>NC_134401.1:11554616-11891653 GCF_050003625.1 Haematobia irritans | reverse complement strand
ATTAAAAAAAATAAATAAATAAATAAAAATAAATAAATAATTAATTAAATAAATACATAAATAAATAATTGACGTAATAAAATTTTTCATTTTCAAAGTGGAATGCATACAAATATTTTAGAAAATGTTTTTTGCGGTACTGAGTTTTTGTTGTCTTTTTTTATTGAGTCTATGGATACAAAAAAAAAAACTTTTTTTTAGCAATTTTTAAAACAACAAAATTTGAAAATCTTGATTTTCTTATGTAAGTTAATAACAAACTTGTATAAAAATATTTTCAAAAATTGTTTGCTGGGTTATTGAATTTGTTTTGGTTCCTGTAGATATGCCACTAGAATTTGTGAAACACTAACGTGTTTATCAAAGCTGGACCATGCAAAGGAAACACAGAACTCCAATACGAATATTTAGTGGAGTGGAAAATGTTTGTCCACTCCTACTCCTCTCCTTATCATGTTGCCACTTGAATTGGTCATAGCCATGGAACACTAACACATTATCCACATTCAAAAGAGGAAGTACCAGAATGACTGAACAAATGAACTGTATGCTTGAATGCTTTGGTGGAGTGTGCCATTTATTTTTATGATTCTAAAGGATTTTTATCAATTCTCAAATGGATTTTTATTTCAACATTAACGCTATTGTGTCACTAATAACAAAGGACAACAAAGCTAGGTGTTGTTGCTGTCCGATTGGAATGGTCGATGCTGCTGTGCAGATGAGGATAGACAAAGACCACTGGGACATAGAAGTAGTAGTTGTATTGATTTAAAAGTTTCATAGAGCTTAATGCTTTTGGGGGGCTGGGGGTGGGGTGATTTAATTTAAAAAGGAAATAGTTTTCATTCTGCTATGACCTATTAGAGAATTGGGGGGCCATTTAATGAAATGTCACGGTTTTCATTGAATTTTGTATAGGGAGTTTCTTTTGCTAATAATGAGTGTTGGAGAATATGGGTATTGGTTGGATTGAATACTTTTTTCATTTTCAATTAGCATAAAAGAAGAGCTTGACCAAATTTGAAAAAAAAATAATTTTAAAGTTTTTAATCAAATTTTTGTCAACATTTTATTTCTATAGAAAATTTTGTCAAAATTTTATTTCTATAGACAGTTTTGTTAAAAATTTATTTCTATAGAAAGTTTTGTAAAAATTTTAGTTTCTATAAAAAGTTTTGTCAAATTTTCATTTATATAGAAAATTTTGTCAAAACTTTATTTCTATAGAAAATTTTGTCAAAATTTTATTTCTATAGAAAATTTTGTTAAATTTTATTTCTATAGAAAATTTTGTCAAAATTTTATTTCTATAGAAAATTTTGTCAAAATTTTATTTCTATAGAAAATTTTGTCAAAATTTTATTTCTATAGAAAATTATGTCAAAATTTTTATTCTATAGAAAATTTTGTCAAAATTTTATTTTTATAGAAAAATTTCTCAAAATGTTATTTCTATAGAAAATTTTAACAAAATTTAATTTCTACAGAATATTTTGTCAAAATTATATTTCTATAGATAATTTTGTTAAAATTTTATTTCTATAGAATTTTTTATAAAAATGTTGTCAAAATTTTATTTCTACAGAAAATTTTGTCAAAATTTTACTTCTATAGAAAATTTTGTCAAAATTTTATTTCTGTAGAAAATGTTGCCAAAATTTTATTTCTGTAGAAAACTTTGTCAAAATTTTATTTCTATAGAAAATTTTATCAAAATTTTATTTCTATAGAAAATTTTGTCAAAATTTTAGTTTCTATAAAAACATTTTGTCAAAATTTTAGTTTCTATAGAAAATTTTGTCAAAATTTTATTTCTACAGAACATGTTGTCAAAATTTTATTTCTATAGAAAATTTTTGACAAAATTTAATTTCTATAGAAAATTGTGTCAAAATTCTATTTCTATAGGAAATTTTGTCAAAAGTGTATTTCTATAGAAAATTTTGTCAAAATTTTAGTTCGTTGTTGTTGTTTTTTAAACGTTTTTTTCGGAAGGTGCAAGTGTGGTTCATTGTTGGGTTTAATGAACTGCCTGAATTTATTCTGATAATTGGTTGATAGTTTTGCTGCAAGTAGAGGATGCTGATGAGGAATGTGATAATTCCGGAACGTGCGTCCATCCAACCATCTTGCAGTATATTGAGCTTTGTCCAAATAAATTTGACAAACATTATTTTCCTCTGTTGGTTAAGCTACACTTGTAGTTCAGTCAATGCATATAAGCTGAAATCAAAAAAACAACAACAATGATTAAAGAAAAAAACCAACCATAACAAAACAAAACGAATAAAAATTTTATTTCTATAGAAAATTTTATCAAAATTTTATTTATATAGAAAATTTTGTCAAAATTTTATTTCTATAGAAAAATTTGTCAAAATTTTACTTCTATTGAAAATTTTGTCAAGATTTTATTTTGCTAGAAAGTTTTGCCAAAATTTTATTTCTATAGAAAATTTTGTTAAAATTTTATTTCTATAGAAAATTTTGTTAAAATTGTATTTCTATAGAAAATTTTGTCAAAATTTTATTTCTATAGAAAATTTTGTCAAAATTTTATTTCTATAGAAAATTTTGTCAAAATTTTATTTCTATAGAAAATTTTGTCAAAATTTTATTTCTATAGAAAATTTTGTCAAAATTTTATTTCTATAGAAGTTTTTTGACATTTTATTTCTATAGAAACTTTTGTCAAAATTTTATTTCTGTAGAAAATTTTGTCAAAATTTTATTTCTATAGAAAATTTTGTCAAAATTTTAGTTTCTATAAAAAATCTTTGTCAAAATTTTATTTCTTTCGTGTTTTGTTTTTTATTGTTGATTTATACTTCAATCATATTTGTTGTTTTGATCTCAGCTTTAAAGCCATTGTGCTGACTAAACTACAAGAGTACTGCCTGAATTTATTCTGATAATTGGTTGATAGTTTTGCTGCAAGTAGAGGATGCTGATGAGGAATGTGGTAATTCCGAAACATGCGTCCATCCAACCATCTTGCAGTCTATAGGGCTTTGCCCAAATAAATTTGACAAACATTCTTTTCCTCTGTTGGTTAAGCTACTCTTGTAGTTTAGTCAACACAATGGTTTTAAAGCGGATATCAAAACAAAAAATAAAATTATATTTTCATAGAAATCTTGCCAACTTTTATTTCTACAGAAAATTTGTCGAAAATTTATTTCTATAGAAAATTTTCTCAAAATTTTATTTCAAAATTTTATTTTTCTAGAACATTTTGTTAAAATTTTATTTCTATAGAAATCTTGCCAAATTTTATTTCCCAAGAAAATTTTGTTAACATTTTATTTCTATTCAAAATTTTGTCAATATTTTACTTCTATAGAAAATTTTGTCAAAATTCTATTTCTATAAAAAATTTTGTTAAAATTGTATTTCTGTAGAAAATTTTGTCAAAATTTTATTTCTATAGAAAATTTTGTCAAAATTTTATTTTTATAGAAAATTTTGTCAACATTTTATTTCTATAGAATATCTTCTCAAAATTTTAGGTTTATATAAAAAATTTTCTCAAAATTTTATTTCCACAGAAAATTTGTCGAAATTTTATTTCTATAGACAATTTTCTCAAAATTTTATTTCCACAGAAAATTTTGTCAAAATTCCATTTTATAGAACATTTTGTTAAAATCTTATTTCTATAGAAATATTGCCAAATTTTATTTCCATAGAAAATTTTGTTAACATTTTATTTCTATTCAAAATTTTGTCAATATTTTATTTCTCTAGAAAATTTTGTCAAAATTGTATTCCTATAGAAAATTTTGTCAAAATTTTATTTCTATAGAAAATTTTGTCAAAATTTTATTTCTATAGATAAATTAGGCAAAATTTTATTTCTATAGATAATTTAGTCAAAATTTTATTTCTATAGAAATTTTTGTCAAAATTTTATATCTACAGAAAATTTTCTCAAAATTATATTTCTATAGATAATTTTCTCAAAATTTTATTTCTATAGAAAATTTTTTCAAAATTTTGTTTATATGGAAAGTTTTGCCAAAATTTTATTTCTATAGATAATTTAGTCAAAATTTTATTTCTATACATAATTTAGTCAAAATTTTATTTCTGTAGAAAATTTTCTCAAACTTTTATTTCTATATAAAATTTTCTCAAAATTATATTTCTATAGAAAATTTTCTCAAAATTTTATTTATATAGAAAATTTTATCAAAATTTTATTTAAATGGAAAGTTTTGTCAAAATTTTATTTGTATAGAAACATTTTATTTCTATAGAAAATTTTCTCAAAATTTTATTTTATAGAAACTGTTCTCAAAATTTTATTTCTATAGAAAATTTTGTCAAAATTTTATTTCTATAGAATATTTTGTCAAAATTTTATTTTAATAGAAAATTTTAACAAAAATTTATTTCTATAGAAAATTTTGTCAAGATTTTATTTCGTTAGAAAATTTTGCCAAAATTTTATTTCTATAGATGATTTAGTCAAAATTTTATTTCTATAGATAATTTAGTCAAAATTTTATTTCTGTAGAAAATTTTCTCAAACTTTTATTTCTATAGAAAATTTTTTCAAAATTTTATTCCTATAGAAAATTTTCTCAAAATTTTATTTAAATGGAAAGTTTTGTCAAAATTTTATTTGTATAGAAACATTTTATTTCTATAGAAAATTTTCTCAAAATTTTATTTTATAGAAACTGTTCTCAAAATTTTATTTATATGGAAAATTTTGTCAAAATTTTATTTATATGGAAAATTTTGTCAAAATTTTATTTGTATAGAAAATTTTAACAAAATTTTATTTCTATAGAAAATTTTGTCAAGATTTTATTTCGTTAGAAAATTTTGCCAAAATTTTATTTCTATAGATAATTTAGTCAAAATTTTATTTCTATAGATAATTTAGTCAAAATTATATTTCTATAGAAAATTTTCTCAAAATTTTATTTCTATAGAAAATTTTCTCAAAATTTTATTTATATAGAAAATTTTATCAAAATTTTATTTAAATGGAAAGTTTTGTCAAAATGTTATTTGTATAGAAACATTTTATTTCTATAGAAAATTTTCTCAAAATCTTATTTTATAGAAACTGTTCTCAAAATTTTATTTATATGGAAAATTTTGTCAAAATTTTATTTATATGGAAAATTTTGTCAAAATTTTATTTGTATAGAAAATTTTAACAAAATTTTATTTCTATAGAAAATTTTGTCAAGCTTTTATTTCGTTAGAAAGTTGTGCCAAAATTTTATTTCTATAGATAATTTAGTCAAAATTTTATTTCTATAGATAATTTAGTCAAAATTTTATTTCTATAGATAATTTAGTCAAAATTTTATTTCTGTAGAAAATTTTGTCAAAATTTTATTTCTATAGAATACTTTGTCAAAATTTTATTTCTATAGAAAATTTTAACAAAATTTTATTTATATAGAAAATTTTGTCAAGATTTTATTTCGTTAGAAAATTTTGCCAAAATTTTATTTCTATAGATAATTTAGTCAAAATTTTATTTTTATAGAAAATGTTCTCAAAATTTTATTTTTATAGAAAATGTTCTCAAAATTTTATTTCTATAGAAAATTTTCTCAAAATTTTATTTCTATAGAATATTTTGTCAAAATTTTATTTCTATAGAAAATTTTAACAAAATTTTATTTCTATAGAAAATTTTGTCAAGATTTTATTTCGTTAGAAAGTTTTGCCAAAATTTTATTTCTATAGAAAATTTTGACAAAATTTTATTTCTATAGTAAACGTTGTTAATATTTTATTTCTATAGAAAATGTTGTCATTTTTTTATGGAAATCTTGCTATATTTTATTTCTAAACAAAATTTTGTCAACATTTTGCTTCTGTAGAAAATCTTATCAAAGTTTTATTTCTATAGAAAATTTTCTCAAAATTTTATATGTTTTCCATCAGTTAGGGTTAATTTTCACAAGATATTTTAAATCACAAGAGAAGATGAGCTTTAATTTTATTTTGAGCTCGATATTGATAGTTCAGTTAAATTTTATTGGGGCGCATTTTAATGAGTCTTATATTCATTCTGAAGTGCCGCCCCACAGTTGTGGTCCTGCTTAAATGGGGTTTGGGTCTTATTTTCATGGGGCTCATGTTCAAAGCATCGGTTTTGGACCTATTTTCATTTCCTGGAGCTTATTTTTATACTACCTAATTTTTCGCTTGGGCTCTCACTACAAATAGAATTCTGAGTACGTCCCTGATCGTTAGCATATCATGTGGACTTCAATACTTCCAAACTAAGCCCCATTTTCCCTGGTTATTATATTGCCTTGTTATCCTTGAAATTTTAAACTTTCACTGGCTCCTGGTTGGCTTCATTGCTCACATCTGCATTTACATCCGCATCTGCATTATTGTGATTATCAACACTTAATAGTACTGGCCATGGCAATTCTTCTCTCCAGAAGTTTATTTATTACTTTATCATTTTTAAACTTTGCTATTTTCCATATTTTTTTCCTTTTTTTTGTAATGGCTTATCAACAATATTGCAATTCTTTAGTTTGTTTAGTGAAAGAGAAAATATTTGCCAACAAAAAAAATAATAAAAATTATGAGTTGGTAAATAAATATGCGATGCCATTATAGTGGAGAAAATATGCAATAGCAAAACTCCATAAAGGACTTCAAGGACTCCTGTAAAGGAAAGTTAAGTTTATCTCACCTTGTTTGTTGGATTTTAATGCGGGTTGAGTTTTTATTTTTACTCTGTCTAGACAACGTTTGCCAGTTTATTATGATAGCAAATAATAACAAGAAACTTTCAATCTCTATTAAAAAAATACAATATTTACTATGACAAAGTCCCGGTGTTGGTTAGAAATTCAGGATGAAAGTGGAGTTTACCTAATGGAAGGAATGTTAGTGATTATTACATTGGAAAGAATTTTAAGTTACCGTGAAAAGCAATTGGTACAAATATAAGCCAAATAAATTTTTCATATAAAAATTACGATTATTTTCAGAGTTTGGATGAAATTTTGTACTTTTTGGTTAAGGATTCGCTTTAAAATTTAATCCACTGACTTAAAGTCTTTCTCTCGATTTTGATTTAAATCGTTCAACACAAGAACTCGATTCAAATACGCATAATCTTGTTTTCCTCATATCAATGTGGACACAAATATCCTCCTTTAGATGATCTGCATGTATAAAACGTAAAACTCCATCATAAATTTAAATCAATAAAAAAATCCCATAAACTACAAAGAAAAAACTATCTGCGGAAATAAAATAATCTCCCCTATATGATAAAGGATTTTTGTTAAACTGCTCATGCATTATTTCATTTCGTTTTATCTTTTTGCCATCGAAAAGAAAAAAAAACCTGCTATCAAATTCAGTTTGGTTAACAGAATTCGTGAAATCGTCAGGTTGAAATGACTCTATAGTTTCGACCCCCTCATATGGAGAACAACTCTAGCTGTAGTTTTCCTTTACATTTTAAATGAAAGTTTCGTGAATTGAAAATGGGAAAGGGGGATGGGTTAGGAGAGGCAAATAGTAATTAATTACGATTTTATTGGAACTCTCCATGATCCATGAATTCCATACTACACCATGGATGAATAACCATCAACCAACCACATCAGCAATTCTCTACGAGTGCACTACGAGTATAGCTATGAGAACCATTTATGCCATATATAGGCATAGTAATGCATGGCTCTAGTGGGTGAGTCATAATCATGGTTGCCAAAGTTGGTAGAATTCTACCAACAATGGTCGATTTTTCACTGTTTGGTAGATTGGTAGAATTCTTGATGATTTGGTAGATTTTGAAAAATGTTTCACTTCAATTAAGTGAAATAAAATTTTAACAAAATTTTCTGTAGAAATAAAATTTTGACAAAATTTTCTATAGACATAAAATGTTGAGACAATTTTCGATAGAAATAAAATTTTGAGAAAATTTTCGATAGAAATAAAATTTTGAGAAAATATTCTATGACATAAAATTGTGAGACAATTTTCTATAGAAATAAAATTTTGACGAAATTGTATATAGAAATAAAATTTTGAGAAAATTTTCTACAGAAATACAATTTTTACAAAATTTTCTATAGACATAAAATTGTGAGACAATTTTCTATAGAAATAAAATTTTGAGAAAATTTTCTATAAAAATATAATTTTGACGAAATTTTCTATAGAAATAAAATTTTGACAACATTTTCTATAAAAATAAAATTTTGACAAAATTTTCTATAGAAATAAAATTTTGACAACATTTTCTATGGAAATTTAAGTTTTGAGAAAATTTTCTATAGAAATACAATTTTGACAAAATTTTCTTTTGCAATAACATTTTGAGAAAATTTTCTATAGAAATAAAATTTTGAGAACATTTTTATAGACATAGAATTTTGAGAAAATTTTCTATAGAAATAACATTTTCGAAAAATTTACTATAGAAATAAAATTTTCAGAAAATTGTCTACAAAATTTAATTTTCTACAGAAATTAAATTTTAACAATATTTTCTATAGACATAAAATTTTGACAAAATTTTCTATCGAAACTAAATTTTGACAAAGATTTCTATAGAAATACAATTTAGAAAAAATTTGCTATAGACATAGAATTTTGAGACAAATTTCTATAGAAATAAAACTTTGACAATATTTTCTATAGAAATGAAATTTTGACAAAATTTTCTATAGAAATAAAATTTTGACAAAATTTTCTATGGATATAAAATTGTGACAAAATTTTCTATGGAAATTTAAGTTTTGAGAAAATTTTCTTTAGAAATACAATTTGACAAAATTTCCTTTTGCAATAACATTTTGAGAAAATTTTCTATAGAAATAAAACTTTGAGAACATTTTTGTAGACATAGAATTTTGAAAAAATTTTCTATTGATATAACATTTTGGAAAAATTACTATTGAAATAAAATTTTCAGAAAATTTACTATAGCAATAAAATATTTAAAAAAATTCTCTAGTAATAAAATTCTAACAAAATTTTCTATAGATATAACACCTTGACAAAATGTTCTATAGAAATAACATTTCGACAAAATTTTCTATAGAAATAAAATATTCACAAAATTTTCTACAGAAATAAAATTTTGACAATTTTTTCTACAGAAATTAAATTTTGACAATTTTTTCTATAGAAATAAAATTTTGACAAAATTTTCTATAGAAACTAAATTTTGAAAAAGATTTCTATAGAAATAAAATTTTGAAAAAAATTTCTATAGAAATAAAATTTTCACAAAATTTTCTATAAAACTAAAATTTTGACAAAATTTTCTTCAGAGAAAAAATTTTGTCAAAATTTTCTACAGAAATACAATTTTGACGAAATTTATTATAGAAATAAAATTTTGACAAAATTTTCTATAGCAATAAAATTTGACAAAATAAAATTTTTTTGTTTGGTAGTTTTGAAATTTTCTCAAAATGGTGGCAGATTATATTTAGCTCAAATGGCAACCGTGGTTATCTTAGAAATTGGCCTATATTGCCAATTTTGAACACATTTTTATAGACATAGAATTTTGAAAAAATTTTCTATAGAAATAAAATTGTAAAAAAAATTTCTATAGAAATAATATTTTGACAAAATGTTCTATAGAAATAAAATTTTGACAACATTTTCTATAGAAATAAAATTTTGACAAAATTTTTGATTGAAGTAAAATATTGACACAAATTTCAATAGAAATAAAATTTGACAAAATTTTCTTTAGATATAAAATTTTGACAACATTTTCTATAGAAATAAAATTGTGACAAAATTTTCTTTACATATAAAATTTTGACATAATTCTCTATAGTCATAGAATTTTGTGAAAATTTATAAAAATAAAATTGTGACAAAATTTTCTATAAAAATAAATTTTTGACAACATTTTCTATGGACATTTAAGTTTTGAGAAAATTTTCTATAGAAATACAATTTTGACAAAATTTCCTTTTGCAATAACATTTTGAGAAAATTTTCTATAGAAATAAAATTTTGAGAACATTTTTATAGACATAGAATTTTGAGAAAATTTTCTATAGAAATAACATGTTGGAAAAATTTACTATAGGAATAAAATTTTCAGAAAATTTTCTATAGCAATAAAATATTGAAAAAAATTCTCTAGAAACAAAATTGTAACAACATTTTCTATGGAGATAAAATTTTGATAAAATTTTCTACAGAAATTAAATTTTAACAATATTTTCTATAGACATAAAATTTTGACAAAATTTTCTATAGAAACTAAATTTTGACAAAGATTTCTATAGAAATAGAATTTAAAAAAAAAATTCTCTATAGACATAGAATTTTGAGACAAATTTTTATAGAAATAACATTTCAACAAAATTTTCTATAAAGATAAAATTTTGACAAAATTTTCTACAGAAATAAAATTTTAACAGTATTTTCTGTAGAAATAATATTTTGACAATATTTTCTATAGAAATGAAATTTTGACAAAATTTTCTATAGAAATAAAATTTTGACAAAATTTTCTATGGAAATAAAATTGTGACAAAATTTTCTATGGAAATAAAATTGTGACAAAATGTTCTATAGAAATTTAAGTTTTGAGAAAATTTTCTATAGAAATACAATTTTGACAAAATTTCCTATTGCAATAACATTTTGAGAAAATTTTCTTTAATAATAAAATTTTGAGAACATTTTTATAGACATAGAATTTTGAGAAAATTTTCTATTGAAATAACATTTTGGAAAAATTTACTATTGAAATAAAATTTTCAGAAAATTTACTATAGCAATAAAATATTGAAAAAAATAGAAATAAAATTGTAACAAAATTTTCTATAGTTAATTTACATCTTGACAAAATGTTCTATAGAAATAAAATTTTGGCAAAATTTTCTATAGAAATAAAATTTTGGCAAAATTTTCTATAGAAATAAAATTTTGACAAAATTTTCAATAGAAATAAAATTTGACAAAATTTTTTATTGAAATAAAATTTTAACAAAATTTTCTACAGCAATAAAATTTTGACATAATTTTCTCTAGATAAGAAATTTTAACAAAATTTTCTATAGAAATAAAATTTTGAGAAAATTTTCTATAGACATAAAACTTTGAGAAAAATTTTTATAGAAATTACATTTCGTCAAAATTTTCTACTGAAATAAAATATTCACAAAATTTTCTATAGAGATAAAATTTTGACAAAATTTTCTACAGAAATTAAATTTTGACAAAATTTTCTATAGAATAATATTTTGACAAAGATTTCTATAGAAATAAAATTTTCACAAAATTTTCTATAAAAATATTTTATTTGGCAAAGTTTTCTGTAGATATAAAATTTTGTCAAAATGTTCTACAGAAATACAATTTTGACTAAATTTGCTATAGAAATAAAATTTTGACAAAATTTTCTATAGCAATAAAATTTTTCAAAATTTTCTGTACAAATAAAATTTGGACAAAGTTTTTTATAGAAATAAAATTTTGCAAAATAAGATTTTTTTGTTTGGAGATTTTCTCCAAATGGTGGAAGATTATATTTGGCTCAAATGGCAAAAGTGGTTATCATACAGATTGGCCTATATGACCAACTTTGAACACATTTTGATAGACATAGAATTTTGAGAAAATTTTCTATAGAAATAACATTTTGGAAAAATTTACTATAGAAATAAAATTTACAGAAAATTTTCTATAGCAATACAATATTGAAAAAAATATTCTATAGAAATAAAATTTTAACAAAAGTTTCTATAGAAATAACATTTTGACAAATTGTTCTATAGAAACAAAATTTTGACAACATTTTCTACAGAAATAAAATTTTCACAAAATTTTTTATTGAAGTAAAATTTTGACACAAATTTCTATAGAAATAAAATTTGACAACGTTTTTTACAGAAATAAAATTTGACAACGTTTTTTTACAGAAATAAAATTTTAAAAAAATTTTCGATAGCAATAAAATTTTGAGAAAATTTTCTTTAGATATAAAATTTTGAGAAAATTTTCTTTAGATATAAAATTTTGACAAAATTTTCTATAGTCATAGAATTTTGACAAAATTTTCTATAGTCATAGAATTTTGAGAAAATTTTGACATAAAATTTTGAGAAAATTTTGACATAAAATTTTGAGAAAATTTTTTAGAGAAATAACATTTCGACAAAATTTTCTATAGCAATAAAATTTTGACAAAATTTTCTGTACAAATAAAATTTCGACAAAATTTTTTATATAAATAATATTTTGCAAAATAAGATTTTTTTTAGTATTTCTTTGAAATTTTCTCCAAATGGTGGTAGATTATATTTGGCTCAATTGGCAACCGTGGTTATCATACAAATTGGTCTATATAGCTTTAAATGAATCCATAGCTGAGTGTATGTACAAATATCCCTTCTTTCCGTTTGTGATGCGTTTTTGCTAGTTTGTTTACTGTAATAAAAAAAACAATGGTGAATTCCTTGATGGTAAAATGAAAACGAATATTTTTGGTTATAGGTGCTGTGATTGAAGGAATGTGCTATAAAGGAAGTGGCTATAGCTAAAGGATCAAACTGAAAAAAAAAAAAAAACAATTAAAGCCCAGATTCATAAAGCTTCGTTACCAACTTTTTAACCATACAACACATATTTGTACATATAATCCAGCCTATATATTAACGTCAGTTAGGAATTTAACTCCTGACAAATGTTTGTATACATTAAAAAGTATGGATGGTTGTTTTTGAGAAATATATTTGGGCTTTTAAGGCCCAAAGAATTTCAACTTTTTCTGGAATGATATCTTTATATCTCAAGTACACAAAAAAGAAGTGAACTATGTTATGAGAAAATGAACTATCACATGCGAATATTTAATTAAATTGTATTCCAAATTTTGAGATTAATTAAATTAAGTACAAGTACACAAAAAAAAGTGAACTATGTTATGAGAAAATGAACTATCACATGCGAATATTTAATTAAATTGTATTCCAAAATTTGAGATTAATTAAATTAATGAACATTTTCTGATATTTTTGGATTTTTTATTACCATTTACGAAATGCATTCTTCTCGAAAGGCAAAAATGAAATAAAAACAAAGAAAAGATCTAAGATCATTACCATTTCAACCACGCTTTAGTTCTTTCTTACTATCGTGAGAAGTATACGAAAAAATCTTCTGCTTAGAATTTAACTGATTTATATGTTATTGAAATTTTACTGGCATTTAGTTCATAACCTTTTTGTGGCATACTTAAAATAACGGAAAAAATCGTTGGGTTGGGGAAAACTTCATACAAAATTTTGAAAATAAACTAAAAGAAAATAATTTTTTACAATAAATGTAAGTTAATTTTAGCATCGGTTTTACAACTGATTTTTTTTTTCTGTGACAACAACATTTTCCTCTCGCTTTTATCCAAGCTTATATTCTCTTGGTATCAAAAAATATTTTTTAACAGTATCCCTTTATTCTATGGTGATGGCTATAAAAAAATCAAGAGTGTATCCTACTCTCTGAGGGCATCAGCTAGAAAATATTGAGACCCATGATAGTAAAGTCTTAGTTAAAAGGGAGAAAGAGACTAAGAGAAAATATCAGAAATTTTAAAAAAGGCAAGAGAGCATTAATTCTCTTTTGTGTTCCGAGATGTATATAAATGCTACTTAATTTCCACCAAAGAGTTAACGGATATTCATTTTCTCAATTTTTGTTTTAAAGAGATTTCCCATATTTGTACACAATGTGACTCAGGTGAATGTTATTTCTCTTAATGTAGCGCATTCGGCAATATGAATTGTAGTGTAAAAATATGCTCCATGTTGAATTTTGTTAGTTATCATCAACTGATAAATTTAGTGAAGCATACGAGTAATATCATCACATGCAAGTTGCAACGCCTAAAGCATTTGCACAAACTTATGCGGCAGCAATTTCCAGAGCACCCTATAGCAACAATAAAAATGAAAAATGTAAATCCCATCCACGCTCAGTCTCATGAAGCGTAAATAAAAATTCAAAAGCATCACAGAGAAAGAGAGAGAGGGGGAGAGAAAGAGGAAAATATTGGTGCAGAATGGAGGTGTGAGTTGAAGGTCTGTGTATTTGGGTACAGGAGTACAGGATTTTCAGTGATGCACCTTAAATGCATCCAAGCGACACATAAACTGCAATCAAATACAAAGTGTAATCAAATTACACAGTGCAACATTTTGACCCAAATTGTATACATGTGTGTGTGGGTGCGAGTGTGTGTGTGTGTGGAAGAAACGAAATTTTTCGTATGGTTTCAGCCACTATGTCCTTGGGTGTTCTTTAGATCAAAAGGTAAACGAGTTCCAGTTTTCAGATATTCTTTTTCATTGCTTTAAAGTTGCTACTATGTGCATCTGGCATTTCTCTTGCCAACAAAAATGATGATGAAATTGTAAAGAATATAAATGTTGCTGTTGAATGATGTGATGCAGTGCAACAGTTTTGAGAAGAATGACAATGTGTATGCTCCGCTTTAGGGGGGTTGCTTAGTAACAAAACTTTATTTACTTTTATGGAATTTCAGAAAAAAGCAAATAAAAATAATTCTAATGAAATTAATATAATTTTTTAGGTATTCTCTTTTACAAAGTATTTTAACTTTATATTAAAATAATTAAAATATAAATAATATTGGGTCAAATAGAAATGAAGAGCAATTAATTTGCAATATATAAAAATAACAAGTATATACGGCCGTAAGTTCGGCCAGGCCGAAGCTTATGTACCCTCCATCATGGATTGCGTAGAAACTTCTTCTAAACACTGCCACCCACAATCGAACTACTTAAGTTGCGGTAACGCTTGCCGATGGCAAGGTATCTTAAAACCTCCTAACACCATCTTCTAAATTGTATGTAAGTCCATACGTGGTATATATTAAATCAAAAAAGATCGATCCAATACGTATATAATTCAGTTTGACAAAGTAGACATAAAATTTTGACAAAATTTTCTACAGAAATAAAATTTTAACAAAATTTTCTATAGAAATAAAATTTTCACAAAATTTTTTGTAGAAATAAAAATTTTCACAAAATTTTCTATAGAAAGAAAATTTTGACAAAAATGTCTACAGAAATAAAATTTTAACAAAATTTTCTATAGAAATAAACTTTTGACAAAATTTTCTATAGAAATAAAATCTTGGTACATTATTATTGGCTCGAGTGGCAACCATGATTATGAACCGAATAAAATTTGAACAAAATTTTCTATAGAAATAAAATTTTGACAATGATGAAAATTTTATTATGAACCGAATAAAATTTTAACAAAATTTTCTCTAGAAATAAAATTTTGACAAAATTTTCTATAAAATAAAATTTTGGTAGATTATTTTTGGCTCTAGTGGCAACCATGATTATGAACCGATATGGACCAATTTTTGTGTGATTGGACCAATTTTGGTATGGTTGCTAGCGACCATATAATAACACCACGTTCCTAATTTGAACCGGATCGGATGAATTTTGCTCCTCCAAGAGGCTCTAGAGGTCAAATCTGGAGAACGTTTTATATGGGGGCTATATATAATTATGGACCGATATGGACCAATTTTTGCACGGTTGCTAGAGACCATATACCAATACCATGTACCAAATTTCAGCCGAATCGGATGAAATTTGCTTCTCTTAGAGGCTCCGCAACCCAAATCTGGGGATCGGTTTATATGTGCGCTATATATAATTATGGACCGATGTGGACCAATTTTTGCACGGTTGCTAGAGACCATATACCAATACCATGTACCAAATTTCAGCCGGATCGGATGCAATTTGCTTCTCTTTGAGGCTTCGCAAGCCAAATCTGGAGATCGGTTTATATGGAGGCTATATATAATTATGGACCGATGTGGACCAATTTTTGCATGATTGTTAGAGACCATATACCAACACCATGTACCAAATTTCAGCCGGATCGGATGAAATATGCTTCTCTTAGAGGCTCCACAAGCCAAATCTGGGGATCGGTTTATATGGGGGCTATATATAATTAAGGACCGATATGAACCAATTTTTGCATGGTTGTTAGAAACCATATACCAACACCATGTACCAAATTTCACCCGGATCGGATGAAATATGCTTCTCTTAGAGGCTCCACAAACCAAATCTGGAGATCGGTTTATATGGGGGCTATATATAATTATGGACCGATATGGACCAATTTTTGCATGGTTGTTAGAGACCATATACCAACATCATGTACCAAATTTCAGCCGGATCGGATTAAATATGCTTCTCTTAGAGGCTCCACAAGCCAAATCTGGGGATCGGTTTATATGGGGGCTATATATAATTATGGACCGATATGGACCAATTTTTGCATGGTTGTTAAAGACCATATACCAACATCATGTACCGAATTTCAGCCGGATCGGATTAAACATGCTTCTCTTAGAGGCTCCACAAGCCAAATCTGGGGATCGGTTTATATGGGGGCTATATATAATTATGGACCGATATGGACCAATTTTTGCATGGTTGTTAGAGACCATATACCAACACCATGTACCAAATTTCAGCTGGATCGGATGAAATATGCTTCTGTTAGAGGCTCCACGAGCCAAATCTGAGGGTCCCTTTATATGGGGGCTATACGTAAAAGTGGACCGATATGGCCCATTTTCAATACCATCTGACCTACATCGATAACAACTACTTGTGCCAAGTTTCAAGTCGATAGCTTGTTTCGTTCGGAAGTTAGCGTGATTTTAACAGACGGACGGACTGACGGACGGACATGCTTAGATCGACTCAGAATTTCACCACGACCCAGAATATATATACTTTATGGGGTCTTAGAGCAAATTTAGTCAAAAGAGTCCGGAAATCAAATCTTGGGATCGGTTTATATAGACCGATATTCACCAATTTTTGCATAGAAATCAGAGGACATACACTAACATCACATAGCAAATTTCAACCGCATCGTATGAAGTTTATCCCTTCAAGAAGCTCCGAAGTTCAAATCTGGAGATCGCTTTATATAACTTAAGTTCGTATACACTTGTTTTATTTACCATTTTTATTTTTTTTTTAAATAGAAATATTTCCTGAAACAATTTTGAAATATTACACCTGATCTTTAAAGCCTCCATAATATTTCCACCCCATAAGGTATTCTCTTAGTTACTCTCTTTTCATTTGCTGTTGATGTTAATTTTTATAGACAATACTTTTCAATGTAAGCCACAAAATGTTTTGTGGTAATGAATTTTGTTTCTCTCTCTCTTTTTTTTTGATATCTGTATGTGTCACAGACATATGTGGGCAAAATTCACATTCACATTCACACCACATCAGCATTTGCTGCATGTAAGGCCAAAGGCAACGAATGACAACAGGCCGCAATAACCAACGGTATGTGGAATCGAATTCATGTGACGTTGCTGATGCTGCCGCTATATCTGTAGCATTGTGGGTCGTGAGAATGTTGCAAGCGATAGAAAAAAATCTCTTGTGCCAAAAAAAAAGAGAAGTACAGTACATTTTGTTGCGTGTAATATGGTTACGCATGTGTTAAGATCAGAGCAATAGGTGTGCGAGGTGTGTGCATGTGTGTATGTATGGAATGCTTGCAGGGTTCATTGTTAGCTAGGGGGTACTGATAGCACCTCAGAATTTTATTGTCATATATATGGGGCTTTCCTACACTGAAACAAATATTTACGTGATATTAAAGATTACGCAACCTAAATTTTAAAATGCGAAATTTACAAAATATTAAGGACAAATATCTTTAAAATAATGAAATTTTAATTAAAATAAAGTTTATAATCTTTGCATCAAAAATTGTTTTCATTAAATTTAGGACACAAATTTTATAAATTTGCGTCCCTCCGCTAAAGTCCCATGTCCTTGAACTAAGGCTAATTTTCCTTAAAGTAAAGAAACACATTTTTCATTTAAAGAAATTGTCCTTAAATTATCTGAAATATTGAAACTTTAGTTTTAAGATAAAAACGCTTCAAATATAGGCTAATACTTATTTTAAGGATTTAACGTCTTTGGTTTAATGTTTTTTTTTTTTTTTTGAATGAAGAAAATATTTTGTACTTTGAAGTATCCATTATAATTTGGACTTTTAAACTGGCATTTGCTTGTACGCGATTACCTTTATTAATAAACCGCGAAAAGAGAATGAAAATTTGATGAATGCGATCTGTATTCTAACTTTAATTTTCTTGGTCCTAGATATAAAGCCATATAGGTCGGTAAAAATTTTCTTTATTTTAAAGAAGCTGTATCTTTGGCTCGGAATCAATACCAAAATCTTTAAGGGAAGGTTAAAATCTTTGGATCCAAGTAAACTTTTTTTGAGTGTAGAATAAATGAAGTCACTGAGGCTTAAGAAAAAATTTTGTGGTCTTAGGTATAACACACAAGACCAAAAAAAATGGTAGACAAAATTTTCTATAGAACTAAAATTTTGACACAATTTGCTATACAAATAACATTTTGACAAAATTTTCTTTAGAAATAACATTTTGACAAAATTTTCTTTAGAAATACAATTTTGAAAAAATTTTAATAGAGATAAATTTTTGACAAAAAATTCTATAGATATAAAATTTTGACATTATTTTCTATAGAGATAAAATTTTGACAAATTTTCTATAGAGAAAAAATTTTGGCAAAATTTCCTATACAGATAACATTTTGACAGAATTTTCTATAAAAATAAAATTTTGACAAAATTTTCTATAGATATAAAATTTTTACAAATTTTACTATAGAGATAAAATTTTGACAAAATTTTCTATAGAGATAAAATTTTTATGAAATTTTCTACTGAAATAAAATTTTTAAAAAAATTTCTATAGAACTAAAATTTTGAAAAAAAATAAGAAATAAAATTTTAACAATTTTTTTATAGAAATAAAATTTTGACAAAATTTGCTATAGAAATAAAATGTTGACAAAATTTTAATAGAGATAAATTTTTGACAAAAAATTTTATAGATATAAAATTTCGACATTATTTTCTATAGAGATAAAATTTTGACAAATTTTCTAATGAGATAAAATTTTTGCAAAATTTACTATACAAATAACATTTTGACAAAATTTTCTAAAGAAATAAAATTTTGACAAAATTTTCTATAAAAATAAAATTTGTACAAAATTTTCCATACAACTAATATTTTTACAAAACTTTCTATAGAAATAAAATTTTGACAAATTTTTCTTGGAAGTAAAAATTTGACAAAATTTTCTATAGAAATAAAATTTTCTGAATAGAAATTAAATTTTAACAAAATTTTCGATTGAAATAAAATTTTTAACAAAATTTCCTATAAAAATAAAATTTTAACAAAATTTCCCATAAAAATAAAAGTTGGACACAATTTTCTATAAATATAAAATTTTGACAAAATTTTCTAAAAATATAAAAGTTTGACAAAATTTTCTATAGAAATAAAATTTTGAGAAAATCTTTTATAGAAATAAAATTTTGAGAAAATTTTTTCCAGAAATAAAATTTTGACAAATTTTTCTTGGAAATAAAAGTTTGACAAAATTTTCTATAGAAATAAAACTTTGAGAACATTTTCTATAGAAATAAAATTTTGACAAAATTTTCTACTGAAATAAAATTAAAAAAAAAAAAATTTATAGAACTAAAATTTTGAAAGAAAAAATTAAGAAATAAAATTTTAACAAATTTTTTTTATGGAAATAAAATTTTGACAAAATTTGTTATAGAAATAAAATGTTGACAAAATTTTTAATAGAGATAAATTTTTGACAAGAAATTTTATAGATATAAAATTTCGACATTATTTTCTATAGAGATAAAATTTTTGCAAAATTTGCTATACAAATAACATTTTGACAAAATTTTCTATAAAAACAAAATTTTTACAAAATTTTCCATACAACTAATATTTTTACAAAACTTTCTATAGATATAAAATTTTGACAAAATTTACTATAGAGATAAAATTTTGACAAAATTTTCTATAGAGATAACATTTTTACGAAATTTTCTATAGAAATAAAATTTTGACTAAATTTTCTATTGAAATAAAATTAAAAAAAGTATAGTACTAAAATTTTGAAAAAAAATTTTAAGAAATAAAATTTCGACAAAATTTACTAAAGAAAAACAATTTTAACAAAATTTTCTAGAGAACTAAAATTTTGACAAAATTTTCTATAAAAATAAAATTTGGACAAATTTTTCTATAAAAAAATTTATAATTTACAAAATTTTCTATAGAAATAAAATTTTGATAAAATGTTCTATAGAAATAAAATTTTGACAAAATTTACTATAAAAATAAAATGTGGACAAAATTTTCTATAGAACAAAAATATACCTATCAGAAATATGGGTCTCATATTTCTGAGAGTTTGATCATCTAGGTAAAGACCCATATTCCTTTCGTTACAATCATTTTAGTGTAACATGAAAAAGCTTTTCCGTTGGAAATATTTGTTGGCAAACAAAATCCCTTGCAATTCTTAATTTTTCACTTTTTCATTTAGATTTTTTTTATGAGTAACCATAGTCGTGTTGTTACAGGCAAATCCAGAAACGCCAAACTAACAACGTTAAAAGTAACAGCAGGAGCTAACTTCACCTTAGTGCCATCAGCATACGGTTGGAGTCATGTATGCGGTACCCCAACCAGTATCTGTGATGCAAACAATCACGCAATTGTTTATAGGGAGGGTATGCAAAGCCTTGAGTGTCAGGCAAAAGCAACCTTATGTTGTAGCCCCTACCAGGACAATGTCAACGGTTTATGGTGAAGCCACCATAAACACCATCCACCATTCACCACCTCCAACATATATATGCAGCATAAAAATGACAATATAAAATGCTGCTGTGGCAACACCATTCTCATTGACATCGCCAATGGTGGCCACTAATACCACAAACTCAGCAACAGGAGCCAGAGACCAGCGGGAGTCATAATGCAAATAAAAACACCAAAACGAAGTAACAAAAAAGCCACAATAGCAGGAGGCAAGTTGTACCAAAACGAAAAAAAAAACTGTGAACAAAATTTCGGCCCCCAGCATCTGAATGTTCATCAACGACCAAAAGAATCGCAGTGCAATTGAAATATTTAAATTATTCCAACAATTTTTGAATGAGGGATCTTTTTCAAGGAAATTAAAAATAAATTATGTATCTTTATGGCACCTAAGGGATGAGAAGTTACGCATTTTTATCATGAAAAAATGTAACCTTGACAGGTATATGTGTAGGTGGTTCGGTATTTTAGGGTGGCACTATCTAATTAGGAAAAATATCGAAGTGGAGATGGAACTCCTTATGAGGCAATGAGGCTTATTAAGGTAAAGGAAACAAGGGAAAATGGCGGTAGAAAGCAAGACAATGAATTGTAACAGAAAAAAGGAAATTTGGTTATTTAACGTTAATTTATAAAAAAAGACATTACATTAAATAAAAAAAAAAATACATTTATTCTAAATAAACTCAATGTGATTTTATATTTTATTTTTTCATAAATTACTTATAAATTTTTTTTCTTGTTCCATGTTTAGTTCTTATTTTGACAGAATTTTCTATAGGAATAAAATATTGACAAAATTTTCTATAGAAATAAAATTTTGACAACATTTTCTATAGAAATAAAATTTTGACAAAATTTTCTATAGAAATAAAATTTTAACAAAATTTTCTATAGAAATAAAATTTTGACAAAATTTTCTACAGAAATAAAATTTTGACAAAATTTTATATAGATGTAACATTTTGACAAAATTTTCTATAGGAGTAAAATTTTGACATTATTTTGTGGTAGTTTTTGGTACAAAATTCTCCAAAATTTGTGATATAGAAATAAAATTTGGCAAAATTCTATAGAAACAAAATTTTGACAAAATTTTCTCAAAAAATACAAATTTTACAAAATTTTCTACAGAAATAAAAGTTTGACAAAAGTTTCTGTAGAAATAACATTTTGACACAAAATTTGTATAGAAATATAATTTTGACAAAAATTTCTATAGATGTAAGATTTTGACAAAAATTTCTATAGATGTAAAATTTTGACAAAATTTTCTATAGGAGTAAAATTTTGACATCATTTTGTGGTAGTTTTTGGTAAAAATTTCTCTTAATTTGGTAGATTATTTCTGGGTCGAATGGCAACCCTGAAAGTGGTCTTCCACCGTCTCCAGAGTAAAGCTTACATTACTCATGTCATCGTGTCCATGTCACTCTTTTTCTAGCGGATAACGTGCTCAAAAAAAAAAACGACTTATAGCCTCCCAGTTGCTCTCACTTTATACCATTTGGTGACAGCGTTGCCACAATGAATTTTTATTTTGGACAAAAATTTTTCCAAAATTGAACCAAAATTCGTACCAGCGCACCATTTTTTCCAAAATAAATTAATATTATTAAAAATCTAAAATTGTTCCCAAAATCTTACTTCGATAGAAAATTGTGTTAATTTTTTATTTTTATGGAAAATTTTGTCAAAATTTTATTTGTATAGAAAATTTTGTCAAAATTTTATTTCTATGGAATTTTTTGTCAAAATTTTATTTCTATGGAATATTTTGTCAAAATTTTATATCTATAGAAAGCTTTGTCAAAATTTTATATATATTTTTTATACATTTTTATATACATTTTCTGAAAATTTATATCCACAGAAAATTTTGTCAAAATTTTATTTCTATAGAAATTTTGTCAAAATCTTACTTCTGTAGAAAATTTTGTCAAGATTTTATTTCTATAGAAAATTTTGTCAAAATTTTATTTCTATGGAAATTTTTGTCAAAATTTTATATCTATAGAAAGCTTTGTCAAAATTTGATATCTATAGAAAATTTTATATCTATAGAAAAATTTTTCAAAATTTTATTTGTTTAGAAAATTTTCTGAAAATTTATATCCACAGAAAATTTTGTCAACATTTTATTTCTATAAAAATTTTGTCAAAATTTTATTTCTGTAGAATTTTATTTCTATATTTTGTCAACATTTTATTTCTATAAAAATTTTGTCAAAATTTTATTTCTGTAGAATTTTATTTCTATAGAAATTTTGTCAAAATCTTACTTCTGTAGAAAATTTTGTCAAGATTTTATTTCTATAGAAAATTTTGTCAAAATTTTATTTCTATGGAAATTTTTGTCAAAATTTTATATCTATAGAAAGCTTTGTCAAAATTTGATATCTATAGAAAATTTTATATCTATAGAAAAATTTTTCAAAATTTTATTTGTTTAGAAAATTTTCTGAAAATTTATATCCACAGAAAATTTTGTCAACATTTTATTTCTATAAAAATTTTGTCAAAATTTTATTTCTGTAGAAAATTTTGTCAAAATTAAATTCCTATAGAAAATTTTGTTAAGATTTTATTTCTATAGAAAATTTTCTAAAAATTTATATCCACAGAAAATTTTGTTAAAATTTTATTTCAATGGAAATTTTTGTCAAAATTATATATCTATAGAAAGCTTTGTCAAAATTTGATATCTATAGAAAATTTTGTCAAAATTTTATTTCTATAGAAAATTTTCTGAAAATTTTTATCCATTTTTCCAAAATAAATTAATATCATTAAAAAGTTTAAATTGTTCCCAAAATTTTACTTCGATAGAAAATTTTGTCAAAGTTTTATTTTTATGGAAAATTTTGTCAAAATTTTATTTGTATAGAAAATTTTGTCAAAATTTTATTTCTATGGAAATTTTTGTCAAAATTTTATATCTATAGAAAGCTTTGTCAAAATTTTATATCAATAGAAAATTTTGTCAACATTTTATGTCTATAGAAAATTTTGTCAAAATTTTATTTGTATAGAAAATTTTCAGAAAATTTATATCCACAGAAATTTTTTTCAAAATTTTATATCTATAGAAATTTTGTCAAAATTTTATTTCCATAGAAAATTTTGTCAAAATTTTATGTCTATAGAAAATTTTGTCAAAATTTTATGTCTATAGAAAATTTTGTCAAAATTTTATTTGTATACAAAATTTTCCGAAAATTTATATCCACAGAAAATTTTGTCAAAATTTTATTTCTTTAGAAATTTTGTAAAAATTTTATATCTATAGAAAATTTTGTCAAAATTTTATATGTATAGAACATTTTCTGAAAATTTATATCCACGGAAAATTTTGTCAACATTTTATTTCTATAGAAAATTTTGTTAAAATTTTATTTCTGTAGAAAATTGTGTCAAAATTGTATTTCTATAGAAAATGTTGTCAAAATTTTATTTCTGTAGAATATTTTGTCTAAATTTTATTTTTATAGAAAATGTCGTAAAAATTTTATTTATATTGAAAATGTTGACAAAATTTTATTTCTGTAGAAACTTTTATTAAAATTTTAGTTCATTAGTACATTTTCTGAAAATTTATATCCACAGAAAATTTTGTCAAAATATTATTTCTATAGAAAATTTTGTTAAAATTTTATTTCTGTAGAATATTTTTTCATAATTTTATTTCTATAGAAAATTTTGTTAAAATTTTGTTTATGTAGAAAATTTTGTCAAAATTCTATTTCTATAGAAAATGTTGTCAAAATTTTATTTCTGTACAATAGTTTGTCAAAATTTTATTTTTATAGAAAATGTCGTCAAAATTATATTTATATTGAAAATTTTGACAAAATTTTAGTTCTGTTGAAATTTTTATTAAAATTTTAGTTCTATACAAAATTTAGGCGCAATTTTATTTCTTTAGAAAATTTGTCAAACTTTTAAAGATAGTTATCGCAAAATTTATTTCTATAGAAATTTTTGTCAACATAAAAGAAATAAATTTCTATAAAAAATTTTGTGAAAATTTTATTTTTGCAAAAATTTTATCAAAATTTTTTTTCAATAGAAATTTTTGAAAAAAATACCAATTTGAAGAAAATGAATAACAATCAACCAAATTACATTTGGTCCGACCATCGGCCCAAATTTAAAAATTAATAATTTGTTGGGCAAATTTTGGTCCAATCGGACCAAAATGGCAACCCTGTTTGGTGGATTATATTTTTTCGGAGAGACATTTAATTTGCAATCTCCTGTCCGCCGTTCTACCCACCGGCTTAATATAAAGAATATGTGACAACATTTTCTATAAAAATGAAATTTTTCACAAAATTTTCTACGAGGGCGGTTCAGAAACGGATCGAAACAAAATTTGCCATGTGTTCATAACAGAGATGGAAGTTTCCAAAACACTTAACTTTTTGCTGTTTATACCGCACTTTTTGTGCTAGGCTAAGAAGTTTCCGAACTGCCCTCGTATAGAAATAAAATTTTGACCCAGTTTTTTTTTTATAGAAATACAATTTTGAAAAAAAAATGATAGAAATAAAATGTTGGAAAAACCTTAATTTTCATTTTATTTCCTTTATAGTTTCTCCATTAGAAATTGGAATATAGGACTATGGGAATGCCCTCTCACCCGGACTGAATTGGGAATGTATAGATTTGTTTGTTGACAACAATTTTCAGTATATTTTAGTCCATACCATACGATCCGCATTCAATTTAATTGCAGCTATATCGAATTTGACGTCACACCCTTTTCAATATATCCTTGACAAACTATTAAAACTACTTTCGGAATATATGTGGTAAATTATTAAATTACCGCCATGTGGAAATTTAATTACATTTCTTTATAAGAGGATTATTAGTGTTTTACTAGAAATATTGTCATGGTATTTGAATTTCATATGTAAGTAACAAATGCATATCATAAAACCTTATAATGAGCTTAATAAGCATCACCTTCAATTTGAATTTTCAAGAAGACACCAGGTCTTCTACTCTTCCCCCACCGTCACTGGCAATGTAAAGTAGTTTCTTATGTTGCTTGTAGATGGTAAAAGTTATCATTGTCTCGCATTAGTGGTTGCATCATGCCTGCTGTCATAAATACTTGAACAAGGCAAATTTTTGTTGATTCCTTTTTGGTATTATTTTCAGGAGGTATTTCATCCTATGGTTGTATGTTGAAGGCAGGCATTGTGAATGTCTGTCTGGTAAAGTAATCACTGTGTTGGGAATTTCTCAGCAAAAGTAGTGAAAATATTCAGATTTTCTTTATTCTTCATTCAAGATTGTCTTCACAACAAAATATATAAAGCATACTGTTGTTGGCATTGTATGCCTTTGGAAATTGTATAATTTTTTATTTATTATTTTCTTGAAATTTGTTCAAAAGTTGTTGGATCAATGGCATGATGGAAATTATTGAATTATTATTCAGGAATTGTGGAAAATTTTATTTTCTTGGGCTATGTTGTGTTTTCGATAGTAATAATGTAACTCATACGCACCATTGCAAAACTAGGGTTATAGGTTAGGTGGAAAAAGAGTATTCAGGTTGCCCTGTTTCATGTCGACGGGCATACATCTAAGTCAGCATTCGATTAGGTGTGCGCTATAACTTATTTTTTCCATCGTACCCTTCTCTTATTCCAGCAAATCCTGCGACACTAACGAATTCCCAAATTTGTTTCCAGTCCCTGTTTCCAAACTCAGGTCCCGAATCACCTTATCATCGATATGGTTAACTCGTTGTCTACTAAATACAGAGAAGTAAGAAAGGTAGTGTTCCAAGGTCTCATAATCCATAAACCATAACGTATATGCACAATTCCCTGCTGCCCCTAAAGGGTGATACGGTCAAAATTTGGTCAAGGGAAAACGCGTGTAAATCGGTGAAATCGTTTATTTAAAAAATCAAATTAAATTTCTTTTTCAAGTTCAATTAGTATAAAATTCAGGAAAATATTCAGTTAGGCTTTCGCTCCGAATTGCCGGGCCTCACGCTTGACACCTGCCATCAGATTTTGTACAGCCACCTTGTCCATCTTCTTCACCGCAGAAAGCCAGTTTGCCTTGAACTGCTGCTCGTCCTTAGCAGTATTTTGGTCTTCTTTAGGTTCCGCTTGACAATAGCCCAGTTTTTTCTCAATTGGGCGGAGCTCTGGCATGTTGGGAGGGTTCTTGTCCTTGGGAACCACCTACACGTTGTTGGCGGCGTACCACTCCATGGCCTTTTTTGCCATTACGGTAAAAATGCCAAATCCGGCCAAAACAGTACGGAACAACCGTGTTTCTTCAGGAAAGGCAGCAGACGTTTATTCAAACACACTTTCACCTAAATTTCTTGGTTGACAGTCCCGGAAGCTATGAAAATGCTGCTTTTCAAGCCACAGGTAGAGATGGCTTGCCAAACCAGATATTTCTTTGCGAACTTTGACAGTTTTATGTGCTTGAAAATATCTGCTACCTTTCCCCTTCCTTTTGCCGTATAAAACTCTTGTCCCGGAAGCTGCTTGTACTCGGCTTTGGCGTAGGTTTCGTCGTCCATTACCACGCAGTCAAACTTCGTCAGCATCGTCGTGTACATCCTCCGGGATCGCGCTTTGGCCGTCGTATTTTGTTTATCATCGCGATTTGGAGTCACTACCTTCTTGTAAGTCGATAGTCCGGCTCGTTTTTTGGCTCGATGCACGGTTGTAGACGATACACCCAGCTTATTTGCGGCATCTCGGAGAGAGAGGTTAGGGTTTCGCTTGAAACTACCGGCAACTCTCTTTGTCGTCTCAGCGGCTTCCGGTTTTCGATTTCCCCCCGAAGCAGACTTCCTGGCTGTCGACAAACGTTCCCCAAACACTTTAATTACATTTGTAACGGTTGATTTGGCAACTTTTAGCGATTTTGCCAGCTTTGCGTGCGAGTAGCTCGGATTTTCGCGATGCGCGAGCAAAATATTGATACGCTGCTCTTTTTGCTTGGAAGGCATTTTGACAACTGAAGAGTGAATTCCAAAATCAAAATAGGAGCAACATTCTACACACACACCTTCAAAATTAGGGGTGTTCAGGTTTTTTTTATTTGGCCCAGATGTATGTCTAAGGGCCCGGTGATTATTTCCACAGTGCTCCTGATTTTACTAGATTGAAAAGAAAATTTATGTTGCCCTGCCTCCATTCGGCTAACGCTCTAACTTCTTTTCCCATCGTACCCTTTTTTATTCCAGCAAACTCAGTGTCCTTAACGAATTCCCAAATTTTGTTTCCAGTCGCTGTTTCCAAACTGGCCCAGGTTAGGTTAGGTATAGCCCGATATTTCAGGCTCACTTAGACTATTCAGCCCATTGTGATACCACAGTGGGGAACTTCTCTCTTATCACCGAGTGCTGTCCGATTCCATCTTAAGCTCAAATCGCAATAGGATCTCGGTGCCTGGGTACTCCATATATACGGCCAGTTCCGTCTTCTCATCAATTTTCGATCCATTGGTTTAGCAGCCCTTTTGTATCTGTTCTGTATTCCCATTTTCCCTTACTGTCATTCTCTATTACTGGCGTCAGAATGTCACACTCGATAGCTATGATCAGCCTCAGGTATACGATCATGGTATACGATACCGTAACAATCACCTTAGGTATACGATCATGGATTGTTGCGGTATCCTCTATTTCATCCACCGTCTTCCCAATTATCCTTTGATGGTTCGTCATGTTTCGTGTTTCCATCCACATCTTTAATCTCATTGCAACCATGGCAGCTGCGTTTTTGATCTGAACCTCTATAGGTCTTAAGTCCAGCATCGTCACCGAGGCTGTGGATGACATGGTTTCGATTGACCTTTTTGTGCCAAAACAACATGTCCGTTGGATCCGTTGTGCAATTTATATGTTGCACTTCCTCTCCATTGATGTCCATCGGACTATCGATGCGTATGTTAGTATTGACCAATTTATGTTCTCATATAACAAAGGCGTCAACTTTGGATTCAGGTTCCATTAAAAGCCCATCCATCGCTCTTCCGCAAAGTGCCCAACATCTGTAGGATTTCTCTGCTCTTCCTGTGATGTGGCTCAAAGAACAGTTTCCTGTCAGGATGGGTCTTATTACGAGCTTATATATCCACTGCATCACCTTTGGTTTCAAGCCCCCTTTAGAGCCCACCACTCTTCAGTACAGAGTCCAGCAATTGTAGATTTTCTCAGCCCTCGCTTTGATGTGGTTCTTCCAATTAAGTTTCCTGTCTAAAGTTAACTCCTAAGTACTTTATCAGACGCTGGTAGCGTCTTGCTCACAAAACTTGTTTCGATGTATTGGCCAATTTTAGTCCTTCTAGTGAATAGGCATAATTCGGTCTTCTTTGGATTCATATTCCAGTCCCTGGATCTTGCCCAGTCATATGCCACCCTTTGGACTTTTTCTAGTTGACGTGATCTTCATTGCCCAAGTTATGGAAAGACAACACAGCCGTTGGACCTGTTATAAAATTTCTATATTGCTATTCCTTTCAATCGATGTCTCGTATGTCAGGATTGACGTTATTACGCTCTAATATATATCCCCTGCGTCACCTTTGGATTCAGACTCCATTTAAAGTTCATCGCTCTTCCGCACAGTGCCAAAACTATGTAGTCTTTCTCTGTCCTTTCTTTGATGTTGCTCTTTCAATTCAGTTTCATGTCAGTATTGGCTTTGGTTTCAGATCCTTTTCAGAGTCCATGCACTTCTGCACAGTGCCCAAAATCTAGAGGCTTTATCAGTCCTCTCTTTAATGTGGTTCTTCCAATTCAGTTTCCTATCAGGATAGGCCTTAGTATTATCTCATATATTCATTTGTATTCAGCTCCACCGTTCTTCCGCACCGTGCCTAATATCTGTATGATTTTCCAGTTGATGTGGTCCTTCCAATTCAGTTTCCTGTTTAAGGTCTTCACTTCACCGGCGGAGTTACAAGCTGTAACTGACAAAATTATCCCCTGGTTGTCGGTGATATATAAAGGATGTATCAACTTATCATATATCCCAGGAAAGTGGAGGGAAACAAAGGTCGTTTTCATACCTAAAGCGGGAAAAGCCTCTCACTCGAGGGCGAAGGATTTCCGACCAATCAGCTTATCCTCATTCCTACTTAAGACTCTGGAGAGGATGATAGATATTTATCTTAGAACTAGCATCGATTCAAGTTTGTTCTCGAAACGACAGCATGCATACTCGAAGGGCAGGTCTACTGAGACCGCACTACATGAACTAGTCAGCTTTATTGAAAGCTCACTATCTGTCAAAGAATACACAATAGTGGCGTTTCTAGACATCGAAGGGGCGTTCAATAATGTCCATCCGAGCTCGATATTAAATGGACTGACAACTCTGAATGTTGATCCATGTATACTCAGGCTGTTAGACGAACTGCTAATGAAGAGACGTATTTCAGCCACACTAGGACAAGCAAACATACAAAAGTATGTGAACAGAGGCACTCCCCAAGGAGGAGTTCTATCACCTCTTCTTTGGAATGTTGCTATAAATAGCCTTCTGGTTACTCTAGAAAAAGAAAGGATAAAAGTGGTGGCATACGCAGATGATGTAGCTCTGGCAGTCAGGGGAAAATTCCCATCCACAATCAGAGATATTATTCAGAGGGCCCTCCGGATGACTGAACAATGGGCGAAAGACAATGGTCTTGGGGTAAATCCTGCAAAGACAGAATTAGTCATGTACTGCAAAGATCGCAAAACTCCCACGGTTAGGCCTATTTCCTTAGGGGGTATTGAAATTCCCTTTGGTGATTGTGCAAAATACCTTGGCGTTATTTTGGACAGGAAGCTGAACTTTAAGCTTAATATTGAAGAAAGGGCGAGGAAGGCAACTGTAGCTTTGTACTCGTGCAAAAAGGCAATAGGAAAAAAGTGGGGACTAAAACCAAAAATTGTGCATTGGCTATACACGGCAGTGGTTAGACCTATAATGCTATATGGTGTTGTAGTCTGGTGGCCGGCACTTCAGAAACCGACTGGTTTAGATAAAGTTCAGCGTATGGCGTGTTTGTGTATTTCAGGCGCATTCAGCAAGACAGGAACAAATTCTCTTAATGTCATGATGCATCTATTGCCTTTAGACATTTTGGCCCAACAGTCAGCTGCAACAACGGCTGTGCGGTTGCGCGAACTATCGCTGTGGTCGGAAAATGGTTACGGTCACAGTTCTGTCCTCAAAATAATGTCAGATGTGCCTAACGTAGTGGATTACACTTTGGCGAGTCCACTTTTCGACAAAAAGTTTGAGACTCTAATCCCCAACAGTGAGGCGTGGTGCACACAGACCCCGGGGAATAAAGAATATATAGATTTCTACACTGATGGCTCCAAATTGGATGGACGGGTGGGTTTCGGAGTGTATTCTAGTGATCTGGAACTTCAAATAGCGAAAAGATTACCTAATCACTGTAGTGTTTTTCAGGCTGAAATATTAGCAATAAGAGAGGTGACGAATTGGCTGAGAAGTAATGTTCCAAAAAATGTGGGCATTAATATATACTCAGACAGTCAACCTGCAATAAAATCCTTGGACTCTGTGTTCCTCAACTCGAAAACGGCCATCGATTGCCGCAAATCTCTCAATGAGATGGCTGAGCAGTACAATATTCACCTAATATGGGTGCCTGGCCATAGGAACATACCGGGGAACTGCGAAGCGGATGAGTTGGCAAGGCTAGGGGAACTAGAATTTGTTGGTATGCCCCTAGCTACCTGCAAGCTCATGCTGCGTGAGAAGGCTGTTATGATGGCAAATGTTCGATGGGAGAATTGCAAGGGTTGTAACGACACCAAGCAAATATGGCCCCATTTCAACTTAAACCGCACACTCAGAGATGGTCTGTCGTAAACTGTAAGGTATTTGACATACATTTACGACGTATTTTACCATACGTCAAAAACGTCGTAAACCTTCGTAAAATACTTAGTTTTTGACAATATACGAATTTCTATCGAATGCTTTTTTAGAACCGTTTATTTCGTACTTTTTTTTTTAATTTTTGTATTTATGAATGACTTTTCATTATAAAAAAGAAAATGCTAACCTTCGTAAAATACTTAGTTTTTGTCAAAAATATATTTTTTTGTACAGTACGTTTATTAGAACCATTTATGTCTTACTTGATTTGAGAATGATTATTAATAAAATTAAATATGCGTGGTTGGTATTTTGCATGCCCACACGTTGTACCTAAATCTGTGCCACAACAATGAAAACGAGTTGCATTCAAATGTTTATGCCAGCGAATCGTGCAAATTTCGTTTGAATAAAAATTTCAAAATATTATTATAAAAAATCTAAAATACTTCAATATGTCTTTTTCATGGCTTAGGATACTAAAAATAGTTTTTCTAATCAAATCTAAGGGTCCTGTAGGCGTTTTTGACATTTATTACGTTTTTTACCTTTTATACAGGTATATGACTTTTTCGACGTTTACAACTTTTTGACAGTAGAAAACCCAACAAATTGCTACTTGGACCATCTCTGCGCACACTAGATATGCTAATGTTCTCGAGACGTCAGGTATCACTCCTGATATCTGCTATAACGGGTCGCTGCCTGATAGGAGATTTTGCAAAAACTATTGGCGCGAAGTATAATGACTATTGTATGAGCTGTCATGATGCGGAGGAAAAAGAATCAATTAAACACCTCTTGTGTGAGTGTCCTGCATTTTGTGTAAAGCGCAAGCAACTTTTAGGAGCATATAGCTTCAGATTACTGGCGGATCTGGAAAACATTAACTTAAGCAGTCTGCTAATATTTTTGGAACAATCTGGTTGGTTCAACAAAGAAAAATAATCAAGAAGGTTCAGCGGTTAAAACTAGAAGTGCCCATATGTAATAGGTACTTTTAGTTAATGTGGTATCACAATGGACTGAATAGTCTAAGTGAGCCTGAATCTTAATCGGGCTGCCACTTTAACCTAACCTAACCTAAGGTCACTTCTAGGTTAGGTTAGGTTAAAGTGGCAGCCCGATTAAGATTCAGGCTCACTTAGACTATTCAGTCCATATAATACTCTATCAATCCTTTATGATAACAATGGCCTCTCTACTCAAGTGTATCGCATTTATTAGACATACCCTATGGCTTTTGCCCTGGCCATATCTTTACAAGAGAAAACAAAACTTTAATTGTTTGAAATCATGGTGATGTCTACAGCGATCAGATTCACAGTAAGAACAAATCCACCAACTTTGGATGGTCTTCATTTGTTTGCTACGTTCTTTTGGATGTGAGCACTCAACCGCTTAAATTATCTTCACAATTATGCGGAAACCTTTGAGTTTTCATCCAATTTACGTTCTACCACAATTTCGTTGTAGGAAAGACATAGAACAGCAAACTTAGACATGCAACTTCCCAGACCATACCGCAAAGGACAGTAGTTTTGTAACTAACAAGAGTTCAAATTCTTCTTCGTCGTAGCCGCAACCAACATCCTGTTGTGTTGTGCATTTCTCAAGAATCCTATTGCGGCATCGTTACTATCACACACATACACACAAAACAACTGCAGTAAACCAAACAAACAACGATGGTATTTTGCAATTCAGAGAGACATGTGGTGTTAGCTGTTGGAATCCTTCCCTCGCCATATGCAAAGAAATGTTTATCTTTGTAATATCTTGGCTGGTGCAACGAAGGAGATATCTAAGGATCTATGTGAGATCAAATTGTGAATGTTGAATTTGTGGTTAGACACATGTGTGTGAGCGATGAAAGAAGGAGGTGTGGGGAAATTGAAGGTCTCTAAGAAAAGCAGGTTACTATATCTGTGGCACGATAATTGCTTTACGAGGGTGACTAAAAAGATACTGAACCTGTAATAAAGACCAACTATGTTGGAAAATAGGTGATTTATTTTTAAAACACACCGTAGGTTCATTAGATTGAACTGTTTACTGAAGGTCGTAGCTGAGATTCGGTTGGTCCGAAAGACACTGCTGTGAATTACAGCAGGACATGAAATCTTCTCCGAATTTTTTATATTCCGAGTCCATAGACCAGTTGCAACTGATTGGATATTTGAAATACTGGATCGCATGATGTGACGGCCATTTCAGAGTGGTGAACGGCCACTTCAGAGTGGGGAACTCTACAGATAGGTATACTATCGCCACTACTCTTAAGGATTCTAGCTAAGGAGGGATTTATAATGCTTCTGCAGGAAACGGATCCTTATAGACTCTACAGGAGGGAGGAGAGTATGGAGACAGCCAAGAGGACCGTCAAAATAATGATCGGGCACCTAGAATTGAGAACATGTCTGCGCCGAATAGAAGCAGCATAGGTTGGTACATGAGTACTTGGATCATCGGTATCGGCGAAGATGTGATTTGGGAACAGGATTAACTTGGAAACACGAACTGGAAACAAATTACGGTATTCGTTAGACCAGCACGATGGAGGGAAGAAAAACTTGCAAAAACGTTAGCCCCCGATATGGATCGTATGATCTGATAATAGCGGCCAATGTAGAGCGCGGAACTCGACAGGTAGGTATACAATCATCACTACTACTAAGGATTCTAGCTAACGAGGGATTTGAACGTGTCTGTTACGCAGGCAATCTTATAATATTTCTGCAGAGAACGGAACCTAACAGGAGGGATGTGAACCCGTCTGTTACGCGGACAATGTTATGATACTACTGCATCGGAACGTATCCAAACACACTCTGTTGGATAGCAGAAAAGGTCCTAAGGTTGGCATATGACTGGGCAAGACCAAGAGACCTGAATGAGAACCCGGAGAAAACAGAATTATGCCTAGTCACTAGAAACACAAAACTTGTCCAATATATCGAACCGAGTTTACTGGGGATAAAGATACCAGTGTCTGATAAAATAAAGTACTTAGTAGCACCGTTAGACAGGAAACTGAATTGGAAAAGTTGCATCAAAGAATGAATTGAGAAAACCTACAGATGTTGGCCATTGTGTAGAAGAGCTGTTGCCTCTGAATGGGCCAGAATCCATAGGTGGCGCACTGGATATATGAGAGCGTAATTCGACCAATCCTGACGAAGGCGTCGAGGAAGTGCAACATAGAAATTGTACAACAGGTCCAACAGACCTGGGACAGTGAAGATCACGTCAACCATAGAGACCTATAGAGATTCTGATAAATAGCAAAGCCTCCATAACTGCGATGGGGATGAAGATGGGAAATGAATGGAAATTCGAAACATGACGAATCATCAAAGGATAAAAGAGAAACGGTGGGAGTAATGGCGGCCAGTGTCTGATAAAATAAAGTACTTAGGAGCAATTTTAGACAGGAAACTGAATTAGAAGAATTACATCAAAGAAAGGACTTAGCAGTCCTACATATGTTGGCATCTGTGCAGAAAAGTAGTGGCACCTACATCCAAAGATGAAACACTGGGTACATGAGAGCGTAATGAGGCCAATTCTGACATACGCATTGATAGTCGTCGTGGAATGGCAACCTAGAAATTTTACAATAGGTGCAACGGACCAAGCATAACTGGGACAAGAGCCTTAGAGACGATACTGGACTTAAGACCTACAGAGGCTCAGATAAACAGCAAAACCGCCATGATTGCAATGAGGATGAGGAGTGGATCGAAATACATGGCTAACCGTCAAAGGATAATAGGTGAAGCGGTGAGTGTAATGGGGGATGCCGCAGCAATTGTATACCGTAGATGGCTATATAGAGTGGCATTCAGAGAGAAATACCTGCTACCCCGAGACATCAAGATTCTATTCCGATTACCGAATCACAGCCCAATCCTGTAGTAAGAAGGTCATGGGTGAATGGAACCCCAGAACAGAGGGAAATAGCTGCTCACCGATGAATCGAAGATGGGTGAGAGAACGGGAATAGGCTTATATGTAGAGGGCCCAGATACCGACATCCTATTCCGATTACTGGACACAGCACAATTCTGCTACACCGATGGATCGACGGCAGGTGAGAGGACGGGACTGGGCGTTTATGTGTAGGACCCAGTCACCGGCATCCTATTCCGATTACTGGACACAGCACAATCATTCAGTATATTGATCATGGGAGAATGGGATCCCAGAACAGATACCAGAGGGAAATAGCTGTTACACCTATGATTGATGAGGGGACGGGATTGGGTGTACACGTGGAGGAGGCAAACACCGAGATCCTATTCCGTTTACCACACGACAGCTACTACACCGATGCATCGAAGATGAGGGAGTAGATGGGACTAGGCGTATATGTGGAGGACGATGGCAGGATCCGAATCATAGGGGGACAGGATATGTCGACATAAGAGAATAGGTAAAGGTAAATGTAATGACGATAAGGGCTAGGACGCATAGGAAAGTGCATTTAGAGAACGGAAAGCCAATAGTGACAATGCGGGCCGAGTTGGATGAATGGAAATGGGAGTCATCAAAAGCGATACGGACCAATGTAAGGGACGAAAGGGTGGGGAAAGTACCGGAGAATTTGGGAGCCACCGTAGTGCAATGGTTAGCACGCCTGCCTTGCATCCATGGGGTCGTGGGTTCGATCTCTGCATTGACCGACACCAAAAAGCTTTTCAGCGGTGGATTATCCCACCTAGGTAATGCTGGTGATATTTCTGAACGTTTCAAAGCTTCTCTAAGTGGTTTCACAGCAATGTGTTCGGACGTTCGGACTCGGCTATAAAAAGGAGGTCCCTTGTCATTGAGCTTAACATGGAATCGGGCAGCACTCAGTGATAAGAGAGATGTTCACCAATGTGGTATCACAATTGACTAAATAGTCTAAGTTAGCCTGATAATATCGGACTGCCACCTATCCTAACCTAACCTAGAATTGAGAACACATCTGCGTCGAATATGCGCAGCAGAGGATGGTATATGAGGGCTGTTTTGAGGATTATGAAGCTAAAAAAAATTCGGGAATTCATAAGAGACACCGAATTCCTGAAATGTAAAAATAAAGAATATAAAAGGCGATATGAGACCGGGAAACCTGAATCCTCTTTTTAACCTAACCGTGGAAAAAGTTCCTTCCTCCTTAATTATCATACTTGCTTCGTTTTCTATCTAAGAAATCTTGTAGGTTATTTGGAAATTTCAAGTGTTCGTTATAATGCAGCATCATACAATCAACAAAGATTTTGCAGACCCTAGCAACTTATGCTTGATATAGACAGTTACGGTTAAGAAAACGAGGCATATGGGGATGCATTCTCTATTATGAGTTGTTATCAATTTCCAACAATATTTTTTCTTTAACAAAAAAAAAAAAAAAAAACTTACAAATTTTTTTACAATAATATGAATATGCATTTTTCTGTTCCCTGGTATTCAATGCTACTACCAGTTATTATCTTCAAATGATCTTGAGAAATAGTTTTGCAAAGATTTAATGGAAAATTGCATTTCAGTTTGCAATGTGATTAGGGGGAGCTTTTTAAAACTTCTATGCAGAGAGAAAATTAAGAGGATGGCAAGAATGCAAGAAATTAGTTTAGATGGTATTCATGAGTAACAAGTATTGTTATTTGAAGAAAGGATATTAAATCAAAAAGGATTTCAGGTTGTCATAATGGAAATACCAATGCCACATGATTATGTAGAAAAGAAAAAAAAACGAAATAAAGAAATCAGAGTTTCTATGATGATTTAGTAAAATAATTTATAATAAAATAAAATAAAGAATTTATTTTGTAGAAAATTTTAAAGATTTTAAATTAAAAATTGTCTTATTCTGTTAATTTTTTCATTTTTTCTGACACCTTATTTGCCATTTTGCGCCACTATTGATAAATTTCTTTCATATGACTCACTCCTTTTTTGTCAATTTTGTTCCTAGTAATTACCTTTAAGGTTAGGATTGTGGTCGCTGCCTAATCAAATAATGTAGTTTATATATGGACTTTTTTTAATAAATTTTCTAAATATGAATAAGAGTTACAGTTTTTGCGATATTCTTTACTTCAAGTGACACGTTTTGTGCTACATCTTTGGAAATTATCACTATTAACGCTATATTTCACTAATCCTATAACCGAGACGTTATTTCTTTTTATACCCTCCACCATAGGATGGGGGGTATATTAACTTTGTCATTCCGTTTGTATCACATCGAAATATTGCTCTAAGACCCCATAAAGTATATATACATTCTGGGTCGTGGTGAAATTCTGAGTCGATCTAAGCATGTCCGTCCGTCCGTCTGTTGAAATCACGCTAACTTCCGAACGAAACAAGCTATCGACTTGAAACTTGGCACAAGTAGTTGTTATTGATGTAGGTCGGATGGTGTTGCAAATGGGACATATCGGTCCAATTTTTCGTATAGCCCCCATATAAACGGACCCTCAGATTTGGCTAGCGGAGCCTCTAAAAAAGCATATTTCATCCTATCCAGCTGAAAATTGATACATGGTGTTGGTATATGGTATCTAACAACCACGCAAAAATTGGTCCACATTGCTCCATAATTATATATGGCCCCCATATAAACCGATCCCCAGATTTGGCTTGCGGAGCCTCAAAGAGAAGCAACTTTCATCCGATGCGGCTAAAATTTGGTACATGGTGTTGGTATATGGTCTCTAACAACCACGCAAAAATTGGTCCATATCGGTCTATATTTAGTTATATATAGCCGATCCCCAATCACACACAAATTGGTCCATATCGGTTCATAATCATGGTTGCCACTCGAGCCAAAAATAATTTACCAAACATTTTTTTCTATATGCTTCTATAGAAAATTTTGTCAAAATTTTATTTCTACAGAAAATTTTGTTATAATTTCATTTCTATAGAAAATTTTGTCAAACTTTTATTTCTATAGAAAATTTTGTTAAAATTTTATTTCTATAGAATATTTTTTTAAAATTTTATTGCTATAGAAAATTTTGTTAAAATTTTATTTCTATAGAAAATTTTGTCAAAATTGTATTCCTACCCGTGTAAAAATTGGTGGATCTGGCCAGATATTATTAGATCTCCTGCCATATCTGATTAGATATGATAGTATATGTAGGCAGATCTGAACAGATCCGAAAAATGGTAATATCTGATCAGATCTAATTCCTTTAGAATTAGATCTGACCAGATCTCAAATTTGGCCCACATCTAATTATATCTAATTTGATATAATTAGATGTTAATATATCTAATTATATATAATTTTATCTACAAATTTCCAAAATTAGTGAAATTACAGTAATTTATAAAAAAGATTTATTTTATGGTTTTATAATGAAAAGAGTATTTAATATTATAAGTTGGATCAAACATATGTACATTAATATATGTCTAGGTATAAACGTCTAAGAATTAAACAAGTATATACGGCCGTAAGTTCGGCCAGGCCGAATCTTATGTACCCTCCACCATGGATTGCGTAGGAACTTCTACTAAAGGCTGTCATCCACAATCGAATTACTTGGGTTGCGATAACACTTGCCGATGGCAAGGTATCGTAAAACTTTTTAACACTGTTTTCTAAATTGTAAGTTAGCCCATACGGGGTATATATTAAACAAAAAAAGGCCGATTAAATACGTATATAATCTAGTTTGACAAAATTTTCTATAGAAATAAAATTTTGACAAAATTTTATATAGAAATGAAACCTTGACAAAATTTTCTATAGAAATAAAATTTTGACAAAATTTTCTATAGAAATAAAAATTTGACAAAATTTTCTATAGAAATAAAAACTTGACAAAATTTTCTATAGAAATAAAATGTTGACAAAATTTTCTATGGAAGTAAAATGTTGACAAAATTTTCTATAGCAATACAATTTTGACAAAAATTTCTATAGAAATAAAATGTTGACAAAATTTTGTATAGAAATGAAATTTTGACAAAATTTTGTATAGAAATAAAATGTTGACAAAATTTTCTACAGAAATAAATTTTTTACAAAATTTTCTATAGAAATAAAATTTTGACAAACATTTCTATAGAAATAAACTTTTGACAAAACTTTCTATAGAAATGAAATTTTAACAAAACTTTCTATAGTAATAAAATTTGACAAAATTTTCTATGGAAATAAAGTTTTGGTAGATTACATAATTTTCTATAGAAATAAAATTTTGACAAAATTTTCTATGGAAATAAAATTTTGACAAACATTTGTATAGAAACAAACTTTTGACAAAACTTTCTATAGAAATGAAATTTTGACAAAACTTTCTATAGTAATAAAATTTGACAAAATTTTCTATCGAAATAAAGTTTTGGTAGATTATTTTTGGCGATATGGACCAATTTTTGTGTAATAAGTCATCGACTATATATAACTAAAGACCGATATGGACCAATTTTTACATGGCTGTTAGAGGCCATATATTGACAAAATGTACCAAATTTCAACCGTATCGGATGACTTGTGCTCCTCCAAGAGGTTCCGGACGTCAAATCTGGGGATCGGTTTATATGGGGGCTATATATAATTATGGACCGATATGGACCAATTTTTGCATGGTTGTTAAAAACCGTATACTAAGACCACGTACAAAATTTCAACCGGATTTTGCTCCTCCAAGAGGCTCCGGTGGTCAAATCTGGGGATCGGTTAATATGGGAGCTATATATAATTATGGACCGATATGGACCAATTTTTGCATGGTTGTTAGAGGCCGTATACTAACATCAGGTACCAAATTTCAACCGGATCGGATGAATTTTGCCCCTCCAAAAGTCTCCGGAGGTCAAATCTGGGGATCGGTTTATATGGGGGCTATATATAATTATGGACCGATATGGACCAATTTTTGCATGGTTGTTAGAGACCGTATACTAAGACCACGTACCAAATTTGAACCGGATCGGATGAATTTTGCTGCTCCGGGAGGCTCCCCAAGCCAAATTTGGGGATCGGTTTATATGGGGGCTATACGTAAACGTGGTCCGATATGGCCCATTTTCAATACCATCCGACCTACATCAATAACAACTACTTGTGCCAAGTTTCAAGTCGATAGCTTGTTTCGTTCGGAAGTTAGCGTGATTTCCACAGACGGACGGACAGCCGGACAGACGGACGGACGGACAGACGGACAGACGGACGGACGGACGGACATGCTTAGATCGACTCAGAATTTCACCACGACCCAGAATATGTATACTTTATGGGGTCTTAGAGCAATATTTCGATGTGTTACAAACGGAATGACAAAGTTAATATACCCCCATCCTATGGTGGAGGGTATAAAAACAAACAACAAAAACAAAATATATATACATAGCCACGAAGGGTTCTGGCATTCAAATTTCCCAAGGCGTTAGTACATTGCTCTCTGCAAACAGTTCTTTAAATGAGTCTCGCAATTCCTTTATTTGGCTACTCGGAATGAAAACTCTGAAAAATATAAAATTTACAGAAGAATTATCAGTCTATTTAAAGATACATATATTTGCAAATAATACATATACTTACCACAATGTGCTTCTCGTACCCAATAATTTAAACCAGCGCTATGAATAATTGCACGGGAATGTATCCGGTTCACAATGCATATCATCTCCAAATTTGTATTCTTTTTGATATTGGATAATACTTCCTTCTGTCGCAACTTCGGATATGGCCTGGTCACAAATCTTTACGTTGCTCCGCTGTCTTCTTTTAATCTTTTCCTGACTACCACAAATTCATCCTCCTAAAACAGAGAAAATATTCATAATTAAAACTAGGAACAAAACAAAAAACTTACCTTATCACAGCTTCTCATACTCCTTTATCTTCCTCGAAAAATGAGAAGACATTCGATTTTTATATGAAATAAATATATGAAACTCGAATTATCAAATATTTGATATAATTTTTTTTTTTCAAATTTAATAACAACAGGCGTTGCTAATGGTGATAGTTATGGGGTGACATTTTTGAAAACAAAAAGACAGTTGTGTCTGAAAGTTAAGCATTTTATGAAGACACTTCAAAATTATTTTTAAAAGGGTTTCTTGAAACTGTCACAACATACCAAGATTGTTTGGTTATGTTCACCACTTGTTTTGATGTGCGACCAAACATACGTGCTTGTAACCAAGTATATCACGTTAGTATTCTCGTAACAAACACATTATTTTTACACACAAACATATACAAATATTTTTTATCCGTGTTACACAACTGGTTCATGATTTAATGCGATATATATATATAATTAGATATGATGTCATATATGAAGATATATAATTAGATCTTACCAGATATGACTGATATAAATAGATATAACAACATATATAATGAGATCTTGAATCAGATCTAATCATATATAACACTATACATAACATATCTCCGTAGATCTATTTATATCTACAACCATATTTGAGCAGATATAATTATATATACTTTGATATTATTAGACATGATTAGATCTCTCAATTTTTACACGGGTATAGAAAATTTTATCAAAATTTTATCAAAATTTTATCAAAATTTTGTTAAAATTTTATTTCTACAGAAAATTTTGTTATAATTTTATTTCTACAGAAAATTGTGTTATAATTTCATTTCTATAGAAAATTTTGTTAAAATTTTATTGCTATAGAAAATTTTGTTATAATTTTATTTCTATAGACAATTTTGTCAAAATTTTATTCTTATACAAAATTTCATCAAAATTTTATTTCTATAGAAAATTTTGTCAAAATTTTATTCTTATAGAAAATTTCATCAAAATTTTATTTCTATAAAAAATTTTGTCAAAATTTTATTCCTATAGAAAATTTTATCAAAATTTTATCTTCTCTAGAAAATTTTGTTAAAATTTTATTTCTATAGAAATCTTTGTTAAAATTTTATTTCTATAGAAATCTTTGTTAAAATTTTATTGCTATAGAAAATTTTGTTAAAATTTTATTTCTATAGAAAATTTTGTCAAAATTTTATTCTTATAGAAAATTTCATCAAAATTTTAATTCTATAAAAAATTTTGTCAAAATTTTATTCCTATAGAAAATTTTATCAAAATTTTATTTCTATAGAAAATTTTGTTAAAATTTTATTTCTATAGAAATCTTTGTTAACATTTTATTTCTATAGAAATCTTTGTTAAAATTTTATTTTTATAGAAAATTTTGTCAAAATTTTATTTCGATAGAAAATTTTATCAAAATTTTATTGCTATAGAAAATGTTGTTAAAATTGTATTTCTATAGAAAATTTTGTCAAAATTTTATTCTTATAGAAAATTTTATCAAAATTTTATTTCTATAGAAAATTTTGTCAAAATTTTATTCCTATAGAAAATTTTATCAAAATTTTATTTCTATAGAAAATTTTGTTAAAATTTTATTTCTATAGAAACCTTTATTAAAATTTTATTTTTATGGAAAATTTTGTCAAAATTTTATTTCTATAGAAAATTTTATCAAAATTTTATTTCTATGAAAAATTTTGTAAAAATTTTATTTCTAAAAAAATTTTGTCAAAATTTTATTTCGACAGAAAATTTTATCAAAATTTTATTTCTATAGAAATCTTTGTTAAAATTTTATTTCTATAGAAAATTTTGTCAAAATTTTATTTCTATAGAAAATTTTGTTAAAATTTTACTTCTATAGAAAATTTTGTTAAAATTTTATATCTATAAAAATGTTTGTAAAAGTTTAATTTTTATAGAAAATTTTGTTTCTATAGAAAATTTTGTAAAATTTTATTCTTATAGAAAATTTTATCAAAATTTTATTTCTATAGAAAATTTTGTCAAAATTTTATTCCTATAGAAAATTTTATCAAAATTTTATTTCTATAGAAATCTTTGTTAAAATTTTATTTTTATAGAAAATTTTATCAAAATTTTATTTCCATTAAAAATTTTGTAAAAATTTTATTTCTATAGAAAATTTTATCAAAATTTTATTTCTATAAACAATTTTGTTAAAATTTTATTTCTATTGAAAATTTTGTCAAAATTTTATTTCTGTAAACAATTTTGTCAAAATTTTATTTCTATAGAAAATTTTGTTAAAATTGTATTTCTATAGAAAATTTTGTCAAAATTTTATTCTTATAGAAAATTTTATCAAAATTTTATTTCTATAGATAATTTTGTCAACATTTTATTTTTATAGAAAATTTTATCAAAATTGTATTTCTATAGAAAATTTTCTCAAAATTTTATTATTATAGAAATCTTTGTTAAAATTTTATTTTTATAGAAAATTTTGTCACAATTTTATTTCGATAGAAAATTTTATTAAAATTTTATTTCTATACAAAATTTTGTAAAAATTTTATTTCTAAAAAAATTTGTCAAAATTTTATTTGTATAGAAAATTTTGTCAAAATTTTATTCTCATAGAAAATTGTATCAAAATTTTATTTCTATAGAAAATTTTGTCAACATTTTATTCCTATAGAAAATTTTATCAAAATTTTATTTCTATAGAAAATTTTGTTAAAATTTTATTTCTATAGAAATCTTTGTTAAATTTTTATTTTTATAGGGCTTTGCCCAAATAAATTTGACAAACATTCTTTTCCTCTGTTGGTTAAGCTACACTTGTAGTGTGGTCAATGCATGGTTTTAGGCTGAAATCAAGAAAACGACAACAGTTTATTCCTATAGAAAATTTTATCAAAATTTTATTTCTATAGAAAATTTTGTTAAAATTTTATTTCTATAGAACATTTTGTAAAAATTTTATTTCTATAAAAAAATTTGTTAAAATTTTATTATTATAGAAAATTTTGTTAAAATTTTATTTCGATAGAAAATTTTATCAACAATTTATTTCTATAGAAAATTTTGTCAAAATTTTGTTTCTATAGAAAATTTTGTTAAAATTTTATTGCTTTAGAAAATGTTGTTAAAATTGTATTTCTATAGAAAATTTTGCCAAAATTTTATTCTTATAGAAAATTTTATCAAAATTTTATGTCTATAGAAAATTTTTTCATCATGTACCAAATTTCATCCGATCCGGCTGAAATTTGGTACATGATGTTAGTATATGGTCTCTAACAACCATGCAGAAAGTGGTCCACATCGGTCTATAATTATATGTTATATAGCCCCCATATAAAGCCAACGCCAGATTTGACCTCCGGAACCCCTTGGAAGAGCAAAATTCATCCGATCCGGTTCAAATTTGGAACGTGGTGTTAGTATATGGACGCTAACAACCATACCCAAATTGGTCCATATCGGTCTATAGTTATATATAGCCTATCCCCAATCACACAAAAATTGGTCCACATCGGTTCATAATCATGGTTGCCACTCGAGCCAAAAATAATTTACCAATATTTTATTTCTATAAAATAATTTACCAAAATTTTATTTCTATAAAAAATGTTGTCAAAATTTTATTTCCATAGAAAATTTTGTTAAAATTTTATTTCTATAGAAAATGTTGTTAAAATTTTATTTCTATAGAAAATTTTGTTAAAATGTTATATCTATAAAAAAATTTTGTCAAAATTTTATTTTTATAGAAAATTTTGTTTCTTTAGAAAATTTTGTCAACATTTTATTCCTATAGAAAATTTTATAGGAATTTTGTTTCTATAGAAAATTTTGTTAAAATTTTATTTCTATAGAAATCTTTGTTAAATTTTTATTTTTGTAGGGCTTTGCCCAAATAAATTTGACAAACATTCTTTTCCTCTGTTGGCTAAGCTACACTTGTAGTTTAGTCAATGCATTGATTTAGGCTGAAATCAAGAAAACGACAACATTTGATTCCTATAGAAAATTTTATCAAAATTTTATTTCTATAGAAAATTTTGTTAAAATTTTATTTCTATAGAAATCTTTATTAAAATTTTTTTTTATAGAAAATTTTGTCAAAATTTTATTTCGATAGAAAATTTTATCAAAATTTTATTTCTATAAAAAATTTTGTCAAAATTTTATTTTATTTATTATTTCTATAGAAAATTTTGTTAAAATTTTATTTCTATGGAAAATTTTGTTAATATTTTATTGCTATAGAAAATTTTGTTTAAATTTTATTTCTATAGAATTTTTTATCAAAATTTTATTCCTATAGAAAATTTTATCAAAATTTTATTCCTATAGAAAATTGTATCAAAATTTTATTTCTATAAAAAATTTTGTCAAAATTTTATTTCTATAGAAAATTTTGTCAAGATTTTATTTCTATAGAAATTTTTGTCAAAATTTTATTTCTATAGAAAATTTTATCAAAATTTTATTTCCATAAAAAATTTTGTAAAAATTTTATTTCTATAGACAATTTTATCAAAATTTTATTTCTATAAACAATTTTATTAAAATTTTATTTCTATTGAAAATTTTGTCAAAATTTTATTTCTATAAACAATTTTATTTCTATAAATTTTATTTCTATTAAAATTGTATTTCTATAGAAAATTTTGTCAAAATTTTATTCTTATAGAAAATTTTATCAAAATTTTATTGCTATAGAAAATTTTGTCAAAATTTTATTCTTATAGAAAATTTTATCAAAATTTTATTTCTATAGAAAATTTTGTCAAAATTTTATTCCTATAGAAATTTTTGTTAAAATTTTATTTTTATAGAAAATTTTGTCAAAATTTTATTTCGATAGAAAATTTTATTAAAATTTTATTTCTATACAAAATTTTGTAAAAATTTTATTTCTAAAAAATTTTGTCAAAATTTTATTTCTATAGAAAATTTTGTCAAAATTTTATTTCTAAAGAAAATTTTGTCAAAATTTTTTATTTCTATAGAAAATTTTGTTAAAATTTTATTGCTATAGAAAATTTTGTTAAAATTGTATTTCTATATAAAATTTTATCAAAATGTTATTTCTATAAACAATTTTATTAAAATTTTATTGCTATTGAAAATTTTGTCAAAATTTTATTTCTATAAACAATTTTGTCAAAATTTTATTTCTATAGAAAATGTTGTTAAAATTGTATTTCTATAGAAAATTTTGTCAAAATTTTATTCTTATAGAAAATTTTATCAAAATTTTATTTCTATAGAAAATTTTGTCAAAATTTTATTCTTATAGAAAATTTTATCAAAATTTTATTTCTATAGAAAATTTTGTCAAAATTTTATTCCTATAGAAATTTTTGTTAAAATTTTATTTTTATAGAAAATTTTGTCAAAATTTTATTTCGATAGAAAATTTTATTAAAATTTTATTTCTATGCGAAATTTTGTAAAAATTTTATTTCTAAAAAATTTTGTCAAAATTTTATTTCTATAAAAAATTTTGTCAAAATTTTATTTCTATTGAAAATTTTGTCAAAATTTTTTATTTCTATAGAAAATTTTGTTAAAATTTTATTGCTATAGAAAATTTTGTTAAAATTATATTTCTATAGAAAATTTTGTCAAACTGAATTATTTACGTATTTAATCGGCCTTGTTTTGTTTAATATATACCCCGTATGGTGTAACTTACAATTTAGAAGATGGTGTTAAGAAGTTTTAAGATACCTTGTCATCGGCAAGAGTTACCGCAACCCAAGTTATTCATTTGTGGATGGCAGTCTTTAGCACAAGTTTCTATGCAATCCATGGTGGAGGGTACATAAGCTTCAACCTGTCCAAACTTACGTTCGTATATATATTTGTTTATTCTCTTTTTTATTGCTTTAAAGTTTTTCCCTATCAGTTAAAGTCTAATTTCATTATATCTCTAACATATGAAATTTAATTCAGTTGGCAAACATTTCATTTCAAAAATTATGGCCGAAAAAACCCCATTCGCTGAAAATGCTTACTGACATTTCTGCCACAGGGTATTATATGGCGACTCACTTCAAAGCATTTTATTTGAAATGAATTTTTTTCCATTTTTTTCTCGTTTATGCACCTGTATATTGAGGCATGTCGTCTGAATAGTTTATAAGTTACATTTTCTATGGCTCTTTTTTAGGTTTTTGTTTGAGGATTTATATTTGGCAAAACGAAAATTTTGTAACTGGCAACAGTACAGAAGCTTAACTGTGCAAAACAAAAAAGCAACTGAAAATATTTTGCCATCTGAAACATGAAAATAAAGTTTTACCTTGAATTTTCAGTTCGTGTTTTTTTAATATTATTTTTGGTGATTTGATAACGACAAGCCGCCATGTCTGTTGCCAAATCTATATTTCAAACATTGAGAAAGAAAACAGATTTTATGATGGTTTCTCCATCAAAAAGAAAAAAAATGGAAATGGAGGCACAATAAAAGAAGAAAAATAATTTGAGCCCTTTATTAGATCGGTGTGTGTATATTTTTCGATGGTATATAAAGAAAATGTTTGGTGGAAAAAAATTCTACCAATTCTCAAAATATAGGCGCCAATTTCCTTTTCCTATAATCGTTGTTTGTCAACACGTGCTTGCTAAACGTGACTTGTATTTTATTTCACTGTTTTAGTTTTCGAGGTAATGGTTTTTTGTGGTGTTTTCAAATGTACTTAGGATTTGGGGTTGTCGATATGTATTCCCAGTATTTTTTGGTTATTTTATTAAAAAAAAAAACGAGAACAAAAACCTAGAAAATGTTATCACTAAAATCTCTATGTGGCTTGTAGCTTAGCATTTTTAAACGAATACCTATGTGGTTTTTTGTCATATAATTCCAGCTGATCCGTTTTGTGGGAGTATGGATGGAAAATGGGATATTCCACGTAAATTTGGGTAGTATTAGGCTACAAAAAATTAAATATTGAATATTTAGATTCCAGCGAACAATATTACCGTCATTCCACTCCAGTGGTAAATTTCCTAAGAGAATATGCTTATGAGCCATTTTTGATGGCGCTGATGTTGTCCCTAATGATTTTTGTATTACATCTTTTGAGCCACATTTTCCTAATGTTGCACCAATTTTTAGTTATTTTTTTTTTCATTACAAATTTTTGGAAAAATCGAATTTTCTATACAAAATTCTATTTTTCATAGAAACTTTTGAAAAATATCGAAGTTTACAGAAAATTATAAACTTTATAGGAAAATTTTAAGTAAAAATCGGGTATTTATAGTAAATTATGAGGAAAGTCGATTCGCATAAGAAAATTTAGGAAAATGTTCTTATGCGAAAATTCGCATTTTTATAGACATTTATGAGAAACATATAATTTTCACAGAAAATCTTGGGAAAATTCAAACTACCTAGATAAATTCAATTTTCATAGAAAATTCTAAGAAAAATCGAATTTTTACAGAAAATTATAAACAAAATTAAATTTTCATACAATATTAGGGAAATTTAAAATTTTCTATAGAAAGATCGAATTTTTATAGAAAATTTTTAAAAAAGCCAAAATCTAATTTTCGTAGAAAATTTTGGAAAAACTTGAACGTACTACTAAAAATCTAATTGCACAGAAAATTTTGAGAAAAATAGAATTTTCAAAGAAATTTTGGAAACATTCGGATTTTTATTAAAATTTGAGAAAAACTTTTTTTATTCTGAAAATTATATGAAAACCCTGTTTTTTGTAGGAAATTTTGAAAGTAATCGGGTTTTTACAGAAAACTATGAACAAAGCAGATTTTTATAGAAAATTTAGGAATATTCGAATTTTCTATAGGGACACAAATTTTGCAAAAAATCGATTTGTTTGCAGAAAATTATAACCAAAATCTTAGTTTTCTAGAATATTAGGGGAAATTTGAAATTTCTATAGAAAAATGGAATTTTTTATAAAAAATTTTGAGAAATATCGAAATCTAACCTTCATAGAAAAATTTTTTGCAGAAAATTATAAACAAAATCTTATTTTCTTAGAAAATTAGGGAAATATAAACAAAATTGAATTTTCATACAAAATTAGGGAAATTTTAAATTTTCTATAGAAAGATCGAATTTTTAAATGTTTTTATGTATAAAAATTTGAGAAAAAAAATATACGAAAAACTTTTTTTTGTAGGAAATTTTGGAAAGTAATCGGGTTTTTACAGAAAACTATGAACAAAATCGATTTTTGATAGAAAATTTAGGAATATTCGAATTTTCTATAGAGACACAAATTTTGAGAAAAATCGAGTTGTTTGCAGAAAATTATGACCAAAATCATATTTTCCTAGAAAATTAGGGGAAATTTGAAATTTCTATAAAAAAATGGAATTTTTATGGAAAATTTTGAGGAATATCGAAATCTAACCTTCATAGAAAATTTTTTGCAGAAAATTATAAACAAAATCTTATTTTCCTAGAAAATTAGGGAAATATAAACAAAATTTAATTTTCATACAAAATTAGGGAACTTTTAAATTTTCTATAGAAAGATCGAATTTTTATATTTTTGATGTATTAAAATTTGAGAAAAACTAAATTTTATTCTGAAAATTATATGAAAAACTTTTTTTTTTTTTGTATGAAATTTTGGAAAGTAATCAGGTTTTTACAGAAAACTATGAACAAAATCGATTTTTAATAGAAAATTTAGGAATATTCGATTTTTCTATAGAGACACAAATTTTGAGAAATATCGATTTGTTTGCAAACAATTATAACCAAAATCTTAGGGAAATTAGGGGAATATAAACAAAATTGAATTTTCATTCAAAATTAGGGAAATTTTAAATTTTTATATTTTTTTATGTATTAAAATTTGAGAAAAAATTTTATTCTGAAAATTATATGAAAAACTTTTTTTTGGTATGAAATTTTAGAAAGTAATCGGGTTTTTACAGAAAACTATGAACAAAATGATTTTTAATAGAAAATGTAGGAATATTCGAATTTTCTATAGAGACACAAATTTTGAGAAAAATCGATTTGTTTGCAGAAAATTATAACCAAAATCTTTGTTTCCTAGAATATTAGGGGAAATTTGAAATTTCTATAGACAAATGGAATTTTTTATGAAAAACTTTGAGAAATATCGAAATCTAACCTTCATAGAAAAATTGTTTGAAGAAAATTATAATCAAAATTTTATTTTCCTAGAAAATTAGGGGAAATTTGAAATTTCTATAGAAACATGGAATTTTTATGGAAAATTTTGAGGAATATCGAAATCTAACCTTCATAGAAATTTTTTTTGCAGAAAATTATAAACAAAATCTTATTTTCTTAGAAAATTAGGGGAAATTTGAAATTTCTATAAAAAAATGGAATTTTTATGGAAAATTTTGAGAAATATCGAAATCTAACCTTCATAGAAAATTTCGGAAAAATTCGAACCACCTATTGAAATTTTGAAAAAAAAAATCGAAATTTTACAGAAAATTGTGAGAAAATGTTGGGAATATTTCAAAATAATATTTCAAATAGAAAATTGAATTTTTGAATTTCATAAAAAGTTTTGAGAAAAACTGATTTCTGTTATTTGAAAATTATCTTATAATTGAATTTTTTAGGAAATTTTGGAAAATTTGAATTTGCCATAAAATGTTTTTTGAATTTGACATTTTTTACAGAAAATTATGAACAAAATCCAATTTTTATAACAAATTTGGGAAATTTGAGTTTTTTTTTTATCAAAAAATCGAATTTTTATAGAAAATGTTGAAAAAATTCCAAATCCCATTTTCATAGAAAATTCGAACTTTCTATAAAAATTTTGAAAAAAAAAATCTACAGAAATTTGTAAGTTTTCAAAGAAAGTTTTCGAAGACTTCGAATTTTTAATAGAAAGGTTGAATTTTTTCAAATAAAAAATGAGAAAAAGTAATTTTTTTAAAACATTTTTTTTCTGTAGAAAATTTTGCGAATAATCGAGGTTTTACAGCAAACTACAGGAAAAATCGAATTTTTGTAGAACATTTTTAAGATGAAAATTAAATCTTTGTTACCGTTTAATGTAAAAAACAGATTTTTCTAAAAATTTTAATTTTTTTTTTATAGAAAATCAAAATTAAAAAAAAAACAAGTATATACAGCACTAAGTACGGCCGGGCCGAATCTTAAATACCCACCACCATGAACCAAATATTAGGGTTTCCTTTGAAATTTCAGGAGGGCTTGAGGACACTTCCCGAAGATAAATTTAAAGATTTCACCTATGAGGATTATATCAGATTCTGCATTTATAAGAACCATTTTTGTTTGAGTTTTAGAGGAATCATTAACATCTCTTGTAAGTGTGCAAGAAAATTATAAAATAACGTTTTGATTTGAAATCTTAAATCTGTAGAAGTAAAATCTGGAAATTTTACATTGAGTTTCAAGCAATTTTCATGATCAGTGGGCCTTCTACACCCTCAAGAAGTGAAGTCGGTCTATATGGAGGCAGTACCAAATGGACCGATAAAAACTTAATCAGATACACGTTTTTGTGAGCCTAAAATACCAGAATATTTACAATTTCAGGCGAATCAGATAAAAACTACGGTTTCTAGAAACCCAAGGAGTTAAATCGAGAGATCGTTCTTATGGGGGCTATACTTAAAATTTGGACCGATACTCACCGTCTTCGGCACACCGCTTTATGACCCGAAAATACCTCTAGATTTCCAATTTCAGGCAAATAGGATAAAAACTTCGGATTCTAGAAGCCCAAGAAGTAAAATCCGGGGGCTATACCAAAATATGGACCGATACTCACCATTTTCGGCACACCTCTTTATGGTCCTAAAATACCTCTAGATTTCCAATTTCAAACAAATCGGACAAAAACTACGGTTTCTATAAGCCCAAGACCCCAAATCGGGAGGTCGTTTTATATGGGGACCATACCAAAACATGGCCCGATACTCACAATTTTTGGCACACGTATTTGTGGTCCTACAATACCTCTAGATTTCCAATTTCAGGTAAATTGCATAAAAACTGCGGTTTCTATAAGCCCAAGAAGTAAAATCGGGAGATCGGTCTATATGGGGGCTATACCAAAATATGGACCGATACTCACAATTTTTGGCACACGTATTTGTGGTCCTACAATACCTCTAGATTTCCAATTTCAGGTAAATTGAATAAAAACTGCGGTTTCTATAAGCCCAAGAAGTAAAATCGGGAGATCGGTCTATATGGGGGCTATACCAAAACATGGACCGATACTCACCATTTTTAGCACACCTCTTTACGGTCATAAAATACCTCTAGATTTCAAATTTCAGGCAAATTGGATAAAAACTACGATTTCTATAAGCCCAAGACACCAAATCGGGAGGTCGGTTTATATGGGGACTATATCAAAACCTGGATCGATATAGCCCATCTTCGAACTTGACCTGCCTGCAGACAAAAGACGAGTTTTTGTGCAAAATTTCAGCACGATTGCTGAATAGCATGAAGACTGTAGCGTGATTACAACAGACAGACAGACAAACTGACGGACAGACGGACATCGTTATATCGTCTTAGAATTTCTCTCTGATCAAGAATATATCTACTTTATATTTTCGGAAATCGATATTTCGATGTGTTACAAACGGAATGACAAACTTATTATACCCCCGTCACCATTCTATGGTGGTGGGTATAAAAAACTATAAAAAATCAAAATTTTTAGAAAAATCGGGTTTTTACATTAAATGGTAACAAAGATTTAGTTTTCATTGAACATTTTTAGAAAAATCAGAAAATTCTGTACATAGTGAGAAAAAAGAACTTTCATAGAAAATTATGAAAAAATCGAATTTTCTATAGAAAATTTTAAAATTTAAAAAACTTTAGTTTTTTATTATGGGAAAACGATGAAGAAAATTGTATTTTCATAGATAATATGAAAAAAATATAATATCCTCAAATTTCCATAGGAAATTTTAGAAAAAATTTAAATTTTGTAAAGAAGGGTAAAAAAATTATAATAAAATTGAATAAGAATAAAATTGAATTTTTTATAATCTACTCTCCTCTCAGGAAGTGGTCCTGAGCAGGGCTGTGGAGTCGGAGTCTTGGAGTCTGAGTCTGAAGATTTTGCTGGAGTCGGAGTTGTAAAAATTTTGCTCGACTCCGACTCCGGATAAACTAAATTTTTTAAAACACTTCACATTTGTAACTAAACAAGTTTTTATGCAAATTAGTTTCCATTGCGTTATTCATTAGATCAAACGGTATGACTGTAAATGAAAAGCAACTTCCAATTACGGAGATTTATGTTTCCTAGAATGTTAGACTAGCGGATGGGCTGAATCGATCCATTTTAATGCCCACCACCATAACAATTTATTTGAAATATATCAATCGATTTTATTTTTTAATTTTATTTTAAGATCATATACCTATATACATATGTCGAATATTGAAAGAAATTTTTTCAAAAATTTATTTCTATAGAAAATTTTGTCAAAATTTTATTTCTGTAGAAAATTTTGTTAAAATTTTATTTCTATAGAAAATTTTGTTAAAATTTTATTTCTAAAGAAAACTTTATCAAAATTTTATTTCTATAGAAAATTTTGTCAAAATTTTTTTCTTCTATAGAAAATTTTGTCAAAAATTTTATTTCTAAAGAAAATTTTGTCAAAATTTGATTTCTATAGAAAAATTTGTCAAAATATTATTTCTATAAAAAAATTTGTCAAAATTTTATTTCTATGGAAAATTTTGCAAACTTTTATTTCTATTGATAATTTCCTCAAAATTTTATTCTGCAAACTTTTATTTTTATAGAAAATGTTGCAAAATGTTATTTCTATATAGAATATTGCAAAATTTTATTTCTATAGAAAATTTTGCAAAATTTTATTTCTATTGATAATTTTCTCAAAATTTTATTTCTATAGAAAATTTTGCAAAATTTTATTTCTATAGAAAATTTTGCAAAATTTTATTTCTATAGAAAATTTTTCAAAATTGTATTTCTATTGATAATTTTTTCAAAAAATTATTTCTAAAGAACATTTTATTAAAATTTTATTTCTGTAGAAAATTTTGTCAAAATTTTATTTCTATACAAAATTTTGTTAAAATTTTATGTCTATGGAAAATTTTGTCAAAATTTTGTTAGACATGAGCATTGTAAGGAGAAAGTCTATTACTTTGTAAAATATAATATCTCGCTGAAGATGATCATCGATGGTGTATCGAAATATCCGAGAATAGCAATATTTCAATAAAAAGTAATGAAAAACATTAACACCAGCATTTTTCATTAGTCCATGACCTCAAGCCAAACAAATAATCCCAAAATTGTAAAATTTTATTTCTATAAAAAAATTTGGCAAAATTCTATTTCTTTAGATATTTTGGCAAAATTTTATTTTTACAGAAAGTTTTCTCAAAATGTGAAGTATTGGAGATTTTATCGAAATGTAAATCTAAATACCAAGTTGTGCAGAGTATATTATAGTCGGCCCGTCCAACTTCAGACATTCTTTACTTGTTTTTTTACTAATATTGTGTTTCGTCCCATAACGCTAGATTTAAATTTTAAGTACATAGATTTTCTACAAGTGTATACAATTTTGTCTAAATTGGTTCAGGTTCAAATTCATGCATATGGGAATATAAACCTTTATATAGCTCGCATTTACTGTACCCCCCAATAGAACTACAAATTAGTGGTATTAAAATGAGATGTAGTTATATTATCAGGAGTCGGAGCCGAGGCTGATGAAAAATGCTGGAGTCGGAGTCGAGCAAAATTGACTCGACTCCACAGTCGAGCCAATTTTCCCAAAGACACCATATTTCCCAAAGACACCATGTGTCTATATGGTCTCCTCGTTCTAGTGCCTCTGCTTGCAGCATCCAGAAGGAGACTATATAGATTAATGGTACCTTTGGGAAATATTCTCAGGACCACTTCCTAAGTCGATTTGGTGATGCCCGTCTGTCCGTAATTTTGGGAGAAGCCAGTTCAGATTTAAACAGATTTGGTTGTAGTAAAAAAGTTGGAAAATCAAAATCTTTCTATTCGCATACTTTTTTCTATTAAAATGTTAATAATAAAAATGTCAGTATAGGCGAGATTAAAAATTAACTATTTTTCTCTTCTTTATCAAATGTCAATAAATCAGCTACATACCTATATTTTCCCCTTTAAGGCCTATGATATTTTAACCATTTGCCCAAAAATTTAGTTTCTCGGGGTTTGTTTTTTTTTTTTGTTAGCCCACCCTCTAATAAAATACAAAAATTTTTTATAGACATTTTTCCATTTGGCGGGTGAGTTATTGTTGTTGTTTTTGTTCTTAGTATTTTTCACATTTATTCAAGCGTTTTGTTTGAAATGCAACTTTTGCCAGGAATGGCTGGAATAAAAAAAAAACATGAAACATATTGGCAGTAAAACAAACTTTTTTTTACATGTGTTGACAAAATGGCAATGAACGATGTTAGTCTTGCTTTTTTTCGACCATAAAAAACGAACAAAACATTCATTTAGCCCCAATATCCTAGGTATACCTCTGTGAAGGTTTACATTTCCAATTTCTGTTGTACCATAGATTTTTACAATACCTTTTTATTAGCACCTTTTGATTTTGGTGATTCTATGGCCCACCCTTTTTGTAGAACTCCATTGGAATTTGTTCTGGCTTAGCCCGAGCGAATATTTTTCCACTTCAAAGTTGTTTAGATTTCGTTTAATACAAAAAACAAAATCGGGTAAAAAAATGCGCTAAAACCAAGTTTATCGCAAAACTTTTATTCCATTTGGCTAGGTTATCGATTGCAGTCTTGTTTGCCTATGTGTTGGGCTGGTATTCTAGTTGATATTTTCCGGTGTATGAGTGGTGGGTTGAAGGGTTAGGGAATTTGGTGAAATATTTTAATTTAAACAAGTATATACGGCCGTAAGTTCGGCCAGGCCGAATCTTATGCATAGAAACTTGTACTAAAGACTGTCATCCACAATCGAATTACTTGGGATGTGGTATCTTAAAACTTCTTAACATCGTTTTCTAAATTGTGAGTTAGTACATACGTGGTGTATATTACACTGAAAAAAATATTGTCGTGAGGTCAAAGATTTCATGTCTTTAAAATACGAATATAAATTTTGCTTAGAATAGAAGACGCATTTCTCTAATATAAAGTTTTTTTCTTGTTCAAAAGTCGATAAACTTTTCACTGAAGTCGTATTGTCCTTATAATTAAATGATTTCACTTAAAAATGGGTATCATAACATGAAAGAAAAAATGTTTGGGCTCAGGTCAATTTGACTTTAATAATTCAGAAAAATTCTTTAAATTTAACGAAATTGTCTTTAAATTTGTTGTCTTTTTGCATCGTGACTATAAAGCAAAAAATCGTTCAAATATAGGACATGTTTTTCAACACTTTATTTTAAAGACTTTTTTTACTTGAAACATAGCATAATTTCTACTTAAAGTCGAGTCTTAATTAGGAAAATAAAGTTGTCGTTAACTCGTTTTTAAAGGACTTTAATAGCATACGACGAAAAAAAGCTGAAAAAACGTACTTGCTTCCTGGAAGCAAGTACACAAAACCCAAATTTAAAAGAGAATTGTGTCTTAAAATGATCCTTACTTGTATTTTCCGCGTCTTTGGCTCGGAATCAATGCCAAAATTTTTAAAGTAAATACAAAATCTTTGGAACCGGACATGCTTTTTTTTCAGTGTAGACAAAAAAGTTATGTATAGGTAAGTCTACAAATAATTACGAATCGATATGGACTTTTTGCACGGTACTTAGAGAACCAGAATTGAAATATGGGGGTTGCTCATATGGGGGCTATATACAATTATGAACTTGATATGGACCCATTTTTGTGTGATTGGGAATCGATTTATCTGAGGGCTATATATAACTATAGACCGATATGGACCTAGTTAGGCATGGTTGTTATCGGCCATATACTAGCACAATGTACCAAATTTCAACTGACTCGGATGAAATTTGCTCCTCCAAGAGGCTCCAAAACCAAATCTGGGGATCGGTTTATATGGGGGGCTATATATGATTATGGACTGATATGGACCTATTTTGGCATGGTTGTTAACATAGCAAATTTCAACCGAATCGGATGAATTTTGCTTTTCCAAAATGCACCGGAGGTCAAATCTGGGGATCGGTTTATATGGGGGCTATATATAATTATGGACTGATATCAACCAATTCCTGCATGGTTGTTGGATACCATATACTAACATCACGTACCAAATTTCATCCGAATCGGATGAATTGTGGTCTTCCAAGAGGCTCCGGAGGTCAAATCTGGGGATCGGTTTATATGGGACTATATATAATTATGGACCGATGTGGATCAATTTTTGCATGGTTGTTAGAGACTTCAACTTAAAAAAAAAAATATTCATATAATCTCATGTGTAGAAAATTTTATTTATGCATAGGTATGTATACAATATTTTTACAATATTAAATTGAGCCGACGGGCCTTTTGGGCAGCAAATAAATCAATGACTTCTTCAGTCGGCACATTTATTCGGCGATGAACCGACATTAATGCCAATCCATTGAGTCTACTCTCGCTAGTCGAATTTCTAAGATACGTCTTTAATCTCTTCATTGTTGAAAATGAAAGTTCGGATGAGTACGTAGTAACTGCAGGGATGGAAAATGCAGTACTATAGTACTTTTTTCAATACTTTTTCACCCCGGTCAGTACCGTAGTACCCCCGCGAATGATTTAGTACCTTTTGTGTAGACATTTTTTAGTCGATATCAGATTTATGGTACAATATCTTTGACAAATATTTTAATATTTTGAGAAAGTCTTTATCAACCCTATTTGCTAATAGTCTTTTACAAATATGGCAAAACAGACATGTTCATGTGGGAAGAAAATCTCGATTTTGTAAAAGACATAGTCAAAAACAGGATTTTATTGATCTTCAAGAATGTTTTAGTCGAAAAAAGAATGCGATTCTATATTATCGATTTTTTATTTCGGTAGAAAATGTTGTCAAAATTTTATTTCAATTGAAAATTTTGTAAAAATTTTATTTCTATAGAAATTTTTTGCAAAATTTTATTTATATAGAAAATTTTGTCAAAATTTTATTTATATAGAAAATTTTGTCAAAATTTTATTTTCTTTAAAATTTAGTCTCTTGACAATAATTTTCCAGTGAAATTTTTGTAAAAAGTACCTTCCGCATTTTCCACAAATGAAATTTGTGGTGCGAGAACAAAAACAATTTGTTTTTTCGGCCGTCGTTTGACGGACCTTTCAACTAGTATTCTATAATTTGTGCAAGTTTTATAGGTAAGCGTTTTTCAAAATAAAACCTCCAGCTTTTCTTCAACATCTTCGATAAGATTTTTCTATGCAGCTAAAAATATATATTTATTTATGTAAAAATATTCATTCATTTCGGGGGGGGGGGGGGGGTTTGAATCAAGCGAATCGAATGAAATTTTGCTCATCCATGAGGCTCCGGAGGTCAAATCTGGGGGTCGGTTTATATGGGGTGCTATATATAATTATGGACCGATGTGGACCAATTTTTGCATGGTCATTAGAGACCATATACTAACACCATGTACCAAATTTCAGCCGGATCGGATGAAATTTGCTTCTCTTAGAGGCTCCGCAAGCCAAATCGGGGGATCGGTTTATATCGGGGCTAGGTTTGGTTAGCTTAGGTGGCAGCCCGATATATCAAGCTCACTTAGACTATTCAGTCCATTGTGATACCACATTGGTGAACTTCTCTTTTATCACTGAGTGTAGCCCGATTCCATGTTAAGCTCAATGACAAGGGACCTACTTTTTATAGCCGAGTCCGAACGGCGTTCCACATTGCAGTGAAACCACTTGGAGAAGCATTGAAACCCTCAGAAATGTCACCAGCAATACTGTCGTGGGATAATCCACCGCTGAAAAACTTTTTGGTGTTCGGTCGAAGCAGGAATCGAACCCACGACCTTGTGTATGCAAGGCGGGTATGCTAACCATTGCACCACGGTAGCTCTCATATCGGGGCTATATATAATTATTGACCGATGTGGGCCAACTATAAGAGACCTATAAGAGACCAACTATTAGGGACCATATACTTATACGTACAAAATTTCAGCCGTATCGGATGAATTTTGCTTCTCCAAGAGGCTCCGCAAACCAAATATGGGCGTCGGTTTATATGGGGGCTATATATAATTATAGACTGATGTGGACCAATTTTTGCATGGTTGTTAGAGACCATATGCTGACACCATGTACCAAATTTCAATCGGATCGGATGAAATACGCTTCTCTTAGAGGATCCGCAAGCCAAATCGGGGGATCGGTTTATATGGGGGCTATATATGATTATGGACCGATGTGAACCAATTTTTGCATGGTTGTTAGAGATCATATGCTGACACCATGATGGCTATATATAAATTTGGACTGATATGAACCAATTCCTGCATGGTTGTTGGATACCATATATTAACATCACGTACCAAATTTCAACCGAATCGGATGCATTTTGGTCTTCCAAGAGGCTCCGGAGGTCTAATCTGGGGATCGGTTTATATGGGGGCCATATATAATTATGGACCGATGTGGACCAATTTTTGCATGGTCATTAGAGACCATATACTAACACCATGTACCAAATTTCAGCCGGATCGGATGAAATTTGGTTCTCTTAGAGGCTCCGCAAGTCAAATCGGGGGATCGGTTTATATCGGGGCTAGGTTTGGTTAGCTTAGGTGGTAGCCCGATATATCAAGCTCACTTAGACTATTCAGTCCATTGTGATACCACATTGGTGAACTTCTCTCTTATCACTGAGTGTAGCCCGATTCCATGTTAAGCTCAATGACAAGGGACCTACTTTTTATAGCCGAGTCCGAACGGCGTTCCACATTGCAGTGAAACCACTTGGAGAAGCATTGAAACCCACAGAAATGTCACCAGCATTACTGAGGTGGGATAATCCACCGCTGAAAAACTGTTTGGTGTTCTGTCGAAGCAGGAATCGAACCCACGACCTTGTGTATGCAAGGCGGGTATGCTAACCATTGCACCACGGTAGCTCCCATATCGGGGCTATATATAATTATTGACCGATGTGGACCAACTATAAGAGACCTATAAGAGACCAACTATTAGAGACCATATGCTGACACCATGTACCAAATTTCAGCCGGATCGGATAAAATTTGCTTCTCTTAGAGGCTCCGCAAGCCAAATCGGGGGATCGGTTTATATGGGGGCTATATATAATTATTGAACGATGTACACCAATTTTTGCACGGTTGTTAGAGATCATACGCTGAGGCCATGTACCAAATTTCAGACTGATCGGATGAAATTTGTTTCTCTTAGAGGCTCCGCAAGCCAAATCGTGGGATCGGTTTATATGGGGGCTATATATGATTCTGAACTTATATGGACCAATTTTTTCGTGGTTGTTAGAGACCATACACCAACACCATGTACCAAATTTCAGCCGGATCGGATGAAATTTGCTTCTCTTTGAGCCTCCGCAAGCCAAATCTGGGGATCGGTTTATATGGGCGCTATATATAATTCTGAACCGATATGGACCAATTTTTTCATGGTTGTTAGAGACCATACACCAACACCATGTACCAAATTTCAGCCGGATCGGATTAAATATGCTTCTCTTAGAGGCTTCTCAAGCCAAATCTGGGGGTCCGTTTATATGTGGGCTATACGTAAAAGTGGACCTATATGGACCATTTGCAATACCATCCGACCTACATCAATAGCAACTACTTATGCCAAGTTTCGGCAGCTTGTTTCGTTCGGAAGTTAGCGTGATTTCAACTGAGGACCGACGGACGGACATGGTTAGATCGACTCAGAATTTCACCGCGACCCTGAATATAATATTAATTAAGGGGTCTTAGACCAATATATCGATGTGTTACAAACGGAATGACAAATTTAATATACCCCCCCCCCTTCTTCACCCGAAAGAATTTTCTTTGTAAAAAGAACGAAAAATTTCGTTAAAAGTACGAAATTTGTCATTGTTTTACAACCAAAGAAACTCTTCATTAAAAGTACGAAATATTTCGTTTTTGTTACGAAAAAAAGTTCTTCCAAATTTTTCGTAGTTTGTAAGAAAAAATTTCGTTCTTTTTATGAAGAATCTTTCGTAGTTTTTATGAAAAATCCGAAAGAATCATTAAAAGAACGAAAAATTTCGTTAAAAGTACGAAATTTGTCATTGTTTTACAACTAAAGAAACTTTTCATTAAAAGTACGAAATATTTTGTACTTCTTACAAAAAAAAAAGTTCTTCCAAATTTTTCGTAGTTTGTAAGAAAAAATTTCGTACTTTTTATGAAGAATCTTCGTACTTTTTATGTAAAATCTTTGTACTTTTTATGAAACAATTTTGTTCTTTTTATGAAAATGTTTCGTACTTTTTATGAAAAACTTTCGTACTTTTATGAAAAATCTTTATACTTTTTATGAAACAATTTTGTTCTTTTTATGAAAATGTTTCGTACTTTTTATGAAAAACTTTCGTACTTTTATGAAAAATTTTTGTACTTTTTATGAAACAATTTCGTTCTTTTTATGAAAAACTTTCGTAGGTTTTATGAAAAATTTTCGTACTTTTTATGAAACACTTTCGTTCTTTTTATGAAAATGTTTCGTACTTTTTATGAAAAACTTTCGTACTTTTTTTCAAAAATGTTCGAACTTTCAGATACAAAAATGTGTCGTCGAAAGTACTTTGTCATTGTTTTACAACTAAAGAAACTTTTCATTAAAAGTACGAAATATTTCGTACTTCTTACGAAAGAAAGCTCTTCCAAATTTTTCGTAGTTTGTAAGGAAAAATTTCGTACTTTTTATGAAGAATCTTCGTACTTTTTATGAAAAATCTTTGTACTTTTTATGAAACAATTTCGTTCTTTTTATGAAAATGTTTCGTACTTTTTACTTTTTTTCAAAAATATTCGAACTTTCAGAAATAAAAAAATTATCGTCGAAAGTACATTTGGTTGTAGTAACAAGTGTGGAAAATGTCATCACTACTTCACATCTTAAGTTTTTGAATAATTTTTAGTTTTATTGCTTCACTTTTATTCATAGCGCGCTATCACCCAAATGAGAATTAGCATAGACATGCATAAAAAAAAATAGAATAAAGTAATACACTCAAGCACATTATCAGAGGCAATTTTATGCCGCTAACAGAAATTTTACAACTTCATTGAAACTTCTTCGTTATTTTAACGAAAGTGTTTTGTACTTTTTATGAAGAAATTTTAACGCAGAATGTTTCGTAATATATTTATAAATTCGTAAAAACTTCTTCACAAAAATCATGAAATTGGAAGAGAGTACGAAACTTTTATGACAAAAAATTAATGTAGAATATTTCATAGACGTTTCGTATATTCGTAAAATTTAGGAAAATGAATGAACATTTCGTTGTTTTAATGAAGAATTCTCGAAGAATAGTTAATGAAGAATTCTTCGTAAAATTAACGAAGGAAATTCTTTCGGTATATGGTGGAGGCTATAAAAATATTGATAATATTTCTTTCAATGCATTCTCTTAACATCAATCACAAAACTAAAAGATCCAATTACAAAAATAGTTTTTTCAAATAATATATAATTGTTTTTATTAACAAAAAAATTAAAATATTTTTTTAATTCAAATTAAAAATATATATTGAAAATATTTTGAGCTTTGCACTCTCCCATTTCTAAATAACCTTTATAACCATGGTCGCCCCCCTTGGTAGTTGTTTCTTTCCAACTTTGCTATAATTCCATTGGCACTACATCCATGATCCTAGATTTTCTATATAACATATCTATGTGGGTGTAGGCAATGGTCTACTGGCAATGCAAAATGTTATTTAAACTTAAAAAATTGCTTTTCGATTTAGCACCATTTGCTATGAAAATAAATACAACCAGAGTTTTTCGAAAAAATAAAACTTTGTTTTTCAAACTTATTTTTTGATTGGTTTTCTATGCCTTTCTCATACCAATATCCCCAAAAAAAAAACCATGACAATAACCGCGACATCTCTAATAGAAACAATGACAATAACATTTAGATTATTTTTTAATGCTCAGACAAAAAAAAAGTTACGAAATACAAAAAAAATGCTATATATGGAGAAAAGCCGTGAAGGCTGAATAAATTTGCATGAATTGTTGTTTTTGTTTTTCGTTGTTTTGTAAAGGAGCTAAGGAAAAAGTTTTGTGTAACGCCAACGGATGTGAAACGGCAAAAGGAAACGGAACCGGAATTGAATATAAAGTGCACAATGAAATGGCTTTTCCGTTCACTGTGTGAGTGTCTGAGAAAGGTCAATCAATATGGTGAACTGGTATATTAATAAACATTTCGAAGTTTTCAAGCTATTTTTTTAAATAATATTTTTTGAATGTGCTTGTTCCAATGGCCTGGCATGGGACATAGGGATTCAAAAGTCGAAAGTGGATTTTTCGACTAGTAGCATAGTTTGTAAAAAAAGTCGAAAGGCGTTTATTTTTTTTTTTAATTTAATAATGGAATTTGAAATTTTTTGAAAATTGAATAACAAAATTATCTAATCGACTCTTAATGAAAAAATCGAAATGTCAGCTTTATATGGAAGGGAAAACGTGAGGTAGATTTTTATACCCTCCATCATAAGATGGTATATTAACTTTGTCATTCCGTTTGTAACACATCGAAATATTGCTCTAAGACCCCATAAAGTATATATATTCTGGGTCGTGGTGAAATTCTGAGTTGATCTGAGAATGTACGTCCGTCCGTCCGTCTGTTGAAAAACGTTAACTTCCGAACGAAACAAGCTATCGACTTGAAACTTGGCACAAGTAGTTGTTATTGACGTAGGTCGGATGGTATTGAAAATGGTCCACTTTTACGTATAGCCCCCATATAAACCGACACCCAAATTTGGCTTGCGGATCCTCTAAGAGAAGCAAATTTCATCCGATCCGGCTGAAATTTGGTACATGGTGTTAGTATATGGTCTCTAGTGACCATGTAAAAATTGGTCCATGCAAAAATTGGTCCACATCGGTCCATAATTATATATAGCCCCATATAAACCGATCCCCCGATTTGGCTTGCGGAGCCTCTAAGAGAAACCACTTTCATCCGATCCGGTTGAAATTTGGTACGTGGTGTAAGTATATGGTCTCTAGTGATCATGCAAAAATTGGTCCACATCGGTCCATAATTATATATAGCCCCCATATAAACCGATCCCCCGATTTGGCTTGCGGAGCCTCTAAGAAAAGCAAATTTCATCCGATCCGGCTGAAAATTGGTACATGGTGTTAATATATGGTCTCTAACAACCATGCAAAAATTGGTCCACATCGGTCCATAATTATATATAGCCCACATATAAACCGATCCCCCGATTTGGCTCTAAGAGAAACAACTTTCATCCAATCCGGCTGAAATTTGGTACGTGGTGTAAGCATATGGTCTCTAATAACTATGCAATAATTGGTCCACATCGGTCCATAATTATATATAGCCCCAATATATACCGATCCCCCGATTTGTCTTGCGGAGCCTCTAGGAGAGGAAAATTTCATCCGATCCGGCTGAAATTTGGTACATGGTGTTAGTATAGGGTCTCTAACAACCATGCAAAAATTGGTCCATGCAAAAATTGGTCCATGCAAAAATTGGTCCACATCTGTCCATAATTATATATAGCCCCCATATAAACCGATCCCCCGATTTGGCTTGCGAGGCCTCTAAGAGAAGCAAATTTCATCCGATCCAGCTGAGATTTGGTACATGGTGTTAGTATATGGTCTCTAACAACCATGCAAAAATTGGTCCGCATCGGTCCATAATTATATATAGCCCCCATATAAACCGATGACCCCATTTGGCTTGCGGAGCCTCTAAGAGAAGCACATTTCATCCGATCCGGCTGAAATTTGGTACATGGTGTTAGTATATGGTTTCTAACAACCATGCAAAAATTGGTCCACATCTGTCCATAATTATATATAGCCCCCATATAAACCGATCCCCCGATTTGGCTTGCGAGGCCTCTAAGAGAAGCAAATTTCATCCGATCCGGCTGAGATTTTGTACATGGTGTTAGTATGTGGTCTCTAACAACCACGCAAAAATTGGTCCGCATCGGTCCATAATTATGTATAGCCCCCATATAAACCGATGACCCGATTTGGCTTGCGGAGCCTCTAAGAGAAGCAAATTTCATTCGATCAGGCTGAAATTTGGTACATGGTGTTAGGGTATGGTCTCTAACAACCATGCAAAAATTGGTCCACATCTGTCCATAATTATATATAGCCCCCATATAAACCGATCCCCCGATTTGGCTTGCGAGGCCTCTAAGAGAAGCAAATTTCATCCGATCCGGCTGAAATTTGGTACATGGTGTTAGTATATGGTCTCTAACAACCATGCAAAAATTGGTCCACATCGGTCCATAATTATATATAGCCCCCATATAAAGCGATGACCCGATTTGGCTTGCGAGGCCTCTAAGAGAAGCAAATTTCATCCGATCCAGCTGAGATTTGGTACATGGTGTTAGTATATGGTCTCTAACAACCATGCAAAAATTGGTCCACATCGGTCCATAATTATATATAGCCCCCATAGAAACCGATGACCCGATTTGGTCTAAGAGAAGCAAATTTCATCCGATCCGGCTGAAATTTGGTATATGGTGTTAGTATATGGTCTCTAACGACCATGCAAAAATTGGTCTATATCGATCCATAATTATATATAGCCCCCATATAAACCAATCCCTCGATTTGGCTTGCGGATCCTCTAAGAGAAGCAAATATCATCCGATCCGGCTGAAATTTGGTACATGGTGTTAGTATATGGTCTCTAACAACCATGCAAAAATTGGTCCACATCTGTCCATAATTATATATAGCCCCCATATAAACCGATCCCCCGATTTGGCTTGCGAGGCCTCTAAGAGAAGCAAATTTCATCCGATCCGGCTGAAATTTGGTACATGGTGTTAGTATATGGTCTCTAACAACCATGCAAAAATTGGTCCACATCGGTCCATAATTATATATAGCCCCCATATAAAGCGATGACCCGATTTGGCTTGCGGAGCCTCTAAGAGAAGCAAATTTCATCCGATCCGGCTGAAATTTGGTACATGGTGTTAGTATATGGTCTCTAACAACCATGTAAAAATTGGTCCACATTGATCGATAATCATATATAGCCCCCATATAAACCGATCCCCAGATTTGGCCTCCGGAGCCCCTTCGAAGAGCAAAATTCATCCGATTCGGTTGAAATTTGGTACGTGATGTTAGTATATGGTATCCAACAACCATGCATGAATTGGTTCATGTCAGTCCATAATTATATATAGCCCCCATATAAACCGATTCACAGATTTGACCTCCGGTGCCTTTTGGAGAAGCAAAATTCATCCGATCTGGTTGAAATTTGGTACGTGGTGGTAGTATATGATATTTAACAACCATACCAAAAGTGGTCCATATCAGTCCATAATCATATATAGCCCTCCATATAAACCGATCCCGAGATTTGGTTTTGGAGCCTCTTGGAGGAGCAAATTTTATCCGAGTCAGTTGAAATTTGGAACATTGTGTTAGTATATGACCGTTAACAACCATGCCTAACTAGGTCCATATCGGTCTATAGTTATATATAGCCCTCAGATAAATCGATCCCCAATCACACAAAAATTGGTCCATATCAAGTTCATAATTGCATATAGCCCCCATATAAGCGACCCTCATATTTCAATTCTGGCTCTCTACGTATTGTCTAATATATACCATGTATGGACTAACTCACAAATTAGAAGACGATGTTAAGAAGTTTTAAGATACCACAACCCAAGTAATTCGATTGTGGATGACAGTCTTTCGTAGTAGTTTCTACGCAATCCATGGTGGAGGGTACATAAGATTCGGCCTGGCCGAACTTGCGGCCGTATATACTTGTTTATTTTGACATCTCTTTAAATATGCAAAGTAATGATAGTAAAATTTTTCCAATATTGCAACAGCCAAAGTACATTTTTTCAAAATTCTAAAAAGTAAAAAATCAATTTGTTTTTTGTTTTGAAAAGTCGATTTTTAAAAATTTGGAAAAAAAACAACAAATTTCCAAAAAAAAGTCGAAGAGCTTTTTTCTTCAGCTTTTTCATCCTTTTAACAATCCCTAATGTGTTTTTATTGAGTTTTAATTTAATTTTTTGTTTGAGTTTTAAGTTAATATTTTTTTAAGTTTAAAAGCAAAAAGTGTCATAAATAAAATAAAATTTTAAAATCAGTTTGGATAATTTTGAGAAAAACTTTAAAATACTCAAAAATTTCCCCAGAATTATTCAGCGAAAATAAACCTTTTCTCTGTTAAACCACTATGGCCCCTCAATCAATCGCCTTAAATGCCAATCATCCCCAAAATATTTTCATAAAATTTAGCAATGGCAATGACCACACAAAAACCTCTTCCGGATTTTGCTTCCATTTAGTCTACACCACACTCCACATCCATTTGAAAATTGCAAATATCCTTGTTGCATTGCTCTGCCCTCTCTCGACAAGGGTTTATGGCCAAACATTTCCATTTAAAAGCTTTTAATGTTTTCATCACTTTCGATTATCATCGCTGCAATTACACATGGAATGCAGGAAGGGCACTAAAATATTTTCTGGTTAAATTCAGACATTGTGAACAAGAAGAGCTCTATCCTATGTGGACATTATGACCAACACAGTTAGAGGTTGGTACGTATACCCAAATTTCCTCCCCATAGGTGTAAGTGTGAACGATTGTGTGTGTGTTTAGACCATAAGTTTAGGTGTTTGTAAAATTACATCCTGTCTGCATCAGATTAAATGACAAAAGTAGCTATGGCGACATGAACTAAAGTCTGATGAGCTAGAAAGAGCGGGCATACAAACAAGTCTAAAAGGCTAAAGTAAATTGTCAAGACAAATTACAATTGGTGAATATTTTTTTTTTTTTTGAAATGCAGACCATTAGTAAAACTCAATGTCGTGCATTCACAGCTATTATTCTAGACAAAAAAATGTTTAATAGAAAAAGTTGTAAAAATTTTATTTTTATTGAACTTTTTATCAAAGTTTTATTTCTATTGAAAATTTTGTCAAAATTTTATTTCTAAAGAAAATTTTGCGAAAAATATATCTATAGAAAATTTTGTCAAAATTTTATTTCTATAGAAAATTTTTTCAAAATTTTATTTTAATGGAAAGTTTTGTCAAAACTTTATTTTGATAGAAAATTTTGTCAAAATGTTATTTCTATAAAAAAATTTTCTCAAAATTTTATTTCTATACAAAATTTTCCCAAAATTTTATTTCTATAAAAAAATTTCTCAAAATTTTATTTCTATAGAAAATTTTCTAAAAAAATTATTTCTATGGAAAATTTTGTGAAAAGTTTATTTCTATAGAAAACTTTGTAAACATTTTATTTCAATAGAAAATTTTGGCAAAATTTTATTCCTATAGAAAATTTTCTCAAAATTTTATTTCTATAGAAAATTTTCTAAAAAATTTATTTCTTTGGAAAATTTTGTGAAAATTTTATTTCTATAGAAAACTTTGTAAACATTCCTATAGAAAATTTTGGCAAAATTTTATTCCTATAGAAAATTTTGTCAAAATTAAATTCCTTAGAAAAATTTGTCAAAATTGTATTTATATAGAAAATTTTGTCAACATTTTATTTCTATAAAAAAATCTTATAAAAATATTATTTCTATAGAAACTATCGCCAAAATTTTATGTCTATAGAAACAATTGTCAAAATTGTTTTTCTATAAAAAACTTTTTGAATTTTTTCACTAATAGAACATTTTGTCAAAATTTTATTTTTATAGAAAATTTTGTCGAATTTGTAGTTCTATAAAAAATTTTTTAAAATTTTATTTCAATAAAAAATTTTGTCAAAATTTTATTCCTATAGAAAATGTTGTCAAAATTTTATTTCTTTAGAAAACTTTATCAAAATTTTATTTCTATAGACAATTTTTCTATAGAAAATTTTGTCAAATTTTATTTCTAAAGAAATTTTGGTCAAAATTTTATTTCTATAGAAAATTTTGTCAAAAGTTTATTTCTATAGAAAATCCTATCAAAATTTTATTTCTGCACCACGGTGCATGCTAACCACCGTGGTGCAATGGTTAGCATGCCCGCCTTGCATACACAAGGTCGTGGGTTCGATTCTTGCTTCGACCGAACACCAAAAACTTTTTCGGCGGTGATTATCCCACCTCAGTAATGCTGGTGACATTTCTGAGGGTTTCAAAGCTTCTCTAAGTGGAACGCCGTTCGGACTCGGCTATAAAAAGGAGGTCCCTTGTCATTGAGCTTAACATGGAATCGGGCAGCACTCAGTGATAAGAGAGAAGTTCACCAATGTGGTATCACAATGGACTGAATAGTCAAAATTTTATTTCTCTAGAAATTATTGTCAAAATTTTATTTCTATAGAAAATTTTGTCGAAATTGTAGTTCTATAAAAATTTTTGTGAAAATCTAATTTGTACAGTAAATTTTGACAAAATTTTATTTCTATAGACAATTTTGTCAAAATTTTATTTCTGTAAGAAACTTTGTCAAAAATTTATTTCTATAGCAAATTTTGTCAAAATATTATTTCTATAGAAAAATTTGTCAAAATTTTATTTCTATAAAAAATTTTGACAAAATTTTATTTCTATCAAAATTTTGTAAAAATTTTATTTCTATAGAAAATTTTGTCAAAATTTTATTTCTATAGAAAATTTTGTCAAAATATTATTTCTATAGAAAATTTGGTCAAAATTTTATTTCTCTAAAAAATTTTGTCAAAATTTTATTTTTATAGAACATTTTGTCAAAATTGTTTTTCTATAGGAAATTGTGTCAAAATATTATTTCTGGTCAAAATTTTATTTCTCTAAAAAATTTTGTCAAAATTTTATTTCTATAGAAAATTTTGCCAAATTTTATTTCTATAAAAAATTTTGTCAAAATTTTATTTCTATAGAAACTTTTGTCAAAATTTTTTTTCTATGCAAAATTTTGTCAACACTTTTATTGCTATAGAATATTGTCAAAATTTTATTTCTATAGAAAATTTTGTCAAAATTTTATTTCTATAGAAAATTTTGTCAAAATTTTATTTCTATAGAAAATTTTGTTGAAATTTTATTTCTATAGAATATTTTGTCAAAATTTTATTTCTATAGAAAATTTTGTCAAAATTGTTTTTCTATAGAAAATTTTGTCAAAATTGTTTTTCTATAGGAAATTTTGTCAAAATTTTATTTCTATATAAAATTTTGTCAACATTTTATTTCTATAAAAAATTTTGTCAAAATTTTATTTCTATAGAAAATTTTGTCAAAATTTTATTTCTATAGAAAATTTTGCTAACATTTTATTTCTATACTAAATTTTGTCAACACTTTTATTACTATAGAATATTGTCAAAATTTTATTTCTATAGAAAATTTTGTCAAAATGTTAATTCTGTACAAAATTTGCTCGAAATGTTAATTCTGTAGAAAATTTGGTCTAAATTTTAGTTCTATAGAAAATTTTATAAAAATTTTATTTCTATAAGAAATGTTGTCAAAAATTTATTTCCATAGTAAATTTTGTCGAAATTTTATTTCTATAGAAAATTTTGTCAAAATTTGATTTCTACAAACAATAACTTAGATCCCTAGTAATAAGTTACATTTTCCCTTTACCCTCTACTACACACCAAAAAATTTCACGAAAAATTTTCCAATTAAAATTTTAATTGAGTTTTAAAAAATATTCAATTAAAAATTTAATTGATTCAACAAATTTTTTAATTGAAACAAAAATCAATCACAAAAATAATAGCATCAATTAATTTTTTAATTGGATCAATTAACTTTTTAGTTGACCTTCAATTAATTTTTTAATTGATACTATCATTTCTGTGATTGAAGACATTTCAGTTAAAAATTAATTGGATCAATTAATTTTGTGATTGAATCAGAAAAATTTTTTTTTGTATGTAGTAAACAACACATCAATGTCGTAAATAATAGTCTCAAAATTTAGGATATTCAACAAAATAGAAAATTGGCAGTGTAACCTTTTGCGATGAGATTTATGGATGTCATAACAAGAAAGGAACTGTGTTACATAGAAACCCCACTATCCCCCACCCCCTTAAACTTCCCCTAAAACATATTCAATTTTATTTGCCCATGGAGTGAAAAACAAATGCATACATGCATGTCTAATCATGCATACATTTTAACATGCATACACAACATATAGTACATGGATTTGGTATGCATCAAAGCATAACGTGGCATAGCGTAGCGTCCTTGTTGCCGGCGAGAGGTAACATGACTCACTAGACACACGTTAAGGTATTAAGGTTTATAGTATCTGCTAAATACAGAATACATGCAAGTGATACTCTATAACAAAGAGGGCCATTGGATGCCTAAGGAATTAGAGTGTATGAAAAGTGCGAGAGAGTGTGAGTGAGAGTTTGACTGTGAGAGAGGTGGGTATGGAAATGGTGGAACATCTTTGGAATAGTGTAATGTGAAGAAAATAGAAGTATATATTGGAGAGATTTGAATAATTGAAGAGGGAGAATGCTGAGAGTCAGAGAGGGAGCAAGAGAATAAATGAGTAAGAAGTAGGTATGCAAAAAAACAAGGCTACCAATAAAATTTAAAGGAAAATCTTCACTTTTTCCAGAAAAAATCGTGATAATCGCCACTTGCATTTTAAAAATTGGCTATACAAATAATATTAAATTAAAATAAATAAATGTCCAAAAAGTCCACAGGGACCTTATCATCCCTCGGAGGGTTAAATATAATTCTTCACAGTGAATTACACATAGAGAATAAATATGATCACCTCCTAAACCAAAATGTTATATTTGGACGGTGGACATGTACCAGAATTGTGGCAAAGATGTTATATTCTCGCCAAAAATTTTATGTTTGGCGAGAGAACAACATTTTCGTGCAAAATTGTTCCAAAACATTTTTCTCTAGGAGGTGATCATATTATTCCTCAGCATTACATCTATATCGCATTCTTTAAAAACTACCTCTTAAAAAAAAACAAAACTTGTGAAGCCATTGTAGGGAGTATATAAATTTCCATCTTGCTAGGCATAGCTCCTAACCGTAGTCCCGTTAGTTCCATATGAAATGACTTGTAGGCGAAGGGATCGTATATATTTAGCCATACATATATATATGGATAGTTTTTCTTGAAACTAACCACACACAAACCCACACACACTCATCCAGACGCATGTCACTATCTGTCATAGTGTTACACATCATATGGAATTAGATATGGGCAAAGCTCTACAAAGCCAAACAGATACACTCTAGTGAACATGATTGTACATGAACATTATGTGTTGCATGTAACGCCACATTAAGCAACTATAACACAGGCATCGTTAACACTGACTACTGGGTCGTCAAAAAATGGTGGAGGAGTTAGTTTAGAAGGATGCCCATGAGCAGTAGAGAAATGTAGAATTTTGCGATAATAATTAAGTGCTCGATATGTAGGTTAAGAGAGGGAAGTTTCTGACATGTTTAAGACGGCCGTATCTCACTCGATCTTCGAAAAAATTCTTCTTTTGAAATTTTAGTTTTAAATTTGGGTTTGGATTCATAATCACGTTAGAAAGGGTACTGGGTTCTGTTGTGACTGAACTGAAAACTGAAGAACAGTGATGCCAACTCCCGAGGGACAATAAGCACAAAGCGTATACTATAAATTCTTACATAGCAGTTCCCACCACAAAAATTACTCCAGCCATCCAAAATTCAACAAACTTCTAAAAAAACACTTTTAAAGAATAAGAATTGACTTGATTTAAAGCAATTTCCATTTTATGAAATTATGGACCTCTATCCAAGTGTATAGCTTTATAATTTTTAATGCCTTTTTTACTTTCATTAAATTAGTTTTAATCAATAATGATCATCAAATTTCAAAATGAGAAAATTGTCGTCAATCAAATTAAAAAAAACACAAAAAGTCAGAAAGCACTAAGTTGGTGTTTTTTTTGAAATGACACTAAAAAAAATTTGGCGCATTTTGGAAGTTAAAAACTACATTTGGCGCCAAAAGCACAGATTAGCATCACTGCTCACGCTCCACAATTTGTAGAGACTTGTCAACATTTTATTTTTATAGACAATTATGTCAACATTTTATTTGTGCAAAAAAAAATTATTTCTATTCTATTTTGTCAAAATTTTATTTCTATAGAACACTTTTAAAGAGGTATATTTTGTCTAAATTTTATTTCTATAGAAAATTTTGTCAAATATTTATTTCTATCGAAAATTTTATAAGAAATTATGTCGACATTTTATTTATATAGAAAATTTTGTCAAAATTGTATTTCTATAGAAAATTTTGACAAAATTTGTTTTCTGTAGAAAATTTTACAATTTTTTTTATAGAAAATATTGTCAAAATTTTATTTCTATAGAAAATTTTCTCAAAATTTTGTTTCTATGGAAAATTTTATCAAAATTTAATTCTACAGAAAATTTTACCAAAATTTTGTTCTATAGACAATTTTGTCAAAATTGTATTTCTATAGAAAAATTTGCCAAAATTTGTTTTCTATAGAAAATTTAACAAATTTTTTTTATAGAAAATTTTGTCTAAATTTTATTTCTATAGAAAATTTTCTCCAAATTTTGTTTCTATGGAAAATTTTATCAAAATTTTATTTCTACAGAAAATGTTTCCAAAATTTTATTTCTATAGAAAATTTTGTCAAAATTTTATTTCTATAGAAAATTTTGTCAAAATTTTATTTCTATAGAAAATTTTGTCAAAATTTTATTTCTATAGAAGATTTTGTCAAAATTTTATTTCTACAGAAAGTTTTAACAAAATTTTATCTCTATAGAAAATTTTGTCAAAATTTTATTTCTACAGAAAATTATGTCAAAATTTTGTTTCTATAGAAAATTTTGTCAAAATTTTATTTCTATAGGATATTTCGTCAAAATTTTATTTCTATACAAAATTTTGTAAAAATTGTATATCTATAGAAAATTTTGTCAAAATTTTATTTCTATAGAAAATTTTGTCACAATTTTATTTCTATAGAAAATTTTGTCAAAATCTTGTTGCTATAGAAGATTTTGTCAAAATTTTATTTCTACAGAAAGTTTTGACAGCATTTTATTTCTATAGAAATTTTTTACAAAATTTTATAAATACAGAAAATTTTTTGTAAAAATTTTGACAAAATTTTCTATAGAAATACATTTTTTTGCACAAATAGAAACAAATTTGTGCAAAAAAATTTATTTCTATAGAAAGTTTTGTCAAATATTTATTTCTATAGAAAATTTTATAAAAAATTTTATCGAAATTTTATGTCTATAGCAAATATTGTCAAAATTGTATTTCTATAAAAAATTGTGACAAAATTTTATTTCTATAGAAAATTTTGCCAAAATTTGTTTTCTATAGAAAATTTTACAATTTTTTTATCGAAAATTTTGTCTAAATTTTATTTCCATAGAAAATTTTCTCAAAATTTTATTTCTATAGAACATTTTATCAAAATTTAATTCTACAGAAAATTTTACCAAAATTTTATTTCTATAGAAAATTTAGTCAAAATTTTGTTCCTATAGAACTTGTTCTCAAAATTTTATTTCTACAGCAAATTTTTCCAAAATTTTATTTCTATAGAAAATTTTGTCAAAGTTTTATTTCTATAGAAAATTTTGTCAAAATTTTATTTTTATAGAATTTAAATTTATTTCTACAGAAATAAAATTAAATTTCTACAGAAAGTTTTAACAAAATTTTATCTCTATAGAAAATTTTGTCAAAATTTTATTTCTATAGGAAATTATGTAAAAATGTTGTTTCTATTGAAAATTTTGTCAAAATTTTTTTCTATAGGAAATTTTGTCAAAATTTTATTTCTAGAGAAAATTTTGTCAAAATTTTATTTCTATAGAAAATTTTGTCAAAATTTTGTTTCTATAGAAGATTTTGTCAAAATTTTATTTCTACAGAAAGTTTTGACAGTATTTTATTTCTATAGAAAATTTTGTCAACATTTTATATCTATAGAAAATTTTATAAAAATGTTGTTTCTATTTCCACAGAAATTTTTGTTTCTATTTCCATAGAAAATTTTGTCAAAATTCGATTTCCACAAAAAAGTTTGGCAAACTTTTATTTCTATAGAAAATTTTGTCAAGATTTTATTTCTATAAAAAATTTTTTGAAAATTTTATTTCTATAAAAAAATTCATCAACATTTGATTTCTATGGAAAATGCTGTCAAAAATTTATTTCTGTAGAAAATTTTCTCTAATTTGTATATCTATTGTGCCTTGTCTTGTAGTCACGGTTGACAGTTGGAAATTAAGATTTTTAAATTTGGTACGACAAGCACCAGATTGGCATCACTGTTCATGCTCCACAATTTGTAGAGATTCTTTTAAGCCGGTTGCTTAAACTAGGAGAGCGTATATCAACCAAATAGCATTGCCACAACGAAATGTTATTTTGAACCAAATTTTTCCAAAATCGGACGAAAATTATTTCCAGCGGACCAAATTTCCAATTTCGGAAAAAATACCATAAAAAGTAATTTATAGCTTTACATAGTACTTTTATTACAAATAATTTGAGACAGAAAGGACTTGTAAAATTTGGAGGTTGAAATCATATTCGAAAAGTGGACTTTTTGAATTTGCAAAATTGAATTTTGCAAAGGGTCGACTTTTCAAAATTTTAACTTTTTCAATATTTGAAAAAATACATTCTTTTAGACTTGGTTTATATTGGTATAGGCCACATGAAGACCAATCTCCCAATTTAACTTCTTAAGAAAATACAATAGGATTCGGAATTTTCGTCCGAAAATGGCCTAAATTCCACTTGGTCCTTCCAACCATCGGACCAAATTTAGAAATTAATAATCTTTTGGACCAATTTTGGTCCAATCGGACCAAGATGGCAACGCTGCAACCAACAGCGTTGCCACAACAACATATTATTTTGAACCAATTTTTCCCCCAAAGCGGTCTAAAATTCCCTCCATCGGACCACATTTCCAATTTCATAGAAAAATGCTTTAAAAAGTTATTTATTGTTGTTCATAGGGCTTTTATTAAAAAATAAAGTAAACCGGAAATGACCAATTTGATTTAGCGGTTGGCATCTGAACCAAAACATTTTTTAAATTTTTTGAAAAAGTAGACTTTAGAAAGGTCAAATTTTTTAAGTCAATTTTGACAAATATCAAAAGGTGATATTCAATATTAGAAAAGGTGGATTTCAACTTTTGACGTAGGGGTATTTTAAGACCACAAAAGACACGCTTTTGGTTTATATTGGTATAACCCCATGAAAACCGATTTCTAGATATATCTAGGGAGAAAGAAATGGATTTCGGAATTTTCATACGAAATGCTGTATTGCTGTATATGTATCCCATAGTTTTGAAAATATTATCTTATATGTAATAAAAAAATAAAATACTAGAAAAAATTGATAAATTTTAGTCAATTTTGTACAAATGGACTAAATTTCATTTGGTCCGACCATCGGACCATGGCTATTTAATTTGCCTAAACATAAATAAATTACTTCATATTTTTCATATCGTTTCACAATTTATTTCAAATTGATTAGTGTACAAATTTTTCGTTTGCTCACTGTATCTTGATCAACTCATAACTTCACAAAAAATATGTATATACATTCTATACCTTTCAGTTAGTTTTTGGATGAACGGACTTTTAGAGCGTGTAATTTGTCTCCATTTTATTTATCGGGTAATGGTCTTTTGGCAGTCACTAATTTCTTCGAGAACAACAGCCACAACAACGACAACAACAACAACATTGGATCAATTGAGTTTAGAAATTATTTAAAGAGATTAAGAGAAAATCGAGTCAAATTGAGAATGTACTCTCATACAAAGTCTACGCTCACACACAACCATACAGTAAACATGCCAAATTAAATGGGGATGTTATTTAAGCAAATTGAAAAACAAAAACATTTAGCACACTGCCAATACAGGTAAAGTTATAACTGTACCTGAGTTTAACTTGAATCTCAAATAATCCACATAACAAACAGTCTACATTTACTCGATAATTTGCTAAAGGAATATAATTGCAAACACTCGGTGTGAAATCAAATTGCAAACTCATACGACAACAAAGCAATTTCATTGCTTTCAAACATTGTTCTATTCAACTCATAACATCACAAAAAAATATGTGTGTGTGTATCAGGGATGGAAAATGCATTACTATAGTACTTTTTTCAATACCTTTTCACCCTGGTTATTACCGCATTACGCCCGCGAAAGATTTAGTAGCTTTTGTGTAGACATTTTTGGGCCGATATCAGATTTATGATACAATAGCTTTGATAAAAAATTTTAATATTTAGGGAAAGTCTTTTACAAACTTATCTGCTAATAGTCTTTTACAAATTTGGCAAAACAGACAAGTTAATGCGGGACGAAAATCTCGCGTGAGTCAAAAACACGATTTTATTGAATTTCAAGAGGAAAGTTGGTAAGAAACTCTTACCAAAAAATATTATTTTGCAAAAATTAATTTCTTCAGAAAGTTTTGTCAAAATTTTATTTCTATAGAAAATATTGTCAAAATTTTATTTCTATAGAGAATTTTGTCAAAATTTTATTTCTATAGAAAATTTTGTCAAAATTTTATTTCTATAAAAAATCTTATAAAAATTTTATTTCTATAGAAACTATTGCCAAAATTTTATGGCTATAGAAACAATTGTCAAGATGTTATTTCTGTCAAATTTTGTCAAAATTTTATTTCTATAGAAAATTTTGTCAAAATTTTATTTCTAAGAAAATTTTATTTCTATAGAAAATTTCGTCCAAATTTTATTTCTATATAAAATTTTGTCAAAATTTTATTTCTAAATGAGCCCTTGACAATAATTTTCCAATGGAATTTTTGTTAAAATTTTGTGAAAAGTACTTTAGATTTTATTTCTGTCAAATTTTGTCAACATTTTATTTCTATAGAAAATTTCGTCAAAATTTTATTTCTATAGAAAAGTTCGTCCAAATTTTATTTCTATATAAAATTTTGTCAAAATTTTATTTCTAAATGAGCCCTTGACAATAATTTTCCAATGGAATTTTTGTTAAAATTTAGTGAAAAGTACTTTAGATTTTATTTCTGTCAAATTTTGTCAAAATTTTATTTCTATGCAAAATTTTGTCAAAATTTTATTTCTATATAAAATTTTGTCAAAATTTTATTTCTATATAAAATTTTGTCAAAATTTTATTTCTAATGAGCCCTTGGCAATAATTTTCCAATGGACGTTTTGTTAAAATTTAGTGAAAAATACTTTCTTAAAAATTGTATTTTCCATCCCTGGTGTGTATGTGCATACATTCTTTGGCTTTCAGTTAGTTTTTTGATGAATGCACACCTTGTAATTTGTCACCATCTTATTTATCGGCTAATAGCCTATCGACAGTCACTAATTTCTTCGAGAACAACAGCCACAACAACAACATTGGATCAATTGAGTATAGCAATTGTTTAAAGAGAATGAGAGAGAAGGGAGTCGAATTGAGAATGTAATCTCACACAAAGTCTACGCTCACACACAACCACACAGTAAACATGCCAAATTAAGTGGGGACGTTATTTAAGCAAATTGAAAAACAAAAACATTTTGCACACTGCCAATAAGGTAAATCTATAACTGTACCTGAGTTTAATATGAATCTCAAATAATCCACATAAAAAACAGTCTACATTTACTCGATAATTTGATAAAGGAATATAATTGCAAACACTCGGTATGAAATCAAATTGGAAACTCTTACAACAAAACAATTTCATTGCTTACAAACATTGCTCTATTCAATAATACCATACATACCTAATTGTATCGGCTTGTGTATTTAAGTTTGTAATATTACTCTTGAATTGATCATTGTCACTATCTTTTGCGATTATTTGTCTTTTCTTATTTATTAACAAACTATATATACATAACACACATTAAACACAGATTTGACACAAAAAAATATATAAAGTAATCAAAGTCACCAACGAAAAATCAACCGCATAGCAAAAGATCAAAACCGCAACTAACTATGTCGATGTGTATGCATTAAATTAAAAAGTTTCCAAATGGAGACGGAAACTCACTCTCCCAAATTTCGAGAAACTCTCTCCCTCTCTCTAAAAATTGCAAGAAACTCTCTCAATAGAGAACGGAAAATAAGTAACTCTCCAAACTCTACAAAGGTTTTGCAAATTCACTGAGAGCATAAAATCTTACTCTCTCGGAGATTTTTTTATAGTTCTAATGGTTCTGGCTTACTGTGTGGTAGTGTGGTATGTTATACGCATTGATAGCATGTGTTTTGCAAACGCAAAACAGGGAACATCAAATATAAAAAATGCTCGCTAGAAACCAGAACTCATCGAATGGATTTGCCAGCAAATGCACTCTGACTATGTTAAAACAAAAACAACAACAAACAACAAGTGTTTGTTGTTAGTGGTTTATTGAACTTAAGTGCATAAACAGTCGCAAAAAAGAAGTTGTACACCGATCAATTTGAAATAAATTGTGAAACGACATGAAAAATACTATGTAAATATATATATATATTAAATTAAAGCTTGACATCCGAGCTAAAAAATAGATTGAAAATTAACTCAGATTTATTTCTGTTTAGGGAAATAGATAACAAAAACCAAAAAAGTTAATTTCAGTTAGCCAAAAAAAGTGTACACTAAAAATAACAATTTTGGTTTAAACAATACGAGTAAATATTGCAATTGTTTAATATTTTGTATGTTAGCCTTAGTGTTTTCTACCGTCTTTTTGCCAGCGAGTTGGTTAGGGTATTCGTCAAATCTACGGGAATTCAGCTCCATATATAAAGATGTTTTTTTCTATACCCTACACCATAGGATGGGGGGCATATTAACTTTGTCATTCCGTTTGTAACACATGGAAATATTGCTCTAAAAACCCATAAAGTATATATATTCTGGGTCGTGGTGAAATTCTGAGTCGATCTAAGCATGTCCGTCCGTCCGTCTGTTGAAATCATGCTAACTTTCGAACGAAACAAGCTATCGACTTGAAACTTGGCACAACTAGTTCTTACTGATATAGATCCAATGGTATTGCAAATGCGCCATATCGGTTCACTTTTACGTATAGCCCCCATATAAACGGACCCCCCGATTTGGCTTGCGGAGCCTCTAAGAGAAGCATATTTTATCCGATCTGGCTGAAATTTGGTTAATGGTGTTGGTATATGGTCTCTGACAACCATGCAAAAATTGGTCCCCATCGGTCCTTAATTATATTTAGCCCCCGATCCCCAGATTTGGCTTGCGGAGCCCCTAAGAGAAGCAAATTTCATCTGATCCGGCTGAAATTTGGTACATGGTGTTCGGATATGGTCTCTAACAACCATGCAAAAATTGGTTCACATCGTTCCATAATTATATACAGCCCCCATACAAACCGATCCCCAGATTTGGCTTGTGGAGCCTCAAAAGGGAAAGAAATTTCATCTGATCCGGCTGAAATTTGGTACATGGTGTTGGTATATGGTCTCTAACAACTCTGCGAAAATTGGTCAATATCTGTCCATAATTATATAGAGCCCCCATATAAACCGATCCCAAGATTTGGCTTGTGGAACCTCTAAGAGAAGCAAATTTCATCCGATCTGGCTGAAATTTGGTACATGGTGTTAGTATATGGTCTCTAACAACCATGCAAAAATTGGTCCATATCGATCCATAATTATATAGAGCCCCAATATAAACCGATCCCCAGATTTGGCTTGCGGAGCCCCTAAGAGAAGCAAATTTCATCTGATCCGGCTGAAATTTGGTACATGGTGTTCGGATATGGTCTCTAACAACCATGCAAAAATTGGTCCACATCGGTTCATAATTATATGTGGCCCCATATAAACCGATCCCCAGATTTGGCTTGCGGAACTTCGAAGAGAAGCATATTTCATCCGATTTGGCTGAAATTTGGTACATGGTGTTGGTATATGGTCTCTAACAATCATGCAAATATTGGTTCACATCGGTTCATAATTATATATAGCCCCCATATAAACCGATCCCCAGATTTGGCTTGCGGAGCCTCTAAGAGAAGCAAATTTCATCCGATCTGGCTGAAATTTGGTACATGGTGTTGGTATATGGTCTTTAACAACCATGCAAAACTTGGTCTATATCGATCCATAATTATATAGAGGCCCAATATAAACCGGTCCCAGATTTGGCTTGCGGAGCCCCTATGAGAAGCAAATTTCATCTGATCCGGTTGAAATTTGGTATGTGGTGTTCGGATATGGTCTCTAACAACCATGCCATAATTGGCCCATATCGGTTCACAATTATATATAGCCCCCATATAAAGCAAAATTCATCAGATGCGGTTTAAATTTGGTACATTTCGCTAGTGTATGGCCGATAACAACCATGCCAAAATTGGTCCGAATCGATCGATATTATATATAGCCTCCAAATAAACCGATCCCCAATCACAGAGAAATCACGATTGCCACTTGAGCCAAAAATAATCTACCAAAATTTTATTGCCATAGAACATTTTGTGAAAATTTTATTTCTAATGAAAATTTTGTCAAAATTTTACTTCTGTAGAAAATTTTGTCAACATTTCATGTCTTTAGGAAATTTTGTCAAAAAATAATTTCTATACAAAATGTTGTAAAAAATTCATCCGATCCAGTTTAAATTTGGTACATTTCGCTAGTGTATGACCGATAACAACCATGCCAAAATTGGTCCGTATCGATCGATATTATATATAGCCCCCAAATAAACCGATCCCCAATCACAGAGAAATCACGATTGCCACTCCAGCCAAAAATAATCTACCAAAATTTTATTGCCATAAAAAATTTTGTCAAAATTCTATATTTCTATAGAAAATTTTGTAAAATTTTTATTTCTATAGAAAATTTTGTCAACATTTTATGTCTTTAGGAAAATTTGTCAAAATATTATTTCAATCTAAAGTTTTTGCCAAAATTTTATTTCCGTCAAATTTTGTCAAAATTTTATTTCTATAGAAAATTTTGTCAAAATTTTATTTCTGTAGAAAATTTCGTCCAAATTTTATTTCTATAGAAAATTTCGTCCAAATTTTATTTCTATATAAAATATTGTCAAAATTTTATTTCTAAATGAGCCCTTGACAATAATTTTCCAATGCAATTTTTGTTAAAATTTAGTGAAAATTACTTTAGATTTTATTTCTGTCAAATTTTGTCAAAATTTTATTGCTATAGAAAATTTTGTCAAAAATTTATTTCTATAGAAAATTTTGTCCTTTTTTTCTGTGTGCACTTACAACATCGACTTTTAAAATGTTATCACCTATACATCAACGTTAACCCTAGACAGTCATCCTTCGTCAAAATGACGACGCTTATTTCGATCTAAAGTGTATTTTGGTCGATTGGGAAATGGCAAATTCCAGTTATTCTAATTCAAAGATTTTATGAATTTTTGTTTAATATTAATTAACATGGCATTGAATAAAAAATTAAACTAAATTTTGGTTCTCATTTTTGCGTATGATACAATTTAAAGCGCTTTAAAACAGGCCGTAGTCAAAACGACGAAGTATGACTTTCCAGGTTTAACAAGTATCCGTCTACCGCTATTCGCTATGGTTGTGTTTACACATATACCATATATGCACATAAGTTCAATAAACCACTAACAACAAACACTTGTCAATTGTTGTTTTAGTCAGAGTGCAGTTGCGGGCAAATCCATTCGATGAGTTATGGCTTATTAGGATTCTAGTGGGCATTTCTTATATTTGAATCAAATATAAGAAATGCCCACTAGAAATCAAATCATCAAATAATTTGATATTCCCTGTTTGGCGTTCGCAAAACACATGCTATCAATGCGTATGCCACACTACCACATAGTAAGCCAGAACTATAAAAAAATCTTCGAGAGTGTAAGATTTTATGCTCTCAGTGAATTTGCAAAACCTTTGTAGAGTTTGGAGAGCTACTTATTTTGCGTTGTCTATCGAGAGAGTTTCTTGCAATCTTTAGAGAGAGGGAGAGAGTTTCTCGAAATTTGTGGAGAGTGAGTTTCCGTCTCCATTTGGAAACTTTTTAATTTAATGCATACACAGCGACATAGTTAGTTGCGGGTTTGATCTTTTGCTATGCGGTTGATTTTTCGTTTCAATACTGTGACCTGGATTACTTTATGTATTTATATTTGTGAGATCTATGTTTAAAGTGTGTTATGTATATTTATTTCATTTTCTTTTTGCATTTTGTTAATAAATAAGAAAATACAAATAATCGCAAAAGATAGTGACATTGATCAATTCAAGATTAATATTAGCAAACTTAAATACACAAGCCGATACAATTAGGTATGTATGGTATTTACATTATTGAATAGAGCAATGTTTGTAAGCAATGAAATTGTTTTGTTGTCGTATGAGTTTCCAATTTGATTTCATACCGAGTGTTTGCAATTCTATTCCTTTATAAAATTATCGAGTAAATGTAGACTGTTTTTTATGTGGATTATTTGAGATTCATGTTAAACTCAGGTACAGTTATAGATTTACCTTATTGGCAGTGTGCAAAATGTTTTTGTTTTTCAATTTGCTTAAATAACGTTCCCACTTAATTTGGCATGTTTACTGTGTGGTTGTGTGTGAGCGTAGACTTTGTGTGAGATTACATTCTCAATTCGACTCCCTTCTCTCTCATTCTCTTTAAACAATTGCTATACTCAATTGATCCAATGTTGTTGTTGTGGCTGTTGTTCTCGAAGAAATTAGTGACTGCCGATAGGCTATTAGCCGATAAATAAGATGGTGACAAATTACAAGGTGTGCATTCATCAAAAAACTAACTGAAAGCCAAAGAATGTATGCACATACACACCAGGGATGGAAAATACAATTTTTAACAAAGTATTTTTCACTAAATTTTAACAAAACGTCCATTGGAAAATTATTGCCAAGGGCTCATTTAGAAATAAAATTTTGACAAAATTTTTTATAGAAATAAAATTTTGACAAAATTTTGCATAGAAATAAAATTTTGACAAAATTTGACAGAAATAAAATCTAAAGTACTTTTCACTAAATTTTAACAAAAATTCCATTGGAAAATTATTGTCAAGGGCTCATTTAGAAATAAAGCTTTGACAAAATTTTATATAGATATAAAATTTGGACGAAATTTTCTATAGAAATAAAATTTTCTATAGAAATAAAATTTTAACAAAATTTTCTATAGAAATACAATTTTGACAAAATTTGACAGAAATAACATCTAAAGTACTTTTCACTAAATTTTAACAAAAATTCCATTGGAAAATTATTGTCAAGGGCTCATTTAGAAATAAAATTTTGACAAAATTTTATATAGAAATAAAATTTGGACGAAATTTTCTATAGAAATAAAATTTGGACGAACTTTTCTATAGAAATAAAATTTTCTTAGAAATAAAATTTTGACAAAATTTTCTATAGAAATAAAATTTTGACAAAATTTGACAGAAATAAAATCTTGGCAAGAATTTCTGTAGAAATAAAATTTTATCAAAATTTTCTATAGAAATAAATTTTTGACAAAATTTTTTATAGAAATAAAATTTTGACAAAATTTTCTATAGAAATAAAATTTTGACAAAATTCTCTATAGAAATAAAATTTTGACAAAACTTTCTGAAGAAATTAATTTTTGCAAAATAATATTTTTTGGTAAGAGTTTCTTACCAACTTTCCTCTTGAAATTCAATAAAATCGTGTTTTTGACTCTCGCGAGATTTTCGTCCCGCATTAACTTGTCTATTAGCAGATAAGTTTGTAAAAGACTTTCCCAAAATATTAAAATTTTTTATAAATCATATATCATAAATCTGATATCGGCCCAAAAATGTCTACATAAAAGCTACTAAATCTTTCGCGGGCGTAATGCGGTAATAACCAGGGTGAAAAGGTATTGAAAAAAGTACTATAGTAATGCATTTTCCATCCCTGATACACACACATATTTTTTTTTGTGATGTTATGAGTTGATCTACATACAGTCAGCGAACGAAAAATTTGTACACCAATCAATTTGAAATAAATTGTGAAACGATATGCAAAATATTAATTTCGCTTAGCCCAAAATAAAAGTTGTACTCTAAAAAGAAATAAAATTATTGGTTTAAATACTAAATATTACAAATTTTGAATATATTTTTTTTTTTAATCTTTAAAATTTATTGCGAGAAATAAATAAATGTTCATATTCCAATTACATATATTTAAAACCGAACAGATTTGGAAAATAAATTTTTACACTTCTACGAAATCTCTAGGTTTAAAATTTACAGAGAGAGAGAGAGAGAGAGAGAGAGAGAGAATGCATTTGAATGTGATCTTACTGCAATATTAGGATTGAAGAAGCCTTCCGTGAGAGAGATTGAGAAGGAATGTAGTTAACCCTCTAATGCCCCAATTTTTTGCCAGCAGATTAAATAGTCAATGTTAACGACACAAAAGCAAGAAAACAAAACAAGAAAAATTTATGCGGTAAAATTCAGTACATGCTGCCAAGCCTCTTGAACAGATTTTACTAAGTTTTCTTTTTATTTTACCAATTTTTGTTGTCTTAAGGTGTGTTTTACTAAAAGCTTCCTGATTTTATGAAGCCCGCCTAAAGGTGGGCATTAGAGGGGTAAATGTGGTATTACCGAAATATTGAACTATGAAGGAACCATGCATCAAAGGGAAGAGACTCAGAGAGAAAGCATTTAAACTTGGTATCACTGAAATATTAATCTATATATGTGTGGGTGTTTGTGCTTGTTTGTCTACATAACCATTTCGCCTATTTAATATTCACCACCTTCACCACCTTCACCACCTTCATCATCTCTAACACACTCTCTTCCACATTCTCCCCCTTTCGTTTGAACCCATAAATATGCACAAAAAATTCTATGCTATTGAATTTAATCCAATTAGCATTATTTCAATTATGACCATTAGAGAATTCCAATTCCACTTTCAATGAATGCAGCATTTTTGCTCCCCCTAAAAATTTCCTATAGACTGTATGATGGATATAAATATTTACTCTACACCCTTCTCCGTCATAGAGAATCGAATATAAATGGCCTTAGATTTTTGTGAAATGTCCACCAACTTACCCATCTCAAGCTAAAGATTTATGTGATTGCCAATGCATGCATGGACACTCAGAGTGCAACATTGATAAATGTCCCACTCATACTTGTCCTATCTGTGTTCGGTGAGAGTTGGTTGGTTGTTTGTTTGAATTTTAACTTAATTAAATATTGAGACTAGGGAGAGTAATGCCTGTTTAGATGAGAGGCGAATGATTTATTGTGGATGATATGTGGTGGTTTAGTTAATGGAAATTTTGAGTGGTGACGTTTGTTGATTGAATGGTCTGCATTGCAATTTGAATATTATTTTCATATAAGGATATGGGAATTAACAACGAAACCATATAGGGGGTATTACTTTTAATTAATTTAGAAGAAGATAAAAAATATAGAAAACTAAACGAATGCGAGAACGAATTAATGAGGTAAAAAATTAAAAGAAAAAAATTTCATTTTACAGATGGACTCCTACCGACGCCTAAGTTTTGTGTCCCTTTGGGGAGGTTATTCACATTCGATTGAAGAATTGATGTCATTCTCTTCAATCTAGCCTTTGAGATTTGAGAGAAGTTCACCAATGTGGTATCACAATGGACTGAATATGTTAGTCTAAGTGAGCATGATACGTCGGGCTTCCACCTAACCTAATCTAACCTACCCTAACCTTTGAGAGGTTTCCCGGTTTCAGACTATTATGAGAGTTGCACTCACAGTTGCCACTCTTGCCAAAAATAGTCTACCAAAATTTGAAGAAAATTCTACTAAAACTCTACCAAATTTAAATAAAAATTATCAAAATTTTATTGCTTAGAAATTTTATCAAAATTTTATTGATCTAAAAAATTTGGCAAATTTTTTTTTCTCCAGCAAATTTTAGCAAAAATTTTATTTCTTGAGAAATTTTTGGCCAAAGAATATTTTGCAAAAATTTTATTTCTATGGAAAATTTTGCTAAAACAGTATTTCTATAAAAAATTTTGCAAAAATGTTATTTCTATAGAAAAATTTTGCAAAAATTTTATTTCTATAGAAAAATTTTGTCAAAATTTTATTTCTATAGAAAATTTTGCCAAAAATTTATTTCTATAGAAAAATTTTGTTAAAATTTTATTTCTATAGAAAATTTTGTCAAAATTTTATTTCTATAGAAAATTTTGTCAAAATTTTATTTCTATAGAAAATTTTGCTAAAACTTTATTTCTATAGAAAATTTTGTCAAAATTTTCTTTCTGTAGAAACTTTTGCCAAAATTTTCTTTCCGTAGAAACTTTTGCCAAAATTTTATTTCTATAGAATATTGTCAAATTTTTATTTCTATAGAAAATTTTGTCAAAATTTTATTTCCATAGAAAATTTTGTCAAAATTCTATTGCTAAAGAAAATTTTGTCAAAATTTTATTTTGCTAAAACTTACTTTCTATAGCAAATTTTGCTAAAACTTTATTTCTATAGCAAATTTTGCTAAAACTTTATTTCTATAGAAAATTTTGTCAAAATTTTATTTCTATAGAAAATTTTGTCCAAATTTTATTTCTGTAGAAAATTTTGCCAAAATTTTATTTCTATAGACAATTTTGTCAAAATTTTATTTCTATAGAAAATTTTGTCAAAATTTTTCATTTTGTCAAAATTTTTTGCTAAAGAACATTTTGCCAAATTTTATTTCTATAGAAAATTTTGTCAAAATTTTATTTCTACAGAAAATTTTGTCAAAATTTTATTTCTACAGAAAATTTTTCTAAAACTTAATTTCTATAGAAAATTTTCCCAAAATTTTATTTCTTTAGAAAATTTTCTCAAAATTTTATATCTATAGAAAATGTGATCAAAATTTTATTTCTATAGAAATAAAATTTTTTCAAAATTTTATTTCTATAGAAATAAAATTTTCTCAAAATTTTATTTCTATAGAAAATATTGTCAAAATTTTATTTCAGTAGGAAATGTTGTAATTTTTTTTTATTTAGACAATTTTTTCAATATTTGATTTCTTTAAATTTTCTTTTTCAAAATTTTGTTCCTATAAAATTTTTTCAAAATTTTATATCTATAGAAAATTTTATTTCTAAAGAAAATGTTATCAAAATTTTATTTTTATGGAATATTTTGTCAAAATCTTATTTCTATAGAAAATTTTGTCAACATTTTTGCTATAGAACATTTTGTCCAAATTTTATTTTTATAGAAAATTTTGACAATATGTTCTATATTCTATATATATAGACAATTTTGTCAATATTTTATTTCTATAGAAAATTTTGTCAAAATTTTATTTCCATAGAAAATTTTGTCAAAATTCTTTTGCTAAAGAAAATTTTGCCAAAATTTTATTTCTATAGAAAATTTTGTCAAAATTTTATTTCTACAGAAAATTTTGTCAAAATTTTATTTCTACAGAAAATTTTGTCAAAATTTTATTTCTATAGTAAATTTTGCTAAAACTTAATTTCTATAGAAAATTTTGCTAAGACTTTATTTCTATAGAAAATGTTGCTAAACCTTTATTTCTATAGAAAATTTTCCCAAAATTTTATTTCTATAGAAAATTTTCCCAAAATTGTATATATTTGATCAAAATTTTATTTCTATAGAAAATTTTCTCAAAATTTTATTTCTATAGAAAAACTTGTCAAAATTTTATTTCAATAGGAAATGTTGTCAAATTTTTTTCATTTAGACAATTTTTTCAATATTTGATTTCTTTAAATTTTTTCTTTTCAAAAGTTTATTCCTATAAAATTTTTTCAAAATTTAATTTTGTAGAAAATTTTGTCAAAATTTTATATCTTTAGAAAAAATTTATTTCTATAGAAAATGTCAAAATTTTATTTTTATAGAAAATGTTATCAAAATTTTATTTTTATAGAAAATTTTGTCAAAATTTGATTTCTATAGAAAATTTTTCCAAGATTTTATTTCTATAGAAAATTTGACCAAATTTTATTTCTATAGAAAATTTTGCTAAAACATAATTTTTGTAGAACATTTTGTAAAACTACATTTCTATAAAAAATTTTGCTAAAGCTTAATTTCTATAAAAACTTTTGTCAAAATTGTAGTTCTATTGCAAATTTTGCCAAAATTTTATTTCTATAGAAAATTTTGCTAAAACTTAATTTCAATGAAAAATTTTGCCAATATTTTATGTCTATAGAAGATTTTGTCAACATTTTATTTCTATAGAAAATTTTGTCAAAAATTTATTTTTATAAAAACTTGAAGTAGCTAGTTGGAGAGGAATATTTTGCAAAATCTACCAAACATCAATAATTCTACCAATCTACCAAACAGTAAAAAATCTACTTTGTTTGATAGAATTGTACCAACTGTGGTTTCACTGCATGGCTCACTTAGAATATTCAGTCCATGGTGATACCACAGTGGTAAGTTTTTCCAAAGAAGATGTCCGAAAAAATATTGCAAAATTCTATCTAAATTTCCAATATTTATAATTTTTTTTTTCGATTTTTTTAAACGTTTAAATTAAATTTTTGCTTAACCCTCTCTTCTTCATTTGCTACGCTACGCTGTGGCTATTTCACACATGATTCATTTTCAATATTACAACCAAAGGGTCTTATACTTCATAACTCATGCATTGATTACTCTGGATTAATGATGGCTAAAAATATGGATGGTCATGAAGAAATCAATGGAGCAAAACATTTTCAATATGCTCTCCATATAATGATGTTGGCCAACAAAATTAATTTTAACCCAAAGACTTTGGGGTGGAGCATATTCACAATTTTATCATGGCAGGGACATGACTGCAAAACTTCAAATATTAAAGAAATCCCTGGAGCATATACAAGAATTAATTAACAAAAAAAAAAGAAACGAGAAATCTGAATAATTTTCAATTTGAATTGCTAAAATCAAATTCTTAATTCCACCATACACTGCTGGAGTTTTTCTACAGCTCCAACTCCAACACTTGAAATTCAATCAATTGAGAGAGATTCAAATCAATATCGAAGCTAACGGTGGCATATTTTCTTTACCCCTCTTCGTTTCTCTCTCACACTCTCACTCATAGCCACAATAATCATCCCTGATTATTATATCCAACTTTGCCAGACATCCACTCCAAAATCGAAATAAGGTTGTATGACTAGGACTTTGGTGGTACAGAGAAACCACAAAATTCAAACAGCTATCAACTTCCAGGAATATAATCGCGCAAAACAATTATTTTATATCAAACAATGGTGAAACCTCTAACAAATTACTTTGCAAATTCTATTAGTGTGGGGGAGAACGAGCGAGAGAGATAGGGAGAGAAAGACCAAACAATCTCATTAGACTCTACCACTATGACTGGCATAATAAAATCTCTGTTCTCCTTAATTCAGTCAGAGAATTGAATTGAGGATGCTTTGAGTTGGGAAAGCCACATTTCTAATAGTACTCCAATCGCTTGGTAGTTTTAGGCCAAAAGTGGAATCAAAATTTGAATTCAATATCAAGGCAAAAAAATGGAATCCATACAATTGGGAAAACTAGTATTAATAATCAGAAGCAATGAGAGTTCACAAAACAATACCCAACGTAACAGAGGCAAGAGCTTGAATTCAAATTAGACTCACTGCTTTCAAGTAGTGGCAAATAAAATATTTCTTCATAATGAGGCCCTATAGTTTCCAAAACAAATTTGATAGCTGGGGGATAGGTAAGGAGAATACAAATTATGGAAACATTTCATTCCCCAGATATATAAAAGTATGTAAGGAAAATTTGCTTATGTTAAGGGAAGTGAGGAATATATTGGATTGTAGAAAGATTTTGGGTTTCTTTGACAAATTTCTAATGAGGCTAAGATTAAAAAACCTAGCAAACAAACACTTTTTATTTTACAATTTTTTTTATAGAATTTTTGTCACAATTTTGTTTCTATAGAAAATTTTCTCAAAATTTTATTTCTCTCAAAAATTTTGTGAAAATTGTATTTCTCCAGAAAATTTTGTGAAAATTTTATTTCTACAGAACATTTGTATTTCTATAGACAATTTTTTTAAAATTTTATAACTATAGAAAATTTTTTCAAAATTTGATTTTATAGAAATTTTCTCAAAATTTTATTTCTATAGAAAATTTTATCAAAATGTTCTTTGTATAGAAAATTTTGTCCGAATTTTCTTTCTATGGAAAATTTTGTCAAAATTTTATTTCTATAGGAAATTTTCTCAAAATTTTATTTCTATAGAAAATTTTGTCAAAATTTTATTTCTACACAAAATTTTGTATCTATAAAAAATGTTTTCAAAATTTTATTCCTATAGAAAATTTTCTCAAAATTTTATTTCTATGGAAAATTTTTGTCAAAATTTTATTTCTATAGAAAATTTTGTCTAAATTCTATTTCTAAAGAAAGTTTTCTCAACATTTAATTTCTATAGAAAATTTTCTCAAAATTTTATTTCTATAGAAAATTCTGTCAAAATTTTATTTCTATGGAAAATTTTTGTCAAAATTTTATTTCTATAGAAAATTTAGTCAAAATTTAATTTCTATAGAAAATTTTGTCAAAATTTAATTTCTATAGAAAATTTTGTCAAAAATTAATTTCTATAGAAAATTTTGTCAAAATTTTATTTCTATAGAAAATTTTTGTTAACATTTTATTTCTACAGATTTTTTTCTTTCAGAATTTTATTTTGATAGAAAGTTTTGTCAAAATTTTATTTTTATGGAAAATTTTTGTCAAAATTATATTTCTATGGAAAATTTTTGTCAAAATTTTATTTCTATAGAAAATTTTGTCAAAATTTTATTTCTATAGAAAATTTTGTCATCATTTAATTTCTATAGAAATTTTTTCAAAATTTTATTTCTATAGAAAATTTTGTCAAAATTTTATTTCTATAGAAAATATGGTCTAAATTTGGGGGGCCACTGTGGTGCAGTGGTTAGCATGCCCGCCTTGCATACACAAAGGTAGTGGGTTCGATTCCTGCTTCGACCGAACACCAACAAGTTTTTCAGCGGTGGATTATCCCACCTCAGTTATGCTGGTGACATTTCTGAGGGTCTCAAAACTTCTCTAAGTGGTTTCACTGCAATGTGGAACGCCGTTCGGACTCGGCTATAAAAAGGAGGTCCTTTGTCATTGAGCTTAACATGGAATCGGGCAGCACTCAGTGATAAGAGAGAAGTTCACCAATGTGGTATCACAATAGACTGAATAGTCTAAGTGAGCCTGATACATCGGGCTGCCACCTAACCTAACTTTGGTCTAAATTTAGTTACTATAGAAAATTTTGTCAAAATTTTATTTCTATAGAAAATTTTTTCAAAATTTTATTTCTATAGAAAATTTTGTTAAAAATTTATTTCTTGTAAAATGTTGTTTCTATAGAAAATTTTGTCTAAATTCTATTTCTAAAGAAAATTTTATTTCTATAGAAAATTTTGTCAACATTTTTTTCTACACATTTTTTCTTTCAAAATTTTATTTTGATAGAATACTTTGTCAAAATTTTATTTTGATAGAAAATTTCGTCAAAATTTTATTTCTATAGCAAATTTTGCCAAAGCTTTATTTCTATAGAAAATTCTGTCAAAATTTTATTTGCATAGAAAATAAATTTATTTCTATAAACAATTGTGTCAAAATTTTATTTATATAGAACATTTTGTCAACATTTTATTTCTATAGAAAATTTTGTCAAAATTTTATTTCTCTAGAAAATTTTGTCAAAATTTTATTTCTATAAACAATTTTGCCAAAATTTTATTTCTATGGAAAATTTTGTCAAATTTTTATTTCTATAACAAAGCTTTGTTCAAGTTTTATATTGATAGAAAATTTTGTTAAAATTTTATTTTTTTTAAATTTTGTCAAAATTTTATTTCTTTAGAAAATTTTGTCAAAATTTAATTTCTATAGAAAATTTTGTCTAAATTCTATTTCTAAAGAAAATTTTCTCAAAATTTTATTTCTATAGAAAATTTTTGTCAATATTTGATTTCTACAGATTTTTTTCTTTCAGAATTTTATTTTGATAGAAAGTTTTGTCAAAATTTTATTTTGATAAAAAATTGCGTCAACATTTTTATTCTATAGCAAATTTTGTCAACATTTTATTTCTATAGAAATTTTTGTCAACATTTGATTGCAATGGGAAATTTATTTAAAATTTTATTTCTACAGAAAATTTTGTCAAAATTTTGTTCCTATAGAAAATTTTCTCCAATTTTCATTTCTATAGAAAATTTTCTCAAAATTTTATTTTGTGTAGAATTACCTCTTAGTTGGAAAGGAATATTTGGCAAAATCTACCAAAACATCAAGAATTCTACCAATCTACCAAACAGTAAAAAATCTACCATTTATGGTAGATTTCTACCAACTGTGGCAATGGTGCCCCATGATATCCGTATTGTCCGAACAACAGCTTTTGGTGTTTTCTCTGTTAGTTGATCTCCTCCTCTTATCCTTATTATCCCTTGGTTTACCATTCCCAAAATATTTGCATAGAACACCTGAGTGTAACATTTCATTCCATAGATACATTGACCACAATGAAATGACAACGAATGATGCATATGTTACGATTTCAATTCAAATTTATGCATTTCCAAATGCGGGGGGAGAGGGCACTGCTCATTCAAAACGAATACAATAACTAGAAAAATAAACCATTCCTTTTGACTAAGGATTCCCGATTCCCAGTATACCATTCTTGCATGGAGTATTAAATCTGTGGTTATCCAGCTTTAGCACATGTCCATCTACTCGTAAGGGAGAACCTCCTAGTGAAGCGTTATCCCTTTGTGGTTTGCTAAACAAAAGGTGTTAAAGGCTAATGTGATTTTTCTTCGTTCTTGGTATTAGGTTCATTGGTCCTTAACTATGCCATGGAAATAAAACAAACACCACATATGCAGATGAAAAAAATATAGCTTTCTGCAAAGAATTTTCTCGCTATAGAAATCCCCTAATTTCATCATTTACCTATATGATGATGGCAAAAATTTACTTTCTCTAGCTATCGAATTTCCTGTAAGAGTTCTAGTCACTCCATTACATTTTCAAAGCTTTGTGTTTTTCATTGGAATGTGTTGCTTCGAGTTGTGGTTTCATCAGTTTTGCAAAATTCTCCCTTCTCGTGCAGTCCATGAAGGTAACAGGGTAGTGATTTTAAGATTCACTCAATTTGGTTGGCTATGCTTCAAGCTGACACCTGCAGTTTTAAATTTCCACCATATGATGAGAAGCAAATTCAACTTCAAGAACTATGATGAATTTTGTGTTGGTTCATCATGACGGTGAGTGATGGCAATGACGGCGATGGCTAAAAATGCCACAGAACAGTGGCTCAAAAATCTATAAATGAAGAAATGTGATTAGCATAAATGATGAAATACAGGTATTTTTTGATAAATCCAAATAAAATTTGCACAAAATTTTGTATAGAAATACATTTTTGACAAAATTTTCTATAGAAAAAAATTTGACAAAATTTTCTATAGGAAAAATTTTTTCAAAATTTTCTATAGAAAAAAAATTTTGACAAAATTTTCTATAGAAATAAAATTTTGACACAATTTTCTATAGAAATAAAATTTTGACAAAATTTTCTATAGAAATAAAATTTTGACAAAATTTGCTATAGAAATAAAATTTTGACAAAATTTTCTATAGGAATAAAATTTTGACAACATTTTCTATAGGAATGAAATTGTGCTAAAATTTTGAATAGAAATAAAATTTTGGCAAAATTTTCTATAGATATAAAATTTTGACAAAATTTTCTATAGAAATAAAATTTTGACAACATTTTTTATAGAAATAAAATTTTGGCAAAATTGTCTATAGAAATAAAATTTTGACAAAATCTTCTGTAGAAATAAAATTTTGACAAAATTCTCTGTAGAAATAATATTTTGACAAAATTGTCTATAGAAACAAAATTTTGACAAAATTTTCTATAAAAATAAAATATAGAAATAAAATTTTGCAAAAATGTTCTATAGTAATAAAATTTTGACAAAATTTTCTATAGAAACAAAATTTCGATTAAATTTTCTATAGAAATTAAATTTTGACAACATTTTCTATATTAATAAAATTTTGACAAAATTTTCTATAGAAATAAAATTTTGACAACATTTTCTATAGAAGGAAAAGCTTGACAAAGTCTTCCATAGAAATAAAATTGTGACAAAATTTTTGATAAAAACAAAATTTTGACAAAACTTTCTACAGAAATAAAATTTTTACAACATATTCTGTAGACATAAAATTTTGCAATAATTTTCTATAGTAATAAACTTTTGACAAAATTTTCTATAGGAATAAATGTTTGACAAAATTTTCTATAGAAATAAAATTTTGACAATATTTTCTATAGAACTAAAATATTGACAAAATTCTCTTTAGAAATAAAATTTTGACAAAATTGTCTATAGAAAAAAAATTTGACAAAATTTTCTGTAGGCATAAAATGTGGACAAAATTTTCGATAAAAATAAAATTTTGACAAAATTTTCTATAGAAATAAAAGTTTGACAACATTTTCTATAAAAATAACATTTTGACAAAATTTTGTATAGAAATAGAATTTTGACAAAATTTCCTATAGAAATAAAATTTTGATAGAATTTTTTAAAGAAATAAAATTTTGACAAAATTTTCTAAAAAAAAAACAAAATTTTGACAAAATTTTCTATAGAAATAAAATTTTGATTAAATAGAAATAAAATTTGATTAATTTTCTATAGAAATAAAATTTTGACAAAATTTTCAACAAAAATAAAATTTTGACAATATTTTCTATAGAAATAGAATTTTGACAAAATTTTCTATAGAAATAAAATTTTGACAAAATTTTCTATCAAAATAAAACTTGACAAAGTTTTTTATAGATATACAATTTTGATTAGATTTTCTATAGAAATAAATTTTTGACGAATTTTCTATAGAAATAAAATTTTGACAATATTTTCTATAGAACTAAAATATTGACAAAATTCTCTTTAGAAATAAAATTTTGACAAAGTTGTCTATAGAAAAAAATGACAACATTTTCTGTATACATAAAAAGTGGACAAAATTTTCGATAAAAATAAAATTTTGACAAAATTTTCTATAGAAATAAAAGTTAGACAAAATTTTCTATAAAAATAAAATTTTGACAAAATTTTGTATAGAAATAGAATTTTGGCAAAATTTTCTATAGAAATAAAATTTTGACAAAATTTTTTAAAGAAATAAAATTTTGACAAAATTTTCTATAGAAATAAAATTTTGATTAAATTTTCTATAGAAATAAAGTTTTGATTAAATTTTCTATAGAAATAAAATTTTGACAACATTTTCTATAGAAATAGAATTTTGACAAAATTTTCTATAGAAATAAAATTTTGACAAAATTTTCTATCAAAATAAAACTTGACAAAGTTTTTTATAGAAATACAATTTTGATTAAATTTTCTATAGAAACAAATTTTTGACAAATTTGCTATAGAAGTAGAATTTTGACAAAATTTTCTATAGAACTAAAATTTTGACAAAATTCTCTTTAGAAATAAACTTTTGACAAAATGTTCTATAAAAATAAAATCTTGACAAAATTTTGTATAGAAATAGAATTTTCACAACATTTTCTATAGAAATAAAATTTTGAAAAAGTTTTCTAAAGAAATAAAACTTTGACAAAAATTTTTAAAAAATAAAATTTTGACAAAATTCTTTTTAGAACTAAAATTGTGACAAAATTGTCTATAGAAAAAATTTTTTGACAAAATTTTCTGTAGAAATAAAATGTGGACAAAATTTTCGATAAAAATAAAATTTTGACAAAATTTTCTATAGAAAAAAAATTTACAACATTTTCTATAGGAATAAAATTTTGACAAAATTTTCTATAGAAATAAAATTGTGACCAAAGTTTCGGTAAAAATAAACTTTTTACAAAATTTTCTATAGAAATAGTATATTGACAAAAATTTTCTAAAAAAATAAAATTTGACAAAGTTTTTTATAGAAATAAAATTTTGAACAAATTTTCTATAGAAATAGAATTTTGACAAAATTTTGTATAAAAAAAATTTTCTATAGGAATAAAATTTTGAGGATCGTAAAATTAAGAAACATATTTTTTGGTCAATTGATGTTTCTGTTGTAAATTGAATTTTTAAACTGACATTTCTTTCTTAAATTGAAACCACAGTGCCCAGATGTTAGTAGACTTTGAATGTCTATCTTGTATTGTGTTTCTTTGAACCAGACAACCACTATGGCATGACGTATAGACATAAATAACTACGATGAAGTTGAGAGACTGACTGAACTCTGCCAGGACATATGTCATGTTATTGTGCTAGCATATCGTACCATGAGTTAGGAATAGAAATTTTCCATACAGACAGAGTGATTTTTTTTTCTCTTAAATTTTCAAGATAATTAAATTTTTTAAGTATTTTTCATTTGCTCGTAACTATTGATAATGTGGTTTGATTAAATTGAACTAAAGTGAGTTTTTAGTGTTTCGAAATTTGCCATTTCTTCCACATCACGCCATGTGATTAATAAATTTAAGGTGATCGTTTACACATGTCCTGTTTAGCCCTTTTCCTAAATTTCTATGAGCGTCTTAATCTTATGCAGTATTTAAAAATTATCCCTAGTGAGTATTCAAATTTTCATTAAAACTTAGTTATTAAAACTTTTTCATCTCCTTACAAGATTTTCAAGTTAGAATTCAAGTATTAGATTTCCACCTTACGCATAACTTTTATTATTAAATTATCAAACAATTCTTTTTTCTCTTCTTTGGCAATTAAATTTTCAAAGTCAAGTTTTTATTAGCCTACGCCTTGTATGTGGTTGGCAAAAATAACTTTTGGCCTTTGGTTGTATATGCAAGCAGACATTTTTTGTTGGTAACATCGTATATGTGTTATGTATATGAAATAAACTTGATTTCAAGTATGATGTATGGTTTAGAGTATGGGCTGCCACCTGTTTGTTAGAACCGGATATATTTTTTGTTATTGTAAGGAAACGCATAGTAAAAGATAATTGTGTGTGTGGGAGGTGTATGTTTTGGTCTGATGTTATACCTGCTGGTTTTTGTGTCTGCCTGTAATCGTGTGTGTGTGTTTTTGACTGCATATCATTTAATGTTATTTTGTAAATCCAATTTATATTCATGAAATTTTAAATTGGTCTCATCATGAATGTTAGAACATCATTAAAAAAAGTTTTCATACTTTTTATCATCGTCTGCTCAATTTTCTTTGGAAAGAGGTGATTGAGGTAGGGATTGCGGGTATTTTAGAGAGGAAAACATTAGGCAGGGAAGGAAATAAAAAAGAAGGAAGATAAATTGATCGACATAAAATGGAAATAATATTCACTATTTATACTACAACACATTTTGCAACAACATTTTATTTTTATATAAAATTTTGTAGACATTTTATTGCTATAGAAAATTTTGTAAAAATTTTATTGCTATAGAAAATTTTGTAAAATCCCGATTTCCAGAGTACAAATGGGCTATTAAGCTGGGTGCCAACGAGATTGTATACTTTTGAACAGCACAGGAGTCGGACAGACAGCGGGAGGGGCTACAAAAGCGGACGGATGATTACGAGGACGTGCCGTATCATGGGTACGAAGGGACTTCGTACTCTTAGGAGCATGGAGTAGGGTATGATGTTTCTCAGAACAAACGCGACATTTTTGAGGGACTGGACATTGATTGAAGCTATGACCGTTTCCGAAACAGTTCGAACACAACCGGTGGAGCACAACGGTGCGAAGCTTCTTTTTCATGGCTCAATCTCTTAAATGAGGGACAGTAGTAAAGGGGATGCGTTCTACTGCAAATCACACAACTTCTAGTTTTTCTACCATTCGAGCCCGAGTGTGGTCCACATCGTTGAGTATTATTAGCTAACGGGACCGTAGTAGACGGTTGCGCGGCTTGAAGTGACCTACATACTATCGGGGCTGTAGTCGGCGGCTGCGGGGTTTGAGAAAATTTTATTCATTTAGAAAATTTTATCAAAATTTTATTTCTATAGAAAATTTTGTCAAAATTTTATTTTTATGGAAAATTTTGTCAAAATTGTAATTTTATAGACACTTTTGTCATAATTTTATTTTTATGGAAAATTTTATTCGTTATAAATTTTGTCAAAATTTTATTCCATTAGAAAATTTTGTCAAAATTTTATTCCTTTAGAAAATTTTGTCAAAATTTTATTCCTTTAGAAAATTTTGTCAAAATTTTATTCCTTTAGAAAATTTTGTCAAAATTTTATTCCTTTAGAAAATTTTGTCAAAATTTTATTTCTATAGAGAATTCTATCAAAACTTTATTCCTTTAAAAAAATTTTTCATAAAATTTTATTTCTATAGAAAATTTTGTCAAAATTTTATTCCTTTAAAAAATTTTCTTAAAATTTTATTTCCATACAAAATTTTGTCAAAATTTTATTTCTATAGAGAATTTTATCAAAACTTTATTCCTTCAAAAATTTTTCGTAAAATTTTATTTTTATAGAAAATTTTGTCGACATTTTATTCCTTTAAAATTTTTCCGTAAAATTTTATTTCTATAGAAAATTTTTCGTAAAATTTTATTTCTATAGAAAATTTTGTCAAAATTTTATTCCTTTAAAAAATTTTCTTAAAATTTTATTTCCATAGAAAATTTTGTCAAAATTTTATTTCTATAGAGAATTTTAACAAAACTTTATTCCTTTAAAAAATTTTTCATAAAATTTTATTTCTATAGAAAATTTTGTCAAAATTTTATTCCTTTAAAAAATTTTCTTAAAATTGTATTTCCATAGAAAATTTTGTCAAAATTTTATTTCTATAGAGAATTTTATCAAAACTTTATTCCTTTAAAAATTTTTCGTAAAATTTTATTTCTATAGAAAATTTTGTCGAAATTTTATTCCTTTAAAAATTTTTCGTAAAATTTTATTCCTTTAAAAAATTTTTTTGTAAAATTTAATTTCTATAGAAAATTTTGTCAAAATTTTATTCCTTTAAAAAATTTTCTTAAAATTTTATTTCTATAGAAAATTTTGTCAAAATTTTATTTCTATAGAAAATTTTATAAAAATGTTGTCAACATTTTATTCATAGAAAATATTATGTCAAAATTTTTAAAATTTCTTTATATTAAGCAAATTTATTCTTAATATAGGGTAACTTGTAAATGCCAAAATTTTGCTTTCATAATTTTTCATATTAATCCAATATATTTTTTAATACAAGAAAATACCTTAAAGTATTTTCTGGTTTCGTTATACCCTAATATTCGATAATGTTCATAATTTTGCAATCGTTATGTCTACTTTGGACTTTTTGAAGTAATAGCTCATCTCAATATAACCATTCCAAAGTTGTTGTTAGCACTTTGCTATACATCATTATTTATGCATTATGGAAACTTCCCATATTGATTGCGTGATATTGGTGATGAAAGTTGTCACATTATTGTGACACCCACAGCTATAGGGTTGGGTGGGGAGCGAGTGCTAGGAAACGCAAATATAGACGGCCATTTTCTTTTCAATAATTTAATGATAGGAATTTTCTTCACTTTTTTGTCCAATAAACACGCATAGAAAAAATAATTATAATAATATATAAAAATTACCTTGTTTTACCGAGTTTTAATAATAAATTTAAAATTTCTGAATTTTGCGTGATATCAAATACCGCAAGGAAAACTAAAATAATTGGAAATTTTCCAAAAAAAATATTTTAAAAGTTTATTGGTCCATTTCTCGGTTGGGGAGCGAGTGTTAGGAATCGCATGGAAAAATGAACATAGACGGCCATTTTCTTTTCAATAATTTAATAATGGCAATTTCCCTCATCTTTTTGTCTAATAAACAAGCATAGAAAAAAAATTATAATAATATATAAAATTACCTTGTTTTACCGAGTTTTGGTAATAAATTTAAAATTTCTGAATTTTGCGTGATATAAAATACCGCAAGGAAAACTAATTGGTCCATTTCACGGTTTACGTGAAATTTGCAATGGTAGTAGTAGTTGCTAGTAGTAGTATTATTTATTTATTACTTAATTTATTATAATTACAAATTATAATAAACTTATAGGTCAAAAACCTTTGTTGTTAGCACCCAATTTTTTATACCCTCCACCATACGATGGGGGGTACATTAACTTTGTCATTCCGTTTGTAACACATCGAAATATTGATCTAAGACCCCATAAAGTATATATATTCTTGGTCGTGGTGAAATTCTGAGTCGATCTGAGCATGTCCGTCCGTCCGTCCGTCCGTCCGTCCGTCCGTCTGTTGAAATCACGCTAACTTCCGAACGAAACAAGCTATCGACTTGAAACTTAGCACAAGTAGTTGTTATTGATGTAGGTCGGATGGTATTGCAAATGGGCCATATCGGTCCACTTTTACGTATAGCCCCCATAAAAACGGACCCCCAAATTTGGCTTGCGAGGCCTCTAAGAGAAGCAAATTTCATCCGATCCGGCTGAAATTTGGTACTTGGTGTTAGTATATGGTCTCTAACAACCATGCAAAAATTGGTCCATATCGGTCCATAAATATATAGCCACCATATAAACCGATCCCCCGATTTGGCTTGCAGAGCCTCTAAGAGAAACAAATTTTATCCGATCCGGCTGAAATTTGGTACATGATGTTAGTATATGGTCTCTAATGACCATGCAAAAATTGGTCCATATCGGTCCATAATTATATATAGCCCCCCCTATAAACCGATCCCCCGATTTGGCTTGCGGAGCCTCTAAGAGAAACAACTATCATTCGATCCGGCTGAAATTTGGTACATGGTGTTAGTATATGGTCTCTAGTGACCATGCAAAAATTGGTCCACATCGGTCCATAATTACATATATATAGCCCCCATATAAACCGACCCCCAAATTTGGCTTGCGGATCCTCTAAGAGAAGCAAATTTCATCCGATCCGGCTGAAATTTGGTACATAGTGTTAGTATATGGTCTCTAACACTCATGCAAAAATTGGTCCACATCGGTCCATAATTATATATAGCCCCCATATAAACTGATCCCCCGATTTGGTTTGCGGAGCCTCTAAGGGAAGCAAATTTCATCGGATCCGGCTGAAATTTAGTACATGGTGTTAGTATATGGTCTCTAATACCCATGCAAAAATTGGTCCACATCGGTCCATAATTATATATAGCCCCCATATAAACCGATCCCCCGATTTGGCTTGCGGGGTCTCTAAGAGAAAAAACTTTCATCCGATTCGGCTGAAATTTGGTACATGGTTTTGGTATATGGTCTCTAATGACCACGCAAAAATTGGTCCACATCGGTTCATAATTATATATAGCCCATATATAAACCGATAACCAGATTTGACCTCCGGAGCCTCTTGGAAGACCAAAATTCATCTGATTCAGTTGAAATTTGGTACATGGTGTTAATATATGGCCTGAAACACCCATGCAAAAATTGGTCGAAATCGGTCCATAATTATATATAGGCCCCATATAAACCGATCCCCAGATTTGACCTCCGGAGCCCCTTGGAAGAGCAAAATTCAGCCGATTCGGTTAAAATTTGGTACGTGAAGTTAGTATATGGTATCCAATAATTATATATAGGCCCCATATAAACCGATCCCCAGATTTGACCTCCGGAGCCCCTTGGAAGAGCAAAATTCATCCGATTCGGTTAAAATTTGGTACGTGAAGTTAGTATATGGTATCCAACAACCATGCAGGAATTGGTTCCTATCAGTCCATAATTATATATAGCTCCCATATAAACCGATCGCCAGATTTGACCTCCGGTGCCTTTTGGAAAAGCAAAATTTATCCGATCTGGTTGAAATTGGGTACGTGGTGGTAGTATATGATATTTAACAACCATGTCAAAAGGGGTCCATATCAGTCCATAATCATTTATAGCCCCCATATAAATCGATCCCGAGATTTGGTTTTGGAGCCTCTTGGAGGAGCAAATTTCATCCGAGTGAGTTGAAATTTGTGGATGACAGTCTTTCGTAGAAGTTTCTACCCAATCCATGGTGGAGGGTACATAAGATTCGGCCTGGCCGAACTTACGGCCGTATATACTTGTTATATTTATTTTCATAATTTATTGTGATTGTAAATCGTGTAATAAATAAATAAATAATAAACTTATTTATACGGCCACTAGCAACTGCAGGCTATCGGCCTAAGTAGTAGTATTAGAAAGTCAAACGGAATATGATTTCCGTTCTATGACGAACACATATAAAAATAATAGCTTCTGATCTAATTTAGCTTTACCTCCGGATCCAAACAGAACATTTGCATTGCCCTTACGGCTACACTTTTCTTTTTCCGGGAGATCCATGTATCAATCTCAAAAACAACTTTTACCGATTAATTCATATTTTTTTGGGTATTAAAAATTTTGTGCAGATTATAATAAATTCCATTATAAAATATTTTGGGTTTCCCATATTAGACATGCAATTCATGTTGGGTCATTAATCATGACAATTGTTTGAAACATCTTGTACTCACACAGACTTATCTCGAATCTTAACATCCTAGAAATATTTGTGAAAATCTTCACATAAAATTGTATAAGCACTTGGCGTAGTATAAAATTCCCATACTCGCATTTGTATTTGCCCAATTCGCCCCTGCTAGTAGATTTATTCCATATCATTGGAGGATATCATTGAGTAAGTACATCGTACTTAAGGACATTTAATTCGGTATTAAAATCAAATCTTCTACTTAGTTTTACACAAACATAAATATTTGCACTTGTAAAATGCTTGCAAGAGATCAACATGGACTAAGCAAATTAAAATTTCCACAAATTTTATGCTACATCATTCATATGAACAATACAAGCTTAAATATGCTTACATAAACACTCTCGCTCTCCTCCTCTCTCTATCACTATCTCTCTGTAGTCTTGCAAATAAATGTTTTTGTCCCCTTTTATGGGTTGTCCTAGTCGAGAGATATCAGACGGCATGGTATTGCAAATACTAAAATGGTTGAGTACATGTATGTGTGGTCATGGAGAGAGAGATTTTTCACAAATCTTGAAAATCATGTGAAGCATAAAATGTAACCATAATAAAACATGAATTGTTGCATTAAAATGCAATTTCCTTCATTACTAATAAAATATATGTGCAGTTTATGTGACTACAATTGTCGACATATTTCGGAATTAATATGCATTGAATATATACAGGCAGAGAAAAAGATATTGAGAAGGAGATTATATTTTTCATTTATATTAGTAAGCATCCTTTATTATAGTCTCTACCATAGGAAATATTGCTCTAAGACCCCATAAAGTATATATATTCTGGTTCGGGGTAAAATCTAAGCATGTCCGATCTAAGCATGTCCGTCCGTCTGTTTAAATCACGCTAACTTCCGAAGGAAACAAGCTATCGACTTGACACTTGACACAAGTAGTTGTTATTGATGTAGGTCGGATGGTATTGCAAATGGGCCATATCGGTCCACTTTTACGTATAGCCCCCATATAAACGGACCCCCAAATTGGCTTGCGGAGCCTCTTGGAGGAACAAAATTCATCCGATGCGGTTTAAATTTGGTACATGCTGTCAGTATATGGTCTCTCACAACCATGGTCCAAATTGGTCCAAATCGGTTCATAATTATATACAGCTCCCATATAAACCGATCCCCAGATTGGGCTTGCGGAGCCTCTAAGAGAAGCAAATTTTATCCGATCCGGCTGAAATTTGGTACATGGTGTAAGTATATGGTCTCTAACTACTATGCAAAAATTGGTCCACATCGGTCCATAATTATATATAGCCCCCATATATACCGAACCCCAGATTTGGTTTGCGAAGCCTCTAAGAGAAGCAAATTTCATCCGATCCGACTGAAATTTGGTACGTGGTGTTAGTATATGGTCTCTAAGAACCTAGCAAAAATTGGTTCACATCGGAACATAATTATATATAGCCCTCATATAAACATATCCCCAGATTTGACCTCCGGAGACCCTTGGAAGAGCAAAATTCACCCGATCCGGTTGAAATTTGGTACGTGGTGTTAGTATATGGTCTTAATTTAAACCGATCCTCAGATTTGACCTCCGGAGCTATTGGGGGTGCAAAATTCATCCAACCCGGTTGAAATTTGGTACGTGATGAAATTTGGTGCATTGCGCTATTATATGGCCGCTAACAACCATGCCAAAATTGATCAATATCGGTCTATAGTTATATATAGCCGATCCCCAAAAATAATCTACCAAAATTTTATTTCTATAGAAAATTTAGTCAAAATTTTATTACTATAGAAAATTTTGTCAAAATGTTATTGGTTTAGAAAATTTTGTAAAAATTTTATTACTATAGAAAATTTTGTCAAGATTTTATTTCTATAGAAAATTTTGTCAAAATTTTATTTCTATAAAAATTTTTGTCAACATTTTATTACCATACAAAATGTGTCAAGATTTTATTTCCATGGAAAATGTTGTCAAAATTTTATTTCTATAGAAAATTTTGTCAAACTGAATTATTTACGTATTTAATCGCCCATTTTTTGTTTAATATACATATACCCCGTATGGACTAACTTACAATTGAGAACACGGTATTAAGATGTTTTACGATACCTTGCCATCGGCAAGTTTTACTGCAACCCAAGTAATTCGATTGTGGATGACAGTCTTTAGTAGAGGTTTCTACGCAATCCATAGTGGAGGGTACGTAAGATTCGGCCTGGCCAAACTTACGGCCGTTTATACTTGTTTTGTATTGTTATAGTCACGGTTACCACTTGTGCCAAAAATAATCTACAACAATTTGAAGAATTTTTTATCAAAAATCTACTAAATTTAAAAACAAATCTTACTTTGCAATTTTTGTGGTTAGTTCATACTAATACAAACATTTCAAAATTTTATTTCGGAATAAACATTTCAAAATTTATATCGGAACTTTTATCAAAATTTTATTTCTATTGGAAATTTTGTCAAAATTTTATTTCAATAGAACATTTTGTCAAAATTCCTATAGATTTTTTTTTAATTTTCTTTCTTGGAAAATTTTGTCAAAATTGTTATTTCTGTAGAAAATTTTCTCAAAATGTTATTTCTATAGGGAGCCACCGTGGTGCAATGGTTAGCATGTCCGCCTTGCATACACACGGTCGTGGGTTCGATTCCTGCTTCGACCGAACACCAAAAAGTTTTTCAGCGGTGGATTATCCCACCTCAGTAATGCTGGTGACATTTCTGTGAGTTTCAAAGCATCTCTAATTGGTTTCACTGCAATCTGGAACGCCGTTCGGGAGGTCCCTTGTCATTGAGCTTAACGTGGAATCGGGCTGCACTCAGTGATAAGAGAGAAGTTCACCAATGTGGTATCACAATGGACTGAAGTCTAAGTGATACATCGGGCTGCCACCTAACCTAGTTCTGTAGAAAATTTTCTCAAAATTTTAGTTCTGTAGAAAATTTTCATAGTTTAATTTCTATAGAAAATTTTGTCACAATTTATTTCTGTAGAAAATTTTGTCAACATTTGTTTTTCTATAGCAAATTTTGTCAACATTTTATTTCTATAGGAAATTTTATCAAGATTTTGTTTCTATAGAAAATTTTCTAAAAAGTTTATTTCTATCGAAAATTTTGTTAACATTTTATGTTTTTTTTTTTAATTTTGTCAAAATTTTACCTTTTTTAGAAAATTTTGTCAAAATTTTATTTATGCAGAAAATTTTATAAAAATTTTATTTCTATAGAAAATTTTCTGAAAATTTATTTCTATAGAAAATTTTCTCAAAATTTATTTCTATAGAAAATTTTCACAAAAATGTCATTTCTCTCGAAAATTTTCTCAAAATTTTTCTTTTTTATACCCACCACCATAGAATGGTGATGGGGGTATAAAAAGTTTGTCATTCCGTTTGTAACACATCGAAATATCGTTTTCCGACTATATAAAGTATATATATTCTTGATCAGGGAGAAATTCTAAGATGATATAAGCATGTCCGTCTGTCTGTTGTAATCACGCTACAGCCTTCATAATGGCGCTATCGTCCTGAAATTTGGCACAGATTCGTCCTTTGTTTGTAGGCAGGTCAAGTTCCAAGATGGACTATATCGGTCCAAGTTTTGATATAGTCCCCATATAAACCGACCTCCCGATTTGGGGTTGTGGGCTTATAAAAGCTGTAGTTTTTATCCAATTTGCCTGAAATTGGAAATCTAGAGGTATTTTAGGACCATCAAAAAAGTGTACCGAAAATGATGCTTATCGGTCCATGTTTTGGTATAGCCCCCATATAGACCGATCTCCCGATTTTGCTTCTTGGGCTTCTAGTAACTATATTTACTATCCGATTTGCCTGAAATTGGAAATCTGGAGGTATTTTGGGACCATAAAAAGGTGTGTCGAAAATGGTCCCTAGCGGTCCATCTAGAGGTATTTTAGGACCATAATGGTCCGTGTCGAAAATGGTCCGTATCGGTCCATGTTTTGGTATAGCCGCTATATAGACCGATCTCCCGATTTTTATTCTTGGGCTTCTATAAAGTGTATTTATAACCCGATTTGCCTGAAATTGGAAATCTAGAGGTTTTTTGGGACCATAAAGAGGTGTGCCGAAATTGAGGTGTATAGGACCATTTTTTGGTATAACCCTCATATAGACCGATCTCCCGATTTTACTTCTTGGGCGTCTAGAGACTATATTTTCTAGCCGATTTGCTTCAAATTGAAAATCTAGAGGTATTTTAAGATAGGTGTGTCGCAAATGGTGCCTATCGGTCTATGTGTTGGTATAGCCGCTATATAGACCGATTTCCCGATTTTTATTCTTGGGCTTCTATAAAGTGTATTTATTACCCGATTTGCTTGAAATTGGAAATCTAGAGGTATTTTGGGACCATAAAGAGGTGTGCCGAAATTGAGGTGTATCGGTCCATTTCGTTCGTATAACCCTCATACAGACCGATCTCCCGATTTTACTTCTTGGGCGTCTAGAGACTATATTTTTTAGCCGATTTGCTTCAAATTGAAAATCTAGATGTATTTTAAGATAGGTGTGTCGCAAATGGTGCCTATCGGTCCATGTTTTGGTATAGACCCCATATAGATCTATCTCTAGACTTTATTTCTGGGGCTTCTAGAATCCATAGTTTTTATCAAATTTGCCGGAAATTAAAAATCTAGAGGTATTTTAGGACCATAAAGAAGAATGTCGAAAATGGTCCGTATCGGTCCATGTTTTGATATAGGGGCTCTATATAGATTGATCTCTAGATTTGACATCTTGGGGTTGTTTTGATATAGCCCCTATATATACTGATCTCCAGATTTGACTTCTTGGGGTTCTAGAATTTGAAGTTTTCATCCAATTCGTCTGAAAGTGGAATTCTAGAGGTATTTGAGGAACATTTAGAGGTGGTGGGTATTGGTCCATGTTTTAGTATAGCCTCCACATAGACCGATCTCCATATTTAACTCCTTGGGGCTTGTGCTTCTAGAAACCGTAGTTTTTATCCGATTTGTACAAAAGTGTAAATATACTGCAATTTTAGACCCTCAAAAATCTGTATCGCATTTATTTTTACCGGACCGGTAAGGCATCGATATAGACCGATTTAACTTCTTGAGGGTACACTCAAAGAAAAAATATTTTCCTCCGGAATGAAATTTTAGCAAACGAAATTCCCCTTTCGTATAAAATATTTTCGTTTAGAGCAAACTAATCCGAATGTTTGATAAGCCATTCAACGATTGTTTCTAAAATTTGTGTCAAAAGAAAACTTTGCTTGTCTAAAATTTCAGTCCTCGGAAAAGAAAACACTTCTTTCAAGGTATAACAGGCGCACTGATCATGAAAATTGCTTGAAACTGAAAGTAAAATTTCCAGATTTTACTCATCGTATTCATTTAAATAATGGCGGAAAAAAAAATCTAGACATTTAAGATTTCAAATCAAAGGGTTATTTCATCATATACACGATATGTTTATGATTTCTCTAAAACTCAAACAAAATTGGTTCTCATAAATCCAGAATCTGATCTAGTCTTCATAGGTAGAATCTGGTTGAACTGATTTTCTTGGGAGACAATTTGTCATCAAACCCCCTAAAATTCTATATAAAGGGTGATTCTTTTGAGGTTAGGATTTTCATGCATTAGTATTTGACAGATCACGTGGGATTTCAGACATGGTGTCAAAGAGAAAGATGCTCAGTATGCTTTGACATTTCATCATGAATAGACTTACTAACGAGCAACGCTTGCAAATCATTGAATTTTATTACCAAAATCAGTGGCAGAAAATCCGCTTTTTTATCGACAAATTTTGTTCAGCGATGAGGCTCATTTCTGGTTGAATGGCTACGTAAATAAGCAAAATTGCCGCATTTGGAGTGAAGAGCAACCAGAAGCCGTTCAAGAACTGCCCATGCATCCCGAAAAATGCACTGTTTGGTGTGGTTTGTACGCTGGTGGAATCATTGGACCGTATTTTTTCAAAGATGCTGTTGGACGCAACGTTACGGTGAATGGCGATCGCTATCGTTCGATGCTAACAAACTTTTTGTTGCCAAAAATGGAAGAACTGAACTTGGTTGACATGTGGTTTCAACAAGATGGCGCTACATGCCACACAGCTCGCGATTCTATGGCCATTTTGAGGGAAAACTTCGGAGAACAATTCATCTCAAGAAATGGACCGGTAAGTTGGCCACCAAGATCATGCGATTTGACGCCTTTAGACTATTTTTTGTGGGGCTACGTCAAGTCTAAAGTCTACAGAAATAAGCCAGCAACTATTCCAGCTTTGGAAGACAACATTTCCGAAGAAATTCAGGCTATTCCGGCCGAAATGCTCGAAAAAGTTGCCCAAAATTGGACTTTCCGAATGGACCACCTAAGACGCAGCCGCGGTCAACATTTAAATGAAATTATCTTCAAAAAGTAAATGTCATGGACCAATCTAACGTTTCAAATAAAGAACCGATGAGATTTTGCAAATTTTATGCGTTTTTTTTTTAAAAAAAGTTATCAAGCTCTTAACAAATCACCCTTTATTATCAAGAAACACGCTACGACGAAGAGTGTTCAAAGTAAACTATTATATTTGATACATGGTGGTGGGTATGATGATTCACTGGCCAATGTCCGTTAAAGTTTTTGCATTTATTTGAAGTCAGCAAATACATATCTCCCAAAAATGCATTCTAGCACTTACACATGCAAACAAGACCAGCAAACACTGCATTCTCTTATATTATGCGTATAGCAAAAACGGAAATATGTTTCATATTCATGGTAAATACATCACTCACACACACACATACGAACACATGTGTAGCCAAATATCCGGAAATATTCACATACATGGTCATGTGTCTGTGCGTATGAATAATATAAAACGAATTAACATTTGACTACCATCAGACAGGCAAGGTCTGTATAATAAACAATAAAAGGGACATTGGAAATTTTAACTCTTACACACACACATAGACATTCACACATATCTGTTTGTAACATAAACTGAGCTTAACTGAACTGACCATTAAATCCAGTTACCATTTGACTGTTAAGGTTTCCCAATCACTTGGTTGTTGATATATTGTTTCGCAGGGCTCGAAATGGCTATAGTGCAACCCGCAGATAGGCGTGTTGGCGTTGCAGTGCTAAAGTGCATATGAAATTATTTTGTAATGAAACACTTGAAGGATTTATGAGACCATTTCCCCAATATGGAACGAAAGGACAACAACGGGAGTCTTTCTATCTCCATTTAGTAATGGAGAATTTAATACCATTTCACATTACAAAAAGAGGCTGGCTAACAGAGAATAAGACAGTAAAAATGGTTAAACATGCCATAGCAAATGAAACCCATTGGGAAAAGCCTAGCCCCATGATAGACCGGCTAGTAGACAGACTTGTAAAGTATCCACTTATTGGTCAGACACTTGGCCAAGTGGCCCTTAAGCATGTCTGCAAATGGCTAGAAGGTCTTGGTTTTGTAATCTGTTTAAATAGCATGAACGAATACCATTTTCATTTAATGAGCCATAGCTGATATTCTTTCTTATGTTCAATGGTTTCGATAAATGTTGGGCTTAATTTTGTATTGATTTTTTTTCTAGTTGGGTCTAATTTTTTGTTTAATAAATTAGCCCTCATTTAATACTGAGATGATTTTGTTAAGCATTGCTATTTAAAATCATGAATCTTTAGGATTTATTCAAATGGAATTGAGTCCACTCACAACTATTTAAGTGTACACTAAGCTCTCTAAATCAATCGATATGGTTTCGAGGTTGGTATGAGAAAGGACCCAACAAAAAATAGTCATTCGCAATTAAGAGAACTATCTTTTTTTATGAAAATAAAATTTTAAGAAAATTTTTTTAAATTTTCTAGAGAAATAAAATTCTGATACAATTTTCTATAGCAATAAAATTTTGACAAAAATTTCCATAGAAATAAAATTTTGATTAAATTTTCTATAGAAATAAAATTTTGACAAATTTTACTACAGCAAAAAATTTTGAGAATACTTTCTATAGAAATAAAATTTTGACACAATTTTTTTATAGAAATAAAAATTTGACAAGATTTGGTTATTGAAATAAAATTTTCAAAAATATTGTTATAGAAATAAAATTTGACAAGATTTTCTACAGAAATAAAAATTTGACAAAATTTTCTATCGAAAACAAAATTTTGACAAAATTTTATATAGAAATAAAATTTTGACAAAATTTTCTAGAGAAATAAAATTTTGACAAAATTTTCTAGAGAAATAAAATTTTGACAAAATTTTCTAGAGAAATAAAATTTTGACAAAATTTTCTAGAGAAATAAAATTTTAACAAAATTTTCTAGAGAAATAAAATTTTGACAAAAATTCCCATGGAAATAATATTTTGACAAGATTTGGTTATTGAAATAAAATTTTCAAAAATGTTGTTATAGAAATAAAATTTGACAAGATTTGGTTATTGAAATAAAATTTTCACAAAATGTTGTTATAGAAATAAAATTTGACAAGATTTGGTTATTGAAATAAAATGTTCACAAAATGTTGTTATAGAAATAAAATTTTTACAAAACTTTCTTAAAGAAATAAAATTTTGACAAAATTCTCTATATAAATAAAATTTAGACAAGATTTTCTGTAGAAATAAACGTTTGAGAAATTTTTCTATAGAAATAAAATTTTGAGAAATTTTTCTATAGAAATAAAATTTTGAGAAAATTTTCTATAGAAATAAAATTTTGAGAAAATTTTCTATAGAAATAAAATTTTGAGAAAATTTTCTATAGAAAAAAAAAAAATTTACAAAATTTTATATAGAAATATAATTTTGATAAAATTTTATATAAAAATAGAATTTTGAAAAATTTTTCTTAACAACTAAAATTTTAACAAAATTCTATATCGATTTAAAACTTGAACAAAATGTTGTTATAGAAATAAACATTTGACATAGAAATAAAATTTTGACAAAATTTGGTATAGAAATAAAATTTTTACAAAACTTTCTATAGAAATAAAATTTTGACACAATTGTTTATAGATATAAATTTGTTTTCTATAGAAATAAAATTTTGACAAAATTTTCTATAGAAATAAAATGTTGACAAAATGTTCTATACAAATAAAATTTTGACGGAATTGTCTATAGCAATATTTTTTTCTATAGGAACAAAATTTTGACAAAATTTTCTGTAGAAATAATATTTTGATAAAATTTTCTATAGATAATTTTTTTTTTCGATAGGAATTTTTCTTTAGAAATCATTTTGAATAAATTTTCTATGCAAATAAAATATTGCAAAAATTGTCTCTAGCAATATTTTTTTCTATGGGAACAACATTTTGACTAAATTTTCTGTAGAATTAATATTTTCATAAAATTTTCTATAGACAATTTTTTTTCGATAGGAACAAAATTTTCTTTAGAAATCATTTTGAATAAATTTTCTATGGAAATAAAATATTGAAACCATTTTCTAGAGAGAAAAAATATTGATAAAATTATCAATAGCAATAAAATTTTGACAAAAATTTCCATAAAAATACAAATTTTGACAAAATTGTCTATAAAAATATTTTTTTCCATAAGAACAAAATTTTGACAAAATTTTCTATAGAAATAATATTTTGACAAAGTTTTCTATAGATATTTTTTTTTTCGATAGGAATAAAATTTTCTAAATCAAATTTTGACAAGATTTTGTTACAGAAAAAACATTTGACAAAATGTTCTATTGAAATAAAATGTTGGCAAAATTTTCTATAGAAATAAAATATTGACAACATTTTGTATAGAAATAAAATTTAACAAAATGTTCTATCGATGTAAAACTTGGAAAAAATTGTTATAGAAATAAAGATTTGACGAAATCTTGTTACAGAAATTCAATTTTGACGAAATTTCCTATAGAAATATAGTTTTGATAGAAATAAATTTTTGAGAAAAGTTTGTTATAGAGATAAAATTTTAACAAAATTTTCTATAGAAATGAAATCTTGACAAAATTTTGGTATACAAATAAAAATTTGACAAGATTTTGTTAAAGAAATAAAATTTTGCCAAAATTTTGTTAGAGAAATAAAATTTTGACAAAATTTTCTATAGAAATAAAAATTTTGACAAAATTTTCTATAGAAATAAAATTTTGACATAATTTTCTATGGAAATAAAATTTTGACACGATTTTCAAAAAAAAAAAAATAATAATTTTGACAATATATTCTATGGAAATAAAATTTGGAACAAATTCTCTATAGAATTAATATTTTTACAAAATTTTCTATAGAAATAAGATTTTGGCAAAATTTTCTATAAAAATTAACTTGTCACAAGTAGTCTATAAAAATAAAATTTTGACAAAATTTTTTATAAAAAAAATTTGGCAAAATTTTCTATAAAAATTAAATTTTGACAAAATTTTCTATAGAAATAAAACTGTGACAAAATTTTCTAGAGAAATAAAACTGTGACAAAATTTTCTAGAGAAATAAAATTTTGACAAAATTTTCTATTGAAATAAAGTTTTGACACGATTTAAAAAAATAATGTTGACAATATTTTCTATGAAAATAAAATTTGGACAAAATTCTCTATAGAATTAATATTTTTACAAAATTTTCTATAGAAATAAGATTTTGGAAAAATTTTCAATAAAAAATAAAATTGTGACAAAATGGTCTATAAAAATAAAATTTTGACAAAAATTTTTATAGAAATAAAATTTTGGAAAAATTTTCTATAAAAATAAAATTTTGACAAAATTTTCTATAAAAATAAAGTTTTGACAAAATTTTCTATAGAAATAAAATTTTGACAAAATTTTCCTTAGAAATAAAATTTTGAGAAAATTTTCAATAAAAATGAAATTTTGAGAAAATGTTCTTTGTTTCGGTCGCTTCTTTTATGTTTACCGAAAAGTTCACTCTGCCCTCTTATTCCGGAATAATCCAACTTATGTTGCCTGATTTTGAAAACCAATCCTAGGATTATTTTTGTTATTTTTACGAGCACAACATGTATAGTGGATGGATGCTTGAATATGCCCGTTTTGCAAATGCCTTCGCATTTTTGCTTTCCCCCCTCCCCACACACTCTCTAAACCCACTCAACGCATAGTGCTAGTGGTCTGTTTTACCAACTCTCATGTTTTTGCTGGGTTGTTAAAATGTCCATACCAATAACCGATTATTTCTGACATAATCACAAAACATGGACAGAAACGCATAATGGTAACACTCACACACATACAAACACACGAACACATACTTAGGTACATAATTACATACATATCGAATCTATAGAAGTATTCATGCAAGCAAACGCAAAAACACACACATTAATTCCCACATAGAGACTCTCATAGAAAACTAACTAAACATCGAAGCAAATAGTCAAAGTCAGTCTAAGGATAATGAAAAACAACAACTCGTAACAACAACAATGCTTTAATACCAACATCCTAACACAACATCCTTCATTCATTCAGTCAGTCATTCATTCATTCATGTGTCCAAAGTTAAACATCATCAGACATACTCAAAACACTCATTCACTTTACCAATGAGGTTAGTGAGAGTATGCTGGAAGAGCATGACTAAGGATGATGATGATGAGCTGTGTAAATCGTTCTATGCGTTTTCTCTATTTGAAGGTTACACTGTATTAAGCTCATAGAAGAATTGAGTACCACTCTCATTTCTCATTCCCCTTTCGATTTAGAGTTTTGACCAACACACTTTGTTTATGAGCGAGTATAGTAAAGTGAGAGCGTATGTGTAATGGATTCTGGGTGTTGTATGGTTTTTGTCTAAAATTTAGTTTTTCTCTGCTAGGAGAGTAGCAGCATATCATTGGTGATGTATGTTCAAATTTAGTTTTTATAACACCTAGAACATGTGGTTGTATACAACCATGTAATATCACCATACATGCATACACTCACTTGTGTTCTATAAACATAACTCAGTGGTATGTGTGTGTGTTGTGCGTATTTAAAATATATCCCTTTAAACATTTTCTATTGAAGATACATTTAAGAAGCTTTGCCATGGAAGAAAAAAAGCATACACTGAAATAATGCATCGCTTGCATTATCCGTAGTTATTTAGCATGTTGATCCATCTATATTGAAAAAAAATCCGTAGTTAAACTAACGCTAAATTTAACTTATTTTTATTGCAAAAAATTATTTGTTTGTATTTCAATTTTATTATTTTTTCGAAATTTTTTCAAAATTTTAATTCTATAGAAAATTCTGACAAATTTTATTTCAAAACAAAATTTTGTCAAAATTTTAATTCTAAAGAAAACTTTGTCAAAATTTTAATTCTTCAGAATATTTTACAAAATTTTATTTCTACAAAAAATTTTGTCATCATTTATTTCTACAGCATATGTTGTCAAAATTTTATTTCTATAGAAAAATTTGTCAAAATTTTATTTCTATAGAAAATTTTTTCAAAATTTTATTTCTATAGAAAATTTTGTCAAAATTTTATTTCTATAGAAAATTTTGTCAAAATTTTATTTCTATAGAAAATTTTGTAAAAATTTTATTTCCATTGGAAATTTTTTCAAAATTTTATTTCTATAGAAAATTTTGTAAAATTTTATTTCTATAGAAAAATTTTTTCAAAATTTTATTTCTATCGAAAATTTTGTCAAAATTTTATTTCTATAGAAAATTTTGTCAAAATTTTATTTCTATAGAAAATTTTGTAAAAATTTTATTTCTATAGAAAATTTTTTCAAAATTTTATTTCTATAGAAAATTTTGTCAAAATTTTATTTCTATAGAAAATTTTGTCAATTTTTTTTCTATAGAAAATATGGCTATATTAAAATAAAATTTATTTCTATAGAAAATTTTGTCAAAATTTTATTTCTATACAAAAATTTGTCATTATTTTATTTCTATAAAAATATTTGCCAAATTTTATTTTTATAGAAAATTTTGTCAAAAATTGTATTTCTATAGAAAATTTTGTCAAAATTTTAATTCTATAGTAAATTTTGTCAATATTTTATTTCTATAAAAAATTTTGTCAAAATTCTATTTCTATAGAAAATCTTGTCAAAAATTTAATTCTATAGTAAATTTTGTCAAAATTTTATTTCTATAGAATATTTTGTTAAAATTTTATTTCTATAGAAAAATTTTGTCAAAATTTAATTTCAATAGAAAATTTTGTCAAAAATTGTATTTCTATAGAAAATTTTGTCAAAATTTTAATTCTATAGAAAATGTTGTCAATATTTTATTTCTACGGAAAATTTTATTTCTATAGTAAATTTTCTTGAAATGTTCTTTCTATTGAAAATTTTGTCAAAATTTTATTTCTATAGAAAATTTTGTCAAAATTTTATTTCTATAAAAAATTTTGTCAAAATTCTATTTCTATAGAAAATCTTGTCAAAAATTTAATTCTATAGTAAATTTTGTCAAAATTTTATTTCTATAGAATATTTTGTTAAAATTTTATTTCTATAGAAAAATTTTGTCAAAATTTAATTTCAATAGAAAATTTTTTCAAAAATTTTATTTCTATAGAAAATTTTGTCAAAATTTTATTTCTATAGAAAATGTTGTCAAAATTTTATTTCTATAGAAAATTTTGTCAAAATTTTATTTCTATAACAAAATTTGTCAAAATTTTATTTCTATAGCAAAATTTGTCAAAATTTTATTTCCATAGAAAATTTTGTCAAAATTTTATTTCTACAGAAAATTTTGTCAAAGTTTTATTTCTATCGAAAATATGACTATATTTTCTATAGAAATAAAATTTATTTCTAAAGAAAATTTTGTCAACATTTCATTTCTATATAAAAATTTGTCACCATTTTATTTCTATACAAAAATTTGCCAAATTTTGTTTCTTTTATTTCTTATTTTAATTTTGTCAAAATTTTAATTCTATAGTAAATTTTGTCAAAATTTTATTTCTATAAAAAATGTTGTCAAAATTCTATTTCTATAGAAAATGTTGTCAACATTTTATTTCTATGGAAATTTTTTTTCTATAGTAAATTTTCTTGAAATGTTCTTTCTATTGAAAATTTTGTCAAAATTTAAATTCTATAGTAAATTTTGTCAATATTTTATTTCTATAAGAAATGTTGTCAAAATTCTATTTCTATTGGAAATTTTGTCAATTCTTCGTAAATTTTGTCAAAATTTTATTCCTGTAGAAAATTTTGTCAAAATTTTATTTCTATAGAAAATTTTGTCAGATTTTTATTTCAATAGAAAATTTTGTGAAAATTTTATTTCTATCAAACAATTTTGTCAAAATTGTATTTCTATAGAAAATTGTCGCAAAATTTTATTTCCATAGAAAATTTTATTTCTTTATACTCCCAAATGATTGCAGGGTTGCATGGGTTAGTGTGTATGTGTGTTTTATTGTGTCTATAGTTTCTAATGTTATGGTCAATTAAACTTTTAATGGTTGGTCATTAGTTTTTTGTTCTTCTCTTTTCAACCCTCCCCCTCCAATACAGCAGGCTATGTGTAACCTATTTCTGAGAATGATGGCTTGGGTAAAATGTCAGTATTATTTACACATTTCGTGTTCAAAAATATTTAATCTTTAGTTAAAGAAAACAAAAATCTTTGACAGGATTATTTTTTTTTCTTTTCACTTATTTTTTGAGTAAAAAAATGTTGTGGTTTTTCTTGCCTTATTATCCGTTTAGTGAAGATTTTGTTTATTTGTTATGGAAAGATTTTCTAATACTTAAGGATTTATTTTGAAGAATTTTTAAGTGCTGACGGAAGTCATATTATTTATCGATACTTAATGGCAGATTTTTGTTGCCAAAGAATGACACTAGGATTAGATGACCAATGTCCAATAAAATTAATGGCATTGTCGTAGAAAGTTTAACTTTAAATGGTCAGTTTTCTAAATGGATTGGAAAGAATTGAGTGAAAAATGCTTTCTGTGACGTGTAGACGTAGAAATGAATTTGTCAACGTAACAGGCAGGATTTAAAATTGTGGTGTCAATAAATCGGGTGGTTGCTTTATTGGTACAAACATATCATTGCTTAATTCGAGTGAAAGATACATATGGGAGCTATATCTAAGTCTAAACCGATTTCTTCCAAAATCATTAGGTTTTTTTTTAGGACCAAAAACTTGACTGGTGTCAAATTTGAAGTCGATTGGACTAAAGCTGCGATCTAGACTTTGATCACAAAAATGTATTCACAAACAGACGGACATAGGTACATCGACTCAGGGGCACGTTTGCCACAGTTGGTAGAATTCAACCAAAAATGATAGATTTTTTTACTGGTTGATAGACTAGTAGAATTCTTGAAGTTTTGGTAGATTTTGCAAAATATTCCTCTCCAAATAAGAGATATTTCAATTTTCTACAGAAATAAAATTTTGACAACATTTTCTATAGTAATAATATTTTGACAAAATTTTCTTTAGAAATAAAATTTTGACAAAATTTTCTATAGAAATAAAATTTTGCTAAAATTTTCTATAGAAATAAAATTTTCACAAAATTTTCTGTAGAAGTAAAATTTTCCAAAAATTTCCGATAGAAATTTTGACAAATTTTTTTTATAGAAATAAAATTTTGACAAATTTTTTTTTGGAAATAAAATTTTTACAAAATTTTCTATAGATTTGTAATATTGACTAAATTTACAATAGAAGTTAAATGTTGACACAATTTTCGATAGAAATAAAATTTGGCAAATTTTCCATAGAAATAAATTTTTGACAATATTTTCTATATAAATAAAATTGTGAATAAATTTTCTGTAGAATTTAAATGTTGACTAAATTCTCCATAAAAATAAAATTTTGAGAAAATTTTCTATAGAAATACAATTTTCAGACAGAATTTTCCATACAAATAGAAATTTTGACAAAATTTTCTATAGAAATAAAATTTTGACAAAATTTTCAATAGAAATAAAATGTTGACAAAATTTTCAATAGTAATAAAATTTTGACAAAATTTTCTATTGAAAAAGTTTGGCAAAATTCTCTATAGAAATAAAAGTTTGAGTAAATTTTCAGTCGAAGTAGAAATTTTGACAAAATTTCTATAGAAATAAAATTTTGCCAAATTTTCCATAGAAATAAAATTTTGACAAAATTTTCTATATAAATAAAATTGTGAAAAAATTTTCAATAGAATTTAAATGTTGACTAAATTCTCTATAGAAATATAATTTTGAGAAAATTTTCTATAGAAGTAGAATTTTTGACAAAATTTTCTATAGAAATAAAATTTTGACAAAATTTTCAATAGTAATAAAATTTTGACAAAATTTTCAATAGTAATAAAATTTTGACAAAATTTTCTATAGAAAAAAATTTGGCAAAATTTTCTATAAAAATAAAAGTTTGACTAAATTTTCAGTCGAAGAAGAAATTTTGAAAAAATTTCTATAGAAATAAAATTTTGCCATATTTTCCATAGAAATAAAATTTTGACAAAATTTTCTATATACATAAAATTGTGAAAAATTTTTCTATAGAATTTCAATGTTGACTAAATTCTCTATAGAAATAAAATTTTGAGAAAATTTCCTATAGAAATAAAATGTTGAGAAAATTTTCTATAGAAGTAGAATTTATGACAAAATTTTCCATAGACATAAAAATTTTGACAAAATTTTGTATAGAAATAAAATTTTGACAAAATTTTCAATAGTAATAAAATTTTGACAAAATTGTCAATAGTAATAAAATTTTGACAAAATTTTCTATAGAAATAAGAGTTTGGCTAAATTTTCAGTCGAACTAGAAATTTTGCCAAATTTTCCATAGAAATAAAATTTTGCCAAATTTTCCATAGAAATAAAATTTTGACAAAATTTTCTATATATATAAAATTGTGAAAAAATTTTCAATAGAATTTAAATGTTGACTAAATTCTCTATAGAAATAAAATTTTGAGAAAATTTTCTATAGAAATACAATTTTGAGAAAATTTTCTATAGAAGTAGAATTTTTGACAAAATTTTCCATAGAAATAACAATTTTGACAAAATTTTCAATAGTAATAAAATTTTGACAAAATTTTTTATATAAATAAAAGTTTGACAAAATTTTCTATAGAAAAAAATTTGGCAAAATTTTCTATAGAAATAAAAGTTTGACTAAATTTTTAGTCGAAGTAGAAATTTGACAAGATTTCTATAGAAATAAAAATTTTGAAAAATTTTCCATAGAAATAAAATTTTGACAAAATTTTCTATGTTAATAAAATTGTGAAAAAATTTTCTATAGAATTTAAATGTTGACTAAATTCTCTATAGAAATAAAATTTTGAGAAAAAAATTCTATAGAAATACAATTTTGAGAAATTTTTCTATAGAAGTAGAATTTTTGACAAAATTTTCCATAGAAATAAAAATTTTGACAAAATTTTCTATAGAAATAAAATTTTGACACAATTTTTTATATAATTAAAATTTTGACAATATTTTCAATAGTATTAATATTTTGACAAAATTTTCTATAGAAAAAAATTTGGCAAAATTTTCAATAGAAATAAAAGTTTGACTAAATTTTCAGTCGAAGTAGAAATTGTGACAAAATTTCTATAGAAATAAAATTGTGCCAAATTTTCCATAGAAATAAAATTTTGACAAAATTTTCTATATATATAAAATTGTGAAAAAATTTTCTATAGAATTTAAACGTTGACTAAATTTTCTATAGAAATAAAATTTTGAGAAAATTTTCTATAGAAATACAATTTTGAGAAAATTTTCTATAGAAGTAGAATTTTTGACAAAATTTTCCATAGAAATAAAAATTTTGAGAAAATTTTCTATAGAAATAAAATTTTGACAAAATTTTCAATAGTAATAAAATTGTGACAAAATTTTCAATAGTAATAAAATTTTGACAAAATTTTCTATAGAAAAAAATTTGGCAAAATTTTATATAGAAATAAAAGTTTGACTAAATTTTCAGTCGAAATAGAAATTTTGACAAAATTTCTATAGAAAAAAAATTTTGCCAAATTTTCCATAGAAATATAATTTTGACAAAATTTTCTATATAAATAAAATTGTGCAAACATTTTCTAAAGAATTAAAATGTTGACTAAATTCTCTATGGAAACAAAATTTTGAGAAAATTTTCTATAGAAATACAATTTTGAGAAAAATTTCTATAGAAGTAGAATTTTTGACAAAATTTTCCATAGAAATAAAAATTTTGACAAAATTTTCTATAGAAATAAAATTTTGACAAAATTTAAAAAAAAAAAACAAAATTTTGACAAAATTTTCAATAGTAGTACATTTTTGACAAAATTTTCTATAGAAATAAAAGTTTGACTAAATTTTCAGTCGAATAGAAATTTTGACAAAATTTCTATAGAAAAAAAATTTTGAAAAATTTTCTCTAGAAATAAAATGATGAGAAGCTTTTTTCTAAAAATTCAATTTCTTTATATATAAATAAAATCTGAAATGGCTACGAATTTATAAAAAAAATCGGCTACTGTTACTCGAAACTGCGTCAGCAGTACGGTTGCCACAGATGGCAAAATTCTACCAAAAATGGTAGATTTTTATTGTTTGGTTAAATTTTTTGAAGTTTTAGTAAATTTTGCAAAGTATTCTTCTCCATCTAAAAAGCATTTCAATTTTCTATAGAAATACAATTTTGAGAAAATTTTCTACAGAAATAAAATTTTGATAAGTTTGTCAATAGAATTAAAATGTTTACTAAATTTTCTATTGAAGTAGAAATTTTGACAAAATTTTCTATAGAAATAAAATTGTGACAAAATTTTCTATAGAAATAAAAGTTTGACAAAATTTTCTATAGAAATAAAATTTTGACAACAAATTGTATAGAAATAAAATTTTGAGAAAATTTTCTATAGAAGTAGAATTTTTGACAAAATTTTCTCTAGAAATAAAATGATGAGAAACTTTTTTCAAAAAATTAAATTTTTTTATATAGAAATAAAATCTGAAACGGCTACGAATTTATAAAAAAATATGCTTTCGTTACTCGAAACTGCGTCAGCAGTACGGTTGCCACAGATGGTAAAATTCTACCAGAAATGGTAGGTTTTTACTGTTTGGTAGAGTGGTAAAATTCTTGAAGTTTTAGTAATTTTTGCAAAGTATTCTTCTCCATCTAAAAAGCATTTCAATTTTCTATAGAAATAAAATTTTGAGAAAATTTTCTACAATTTTGACAAATTTGTCAATAGAATTAAAAGATTTACTAAATTTTCTGTATAAGTAGAAATTTTGACAAAATTTTCTATAGAAATAAAATTTTGACAAAAATTTGTATAGAAATAAAATTTTGAAAATTTTTTCTATAGAAATAAAATTTTGACAAACATTTGTATAGAAATAAAATTTTGAAAATTTTTTCTATAGAAATAAAATGTTGACAAAGTTTCCTATTGAAATAAAATTTCGAAATAAAATATATATAGAAATAAAATTTTGGCAAAATTTTCTATAGAAATAAAATTTTGACAAAATTTTTATAGAAAGAAAATTTTGACAAAATTTTTATAGAAATAAAATGTTGACAAAAATTGCTATAGAAGGTTAATTTTGACAACAATTTCTATATATTCAATATATTTAAAATTATAATTTCCATGAAATAAATTAAAGTTAAATTTTATTTAGTGGCCCCCTTTTGTTTAGTTTTGTGGCAATTTTTACTTTGTGATTTTAATTATCTACTCAATTATTCTTCATTAAAAAAACCAAGACTTTTATTTAAATCTTTTTTAATGTATTTAAGTCATCAGGTCTATGACCATCTCTCTCTCTCTCTCTCTCTCTAAAATTAATTGCAAAGACTAAATCCGATTATCCGTTTACAATTAGCTATTTTTCTTTTCAACATAACAAAATGGGAAGTTTGATTAATTAATTCCAATTTCCTGAAGTATTTTGCCTCTGCTTATACTTATCGACTCAATTGAAGTTTTTCCCGTTTACCTTAGCAAATTGTTAGGAAATAGAATTGAAATTAATAGTTCGAATGGGTATTTGGATTTTACAGCTTAAATGATAAAATGCATTGTGATAATTCAGATATTTTAAAAAAGAGTTAAATCGATATGGAGGAATTAGGGGGATGACAGAAAAACACCGTGAATGTTTTTAAATAACAAGTGGACATCTCGCAAACGTGAACAATTTTGATCAGATAGTTGCTCTATTAATATTAGGAGGGTACCTACCAAATTTGGAAAAAAAATTGGGCTACTGTGGCAGTGCCTTTCTGAGAAGTTTTTCTGAGAACTACTAAAATTTTGGTCGGACTGAAATTAACCAAATCTAAATCTATAGGAAGATCAAATAATCGAATCTACTTATAATAAATATACAAGATTCTCTTTAGATAAATTATTTCGGTTAATCGTTTTAAAAATAGAGAAAATAAGATTTCACATTTTTTTAATTTAATAAATCGATTAATTTTCTTTTTTGTTTATTCAAAAAATTCATTATGGTACAACAATTTAAAAATAATGGACCCATAAACCTTGATCCATGGTTTTCATTATAAAGCTCTCTTTACATAAGAGCCATGCGAATAAATCCCTAAGAGAATTGTAGAAAGAGAAATACACGTAAACGAATAGGATACTGAGAGAATTGAAGAAAGAGAAATATTTTTAGTCGATTAAGCTCCCAAGAGAATTGTAGAAAGATAACTTGCTCTTAGTCTGTAATGATATCTCTTATAAGAAATCTTCTTTAAAATTTACACAAATATTTTTAAAATTTGAATTTTTTAAAGCTTTACAAATTTTATATTTTTTTATTAAAGTTATGTCTATTTAGCTTATTTCTTAATCACCATGATGTTGCGATAACTACTTACACCTCTTTCGATTTCTTGTCTATCTTCAAATCTAGATTTTTCGCAGGAAAATCTCTACATAGTTTCAAAAAAACGAAATTACAGAACAAAAATCCATTTTCTAGATTTGTTGTTCATTACCACAGATACCCCTCCCTTCTCAAATAACAGCAATAGTTGGTCTGTCTTTGCAAAACGCCTGTCTATCATTTCTTCTTGATTGGCTTTTAGTTTGGACAGATTATCTGGACCAAATATCTAGAGAAATTCGTTTGTTTCGTGCCATTGGAAAAAACTATTGAGGAGCAAAAAAGTTAGTTGAGAATTTCGAAATGGTTTAGTCCGCTGCACCAAACCACTCGCCCTCCCTCTCATCAACCCCCTTGCAAATATCTAGTTCACCAAGACCAAATAAACTTCATTACCTCCATGTTTTTGGCCATTGTGTCTGTACATGTGTCAATTTTATTCTTCTATTCTCGTATGTTGGTTATTCAAACAGAATGACTATCTGTCAGTCTTAGTGTCTGGCTTTTGGAAATCTTGGATTTTTTTTCTATCTCTCTCTCACTGGGATTGTGTTAAGCGGATGGTTCTGGTGATATTGGCATTTGCCTGTATTGTTGTTGTTTTTGATTTTTTTTGATATAAAATCGTAGTGGCTACAAGTGTAACGCCCTAATATGTTTTCAATAGAAAAGCCAATTAAAAGAGATTTGTTCGATTATTCGAAAAAAGAAAGATTTACCAAAAAAAAAAAAATACAAAAAAGCGAAAGAATAACTAAACAAAACCAACATTAAAAATTAGAGGAGATGGTAAAAGTGGTACACTTTTTTGTTAAATTTATTGTTTTTTATAAGAATGGATTTTTTTTAAATAATTTAAATCATTAAATAAATAAATAAATTTAATAAATTATTTTATTTTTGTAAATTATAAATAACTAATTTTATTTTTTAAAATTATAAATTAATAATAAAATTAATTTAATAATTTAAATTTATTTAATAATAAAAATTCTATTTTTTAAATAATAATTTAATAATGTAATCCGTTAAAATTATAAACAAATATTTTTTATTTAATATTTATTAAAATTATACATTTTATTTATTTATTTATTTATTAAACTTATAGTAAATATAAGAATAATGGAGAAAAATCTAGCATTAGCTACTTAAGCTATCAGCTAAAATTGTACATTTTATTATTTTTATGTTAGCCTGATATCGAATTCTCATAGTCTTAGTGTAGATCTCGATCATCGCCACCAGATAAAGACTATACAAATGCGATGAAACATATATGCATAGTCATGCATACGGAGATTGGAATCTGTGTTAGGTTAGGTTAGGTGGCAGCCCGATGTATCAGGCTCACTTAGACTATTCAGTCCATTGTGATACCACAGTGGTGAACTTCTCTCTTATCACTGAGTGCTGCCCGATTCCATGTTAAGCTCAATGATAAGGAACCTCCTTTTTATAGCCGAGTCCGAACGGCGTTCCACATTGCAGTGAAACCACTTAGAGAAGCTTTGAAACCCTCAGAAATGTCACCAGCATTACTGAGGTGGGATAATCCACAGCTGAAAAGCTTTTTGGTGTTCGGTCGAAGCAGGAATCGAACCTACGACCTTGTGTATGCAAGGCGGGCATGCTAACCATTGCACCACGGTGGCTCCCAATCTGTGTTGGTATCTGTGTATCACCTCCAAAGGGATTTGTAGAAAGAGAAATACCCTTAGATTATATTGCCATTAGAACCAGTGTTGACACAATTAATGTTTATTTTGGACCAACATTTTCCCAAAATTGGTCCAAAAGTCATACCACCGGACCATTTTCCCAAATTAAATTAAAATCATTTATAAGTTAAAAATTTTCCAAAATTTTACATCGATGGAAAATTTTGCAAAATTTTTATTTCTATAGAAAATTTTTTCAAAATTGTATTTCTATAGAAAATTTTGTCAAAATTTTATTTATATAGAAAATTTTGTTTCTATAGAAGATTTTGTCAAAATTTTGTTTGTGTAGAAAATTTTGTCAAAATTTTATTTTTATAGAAAATTTTGTCACAATTTTACTTCAAAATTTTATTTATTTTTTATTTCTTTGTCAACATTTTATTTCTATAGAACATTTTGTCAAAATTTTATTTCTATAGACAATTTTGTGAACATTTCATTTCTATAGAAAATTTTGTGAAAATTTTATTTCTATAGACAATTTTCTCAAAATTTTATAACTATAGAAGATTTTGTCAAAATTTTATTTCTATAGAAAATTTTGACAATTTTTTATTTCTGTAGAAAATTTTGTCAAAATTTTGTTTCTGTAGAAAACTTTATTAAAATTTTAGTTCATTAGAAAATTTTGTCAAAATTTCAGTCTTATAGAAAATTTAGCCAAAATTTCAGTCTTATAGAAAATTTAGCCAAAAATTTATTTCCATAGAAAATTTTGTAACAATTGTATTTCTACAGAAAATTTTGTCAAAATTTTATTTCTCTACAAAATTTTGTGAAAATTTTATATCTATAGACAATTTTCTCAAAATTTTATTACTATAGAAAATTTTGTCAACATTTTTATTTCTATAGAAGATATTGTCAAATTTTTTTTTTGTGTAGAAAATTTTGTCAAATTTTTTTTCTACAGAAAATTTTGTCGAAATTTTACTTCTATAGAAAATTTTGTCAAAATTTTATATCTCTACAAAATTTTGTGAAAATTTTATATCTATAGACAATTTTCTCAAAATTTTATTACTATAGAAAATTTTGTCAAAATTTTATTTCTATAGAAAATTTTGTCAAAATTTTTATTTCTATAGAAGATTTTGTCAAATTTTTTTTTTTTGTGTAGAAAATTTTGTCAAATTGTTATTTCTATAGAAATTTTTGTCAAAATTTTATTCCTATAGAAAATTTTGTCAATTTTTATTTAGGCAGTAGCCGACTATCAAACCCTTTTTCGGGAGGTTCAAGTGTAGTTCACGTTGGGTTGAGTGAATTACCCGAATTTATTCTGATAATTGGTTGATAGTTTTGCTGCAAGTAGAGGATGCTGATGAGGAATGTGGTAATTCCGAAACAGCTGTACATCCAACCATCTTGCAGTCTATAGGGCTTTGCCCAAATAAATTTGACAAGCATACTTTTCCTCTGTTGGTTAAGCTACACTTGTAGTTTAGTCAATGCATGGCTTTAAGCTGAGATCAAAAAACAAAAAAACAAAAATTTTATTTCTATAGAAAATTTTGACAATGTTTTATTTCTGTAGAACAGTTTGTCAAAATTTTGCTTCTGTAGAAAACTTTATTAAAATTTTAGTTCATTAGAAAATTTTGTCAAAATTTCAGTCTTATAGAAAATTTAGCCAAAATTTTATTTCTTTAGAAAATTTTGTCAAAAATTTTATTTCTACAGAAAATTTTGTCGAAATTTTATTTCTATAGAAAATATTGTCAAATTTTTATTTCTATAGAAAATTTAGTCAAAATTTTATTTCTATTCAAAATTTTGTCAAAATTTTTATTTCTATAGAAGATTTTGTCAAAATTTTATTTCTATAGAAAATTTTGTCAAAATTTTATTTCTATAGAAAATTTTGTCAAAATTTTATTTCTATAGAAAATTTTGTCAAAATTTTATTCCTATAGAAAATTTTGTCAAAATTTTATTTCTATAGAAAATTTTGACAATTTTTTATTTCTGTAGAACAATTTGTCAAAATTTTGTTTCTGTAGAAAACTTTATTAAAATTTTAGTTCATTAGAAACTTTTGTCAAAATTTCAGTCTTATAGAAAATTTAGCCAAAATTTTATTTCTATAGAAAATTTTGTCAAAATTTTATTTCTACAGAAAATTTTGTCGAAATTTCATTTCTATAGAATATTTTGAAAAAAAAATATACCGATTTGGCGAAAATGGACCTAAATCAACCAAATTCCATTGGGTCCGGCCATCGGACTATATTTAAAAATTAATAGTTTTTTGACCAATTTTGGTCCGATCGGACTTCAAAGAGAGTTGTGGACATAGAACTACTCTTACATGGGGCTCTCCCACAATACGAACTAAACTGATGCGACCAAGAAAAATTAGCAAAAGAATTTCCCAAAAAACTAGGAATCCTCCTTTTGCGGTTCGGACTCCAATCTCCAAAAAGGTAGTAGGGATGTTATTAGAGCAGCTTGCATGTTTTATAGGTCCAGCCAAGTGAACTGGCTCAAAAAGCCAAAAACCACATAGTGGTCAGCGTATAATAGCTTTGATCGACCAAAAAATGTGCCTACCAGAAATATTGATTGTAGACCCCATAAAATAGATACCGATCGACTCAGAATCACCTCCTGAGTCGATCTAGCGCTTGGTGTCCGTCCGTCTGTCCATGTATTTGTTGTTGACATGATTCCGGTCGCAATAATTAACCGAATTGAATGAAATTTGATACAGGGTGTTTTTTGCGCTCAAGGGCGAACGCTATTGAATTTGGAAGAAATCGGATCAAATTTAGATATAGCTCCCATATATATGTATCGCCCGATTTCGACAAATGGAGTCACGTTGCGCTTTTTTTACAAACCGATCGTCATCAAATTTTGCACATAGGGTTTAGGGTATGATATAGTCGGCCCCGCCCGACTTTCTATTCTACTCACTTGTTTTGTTATAGGTATGAACAAAAATAATAAAAAAATAAAGCATTATTTTTTATTTTAATAATATATTTTAATAAAAATAATAAATAAATAATTTTATTTTTTAAATTTATTTATTTATTTTTTAATATTAACCTCCACAACAAGACTAGCTTTTATAATTGAAGTACAGGATTTTCATTATATTCAATTTTCGTATAAATATTTGTAGCATTAAATTAATCAAATAAAAAAATAAAATAACTTTTAATTAAAATTTAATTCAAGAGCGACTATTATTATTAGACCCTTCTCTTTATATTCGATCAATGCGTATTAGGTCCAAAGAGAATTGTTAAAAGAGAAATGGTCTTAATAAGGCTCTCTCACAATCCCTAAGCCGATACAATTAAGGAAAGTTAGCAGGAGAATCCCAAAAATAGGGATCATCCATCTGCGGTTCGAACTGCAAACTCCAAAAAAAGTTCGAAGGAAACCCACTAGACAAGCTAGGACCTCTTCAAGATCCAGCCAGATGAAGAAGTTCAAAAGAGAGTTGTAAAGAAAGCTTCCAACGAATATTTCTTATTTTTATATCAATTTCTTATATAAGCTACATACACCCAAAAAAAAAATTGTATTGATATTGAGCCAACGATATTTTTTCATTGACATTAACATACAATTAAAAAAAATCCTTCTTTAATACATTCTTAGTGCAATTTTCCCTCTTCTTTGGCTGGAACTGCAGCTTTAATCTAACCTAACATCACAATTGAATTTAACCTAACATCACAAGTTCACCAATGTGGTATCACAATGGACTGAATAGTCTAAGTGAGCCTGATACATCGGCCTGCCACCCAACCTAACCTAACAATTGACTGAATAATCTAAGTGAGCCTGAAAATAGATCAGGCTGCCACGTTAACCTAACTTTAACCTTGGCTGGAAATCAATACCAAAATTTTAAGATTGAAGACAAAATCTTTGGTTACACTGAAAAGTGTATCCTCTGAGATGGAAATGGACCTCATCGATTAAATTGACATCCCTATTTTTGCCAATATTTTCACTATTTTTGAAGAGCATTTTAATAATTTCTGTTCAGGGTTGAAGCGTATATCACTCAAATTCTAGAAATGATGCAGGTTTTTCTTGTCAAAAGTCTAAGAATAAAAGCTTGAAATGGGACAGTTGCAATGATACCGGACGATTTGAAATAACACCCCCTATTGCAAAAATGTGTATATGAGAAATGAAAAAGTGAGACATTGATATGAGAAAGAAAGCGATTATAGTCTTCTTATTGCCTTACCATCAGCTATTGTCTTAAAATGTCTAGGCAATGGTGTATGTGTATGTATGTGAATCGTAATCATGCTCTTTCACTGATGTTGGAGAAACTTATATATGACAAATAAAGAGATGAGAGATTGATATGTGAGAGTGAATGATTATGTTTTACTTAGTGCTTTAGTATGAGCTATTTTCTTTAAAAGTATATGCAATCGTGTGTGGCCCATATTCATACTCTCTGACAAATGCAAAGTTGAGGGAGTGAGCAGTTATAACTTACATATTGCTTTAGAGTGAGCTCTTTTCTCAAAATATCTTTGGAATAATGTGTGTATATGTGAACCACACACAAATTTGTCCATAACAGAGGTGAGGTGAGAGAGATATATGATAGTGTTAGCGATTATAATTTATTTATTGCTTTGGAACTCTCGATTTTCTCAAAATGTCTATGTATCAGGGATGGGAAAATGCAGTACTTTAGTACTTTTTGCAATACTTTTTCACCCTGGTAATTACCGTAGTACCACCGCGACTGATTTTGTACCTTTTGTATAGGCATTTTTGAGCCGATATCAGGTTTATGGACAATAGTTTTGACAAAATATTTTAATATTTTGAGAAAGTCTTTAATAAACTCATTTGCTATTAGTCAGTTACAAATTTGGCAATACAGACAAGTTCATGAGGGAAGAAAATCTCGATTTTGTAAAAGCCATAGTCAAAAACACGATTTTATTGAATTTAAAGAATGCTTTAATCGAAAACAGCATGTCATCCTATATTAAGTTTCCACACGAACAATTTCTAAATAAGATTTTATCGATCGCGTACTAAAATAATGCGAACCATTACAAACTTAAGACAATCTACCAACATTTGGAGAAAATCTTACCAGAAATTACCAAAAAATATTATTTTGAAAAAAGTTTTGTAACACTTTTTTTCTATAGAAAATTTTGTCAAAATTTTATTTTTATAGAAAATTTTGTTAAAACATTTACTTCTACAGAAAATTTTGTAAAACATTTACTTCTACAGAAAATTTTGTAAAAATTCGATTTCTATAGAAAATTTTGTCAAAATTTTATTTCTATAGAAAATTTTGTCAAAATTTTATTTCTATAGAAAATTTTGTCAAAATTTTATTTCTATAGAAAATTTTGTCAAAATTTTATTTCTATAGAAAATTTTGTCAAAATTTTATTTCTATAGAAAATTTTAACAAAATTTTATTTCTATAGAAAATTTTATCAAAATTTTATTTCTATAGAAATTTTGTCAAAATTTTATTTCTATAGAAAATTTTGTCAAAATTTTATTTCTATAGAAAATTTTGTCAACATTTTATTTCTATAGAAAATTTTGTAGAAAATTTTATTTCAATAGAAAATTTTGTCAAAATTTTATACTATAGAAAAATTTGTCAAAATTTTATACTATAGAAAATTTTGTCCGAAGTTTATTTCTATAGAAAATTTTGTCAAATTTTTATTTCTATTGAAAATTTTCTCAATATTTTATTTCTATAAAAAATTTTGCGAAAATTTTATTTCTTTGAAAATTTACTAAATATTTTATTTCTAAAGAAAATTTTGTCATAATTTTATTTCTATAGAAATTTTTGTCAAAAATTTATTTTTATAGAAAATTTTGTAAAAAATTTATTTTTATTTGTCTACAGTCTAAAGGTGATCTTGACAATAATCTTCCAATTTAATTTTTGTTGAAATTAGTGAAAAGTACTTTTTCACTCAAAAAAAAAAAAAACCCTTTTTTTTTTGTACTTTCTTAAAAATTGTATTATCCATCCTTGCTATGTATGGTGTATGAAAGAAATTATGAGTAACATATAGGCCAACTATAACTCACAGGCATCCTGTATTTAAAATATATTAAAAATTTCTCAAGGAAATGATATAATTTTCTTTATAGATTTTTTGGTTTGCTTGAATATGTTTTAGTGTTTCGGCAACAAGAGACTGACCTATAAATTTAGAACTATTCAAAAACAAAAAAAAAAAAAAGAAAACTGAAGCTACTCAAAATGTCGCTGAAATTTCATTTGATTCAAAAGGCCATAGACACCAACTATGAACCTCCGAATATCGAACCCAAATAGCAATTGTAAAAAAAAAATCATTGTTTCATAGTTTCTACGTTTATTTCAATTTTTTTTTCTTCGGGCATTTGCTTTACATTTCTTTTCCATTTAAAGTTGAATTTTTCGTGATGATTTTCCAAACTTAGTTAGCCTCTTGAATTCATTGGATGTAAGAATTACTTTTTTCTTTTCATTGCTTAAGAAATACCATCAACTAAGAGGTTTGTTTTAGGTATTTTTATTTGCTTTATTGTTGAACATTAAATAAGCATTCTCGCTTACTTGTGGCTCCTGCGGTATTGAATGTATTCGTTAGAACTTTTCTGGGTTGGGAGAAATAATCAAAGCACAAAAAGAAAAAAACTTCTTTACAAAGTCTTAAGAAGTTGCTATGTTTAATCACTGGAATACCAAAATATTTGTACGCTGCTTTTAGAATTTGTTAAGTGAACTTAACAAAGGCAAATGAAAAGAACGCAAAAAAACAAAATAAATTAGATAAAACTCATGGTATTATATCCATGATTTGTCTATGTGTGAGAAATGTCTGAAAAGTTTCGACCGCAGCGCCCACAACAACAAGTGGTTGAAATGAATGAAACAGAGCCTAAAGGGCAATGGGAGGAATTATTTTCAGACCAAGGAAGATGAAGAGGGGAAGTGGTGATTTATTTTTAATAGGAAAAAAATTATTTAAATATATTATATATTAAAAAAATATATATATATTAAAAATTATATATTATATATTAAAAAATATATATTATTTATATATTAAAAAAATATATAAAAATATAAAAAAATAGAAATCACCCCAAAAGCTTCCTTTTTTATAGATTTTAAGTCTCCCTATCATCATAATCGCAAATAGAATCCATAATAATCAAATTGTTGTCTCAAATTGTGATATATGGACTTGAAAAAATATATAAATGGCCTTGAAATGATAGACTTTCACCACGATCAAAAATATATACACTTTAAGACGTCTCAGACCAATATTGCGAGTCATTAGAAACGGAATGACAAAGTTAGTATGGTGGAGAGATTAAAAATTTTCCCTACATTCTCCAAATCCCAAAGATCATTTTCCCCTTCTCTTCAAATTTCAAGTAAAATTTATTTTGACAGTTCTTTGCAAACAATTGTCCTGTGATGACAATTAATTATCTAAATATATTCCTATTATGATTTAGTGATAAATTTTATATGTAAATATTTCCAATTGCCACAGAAACTTCCAGAATCATTGATATCCTTGAGGACTAAATATCCTTGCTCATGTGAATACATATTTAAGCCTTTATGATAAACACTGTGTTCGCATTGCCCTTCTAGCTAGATTGTCACACTATCATTTGGTCCATATCCCGGCCTTTCTCGCCCTCTCTCTCTCTCTCCCTCTCTCTGTCATAATTGTAACATATCTGGTATCGGTTAGTCATTTATATGCATGACCTGCATAATATACCAATGCTTGGTCATGGCATCTATACCTACGCATTTATTAGTTTTGTGTGTATGGGTATGTGGGTGTGCGTGAATCTTGTGCACAAATGACCAACGAAACGTACAATTTGAAAGGGAATTTATGCCCCTCCTCGACATAAGTGATTATATTTCACAAATATTCACATTTCAAATACTTGTGGAGATGGTGACGTGGTCTGCATGGTGAAGGACTTTTTCGAATGATAGTGTCAAAAGATTTGAACTGGAATAAAGAGGTGACCAACTCTGAGGACAAAACGATATTGACCATAAGGTGACACTACTACAGAGATAACGTTTTCAGATAATTTCGTATAAAAATTGAAATTTTTAGAAAACAAGTTATTAAAATGATATTTTCGAATTTTTTATAGAAATAAATTTTTTTATAGAAATTACATTTTCAGAAATTTTTCTATAGAATTTAGATTTTTAGAAAATTTTGTAATGAAAATGATATTTTCGAATTTTTTATAGAAATACATTTTTTATAGAAATTAAATTTTCAGAAATTTTTCTATGGAATTTACATTTTTAGAAAATTTTGTAATGACTTAAAATTTTCAGAAAAAAATCAAAAAATTGTGTAATGGAATGGAATTTTTAGAAAATTTTCTATGGAAATGGAATTTTTAGAAAATTTTCTATAGAACTGAAATTTTCTGAAAATTTTGTATTGGGATAACATTTTCAGAAAATTTTCTATAGAAATTAAATTTTTAAAAAAATTCTTATAGACATGAAATATTTAGAAAATTTTCTTTAGAAAGTAAATTATTAGAAAATTTTTAATTACATGGTATTTTTAGGAAATTTTTTAAAGAAATGAAGATTTAATATTTTTTTTTTATGGAAATGCAATTTTGAGAAAATTTTCTATTGAAATGACATTTTCAGAAAATTTTCTACAGAGATGACATTTCCAGAAAATTTTCTACAGAGATGACATTTCCAGAAAATTTTCTACAGAGATGACATTTTCAGAAAATTTTCTATAGAAATTAAATTTTTAGAAAAATTCTTATAGAAATGAAATATTTAGAAAATTTTCTTTAGAAAGTAAATATTTAGAAAATTTTTAATTACATGGTATTTTTAGGAAATTTGAAAAAGAAATGAAGATTTAATAAATTTTTCTATGGAAATGAAATTTTGAGAACATTTTCTATTGAAATGACATTTTCAGAAAATTTTCTACAGAGATGACATTTTCAGAAAATTTTCTATAGAAATGAAATTTTTTGAAAAATTTTTATAGAAATGTAATTTTCAGAAAATTTGCTAGAAATGAAATTTTTACAAAATTTCCTTTAGAAAGTAAATATTTAGAAAATTTTTAAGAAATTTTTTAAAGAAATGAAGATTTAATAAAATTTTTTATGGAAATGAAATTTTGAGAAAATTTTCCATTGAAATGACATTTCCAGAAAATTTTCTACAGAGATGACATTTTCAGAAAATTTTCTGTAAAATTAAATTTTTAGAAAAATTCTTATAGAAATATAATTTTCAGAAAATTTGCAACAAATGAAATTTTTACAAAATTTCCTTTAGAAGTGAAATTTTTACAAAATGTTCTTTAGAAATACAATTTTATATTGGGATAACATTTTCAAAAAATTTTCCATAGAAATGAAAATTTTAGAAAAATTCTTATAGAAATGAATTTTTCAGAAAATTTTCTTTAGAAAGTAAATATTAAGAAAATTTTTAATTACATGGAATTTTTAGGAATTTTTTTAAAGAAATGAAGATTATATAAAATTTTTTATGGAAATGAAATTTTGAGAAAATTTTCTATTGAAATGACATTTTCAGAAAATTTTCTACAGAGATGACATTTGCAGAACATTTTCTACAGTGCTGACATTTTCAGAAAATTTTCTATAGAAATGAAATTGTTAGAAAAATTATTATAGAAATGAAATATTTACAAAATTTTCTTTAGAAAGTAAATATTTAAAAAATTTTTTTTGGAAATGAAATTTTTAGAAAATTTTCTATTGAAATGACATTTTCAGAAAATTTTCTATAGAAATGAAATTTTTTGAAAAATTCGTATAGAAATGTAATTTTCAGAAAATTTGCTAGAAATGAAATTTTTACAAATTTTTCTTTAGAAAGTAAATATTAAGAAAATTTTTAATTACATTGAATTTTTAGGAATTTTTTTAAAGAAATGAAGATTTAATAAAATTTTTTATGGAAATGACATTTTGAGAAAATTTTCTATTTTCAGAAAATTTTCTACAGAGATGACATTTTCAGAAAATTTTCTATAGAAATTAAATTTTTAGAAAGATTCTTATAGAAATGAAATTTTTAGAAAAATTCTTATAGAAATGTAATTTTCAGAAAATTTGCTACAAATGAAATTTTTACAAAATTTTCTTTAGAAGTGAAATTTTTACAAAATGTTCTTTAGAAATACAATTTTTGGAAAATTTTCTATAGAAATGAAATTTTTAGAAAAATTCTTATAGAAATGAAATTTTCAGAAAAATTGCTAGAAATGAAATTTTTACAAAATTGCTAGAAATGAAATTTTTACAAAATTTCCTTTAGAAGTGAAATTTTTACAAAATTTTCTTTAGAAACAAAATTTTTGAGAAGTTTTCTTTAGAAATGAAATTTTTAGAAAATTTTTTATTAAAATGATATCTGTAGAAAATTTTTCATAGAAATTTTTGGAAAAATTCTTATAGAAATGAAATTTTCAGAAAATTTGCTAGAAATGAAATTTTTACAAAATATCCTTTAGAAAGTAAATAATTAGAAAATTTGTAATTACATGGTATTTTTAGGATTTTTTTAAAAAAAGTGAAGATTTAATAAAATTTTTTATTTTTACAGAGATGACATTTCCAGAAAATTTTCTACAGAGATGACATTTTCAGAAAATTTTCTATAGAAATGAAATTTTTTGAAAAATTCTTATAGAAATGTAATTTTCAGAAAATTTGCTAGAAATTAAATATTTACAACATTTTCTTTAGAAAGTAAATATTTAGAAAAATTTTAATTACATGGTATTTTTAGGAAATTTTTAAAAGAAATGAAGATTTAATAAAATTTTCTATTGAAATGACATTTTCAGAAAATTTTCTACAGAGATGACATTTTCCGAAAATTTTCTATAGAAATGAAATTTTTAGAAAAATTCTTATAGAAATGTAATTTTCAGAAAATTTTCTAGAAATGAAATTTTTACAAAATGTCCTTTAGAAGTGAAATTTTTACAAAATTTCCTTTAGAAATGAAATTTTTACAAAATTTTCTTTAGAAACACAATTTTTGAGAAATTTTCTTTAGAAATGAAATTTTTAGAAAATTTTTCATAGAAATGAGGAAAAGAATTAAGAATTTTTTTTAATAGAAATGAAATTTTCGGAAAATTTTGTATAAAAATTAAATTTCTCAATATTTCCTAAAGGGATGGAATTTTCAGAAAAATTGCTAGAGAGCCAATGTGATGTTGAGGTTAGAATGCCCGCTTTGGATTCATAGTGTAATGGGTTCAATCCCAGTTTCGACCAAACACCAAAAATGTAGCGGTGAATTAATCCCTCTAAGTAATGCTAATGATATTTCTGAGTGTTTCAAACCTTCTCTATGTGATTTCACCACAATGTAGAACACCGACTACAACAATAGGTTGCTTGTCATTGAGCTTAACATGGAATTGGGCAGCACCCAGAAGTTCACCAATGAGATATCACAATGACTGAATATTTGTAACAAATTTTTATAAAATTTCCTATAGAAACAAAAATTTCAGAAAATTTCATATAGAAATTAAATTTTCGGAAATGTAGAAGCGAAACGAAACAATCAGAAAATTTCTTATAGAGATACAATCTTCAGAAAATCTTCTACAGAAATGAAATTTTCAGAAAATTTTCTATAGAAATGAAATTTTCAGAAAAATTCTTATAGGAATGAAATTTTGAGAAAATTTTCTATATAAATGAAAATTTCAGAACATTTCCTATAAAAAGAAATTTTTAAAAAATTTCTTATACAAATACAATTTTTAGAAAATGTCTTATAGAAATTAAATTTTCGAAAATTTCCCATAAAGATGAAATTTTGAGAAAATTTCCTATAGAAATGAAATTTTTAGAGAAAGTAAATTTTTAGAAAACTGCTTATGAATTTGTCCCTTAGACATGAAATTTAGAACAATATTTTATAGAAATGAATATTGCAGAAAATTTCTTATAGAAATAACATTTTCAGAAAATTTCCTGTAGAAATACAATTTTCAGAAAATTTCCTGTAGAAATCAAAATTTCGGAAAATTTCCTATAGAAATGAAAATTTCGAAAAATTTCTTATAGAAATTAAGTTTTTGGGAATTTTCCTATAAAAACAAAAATTTGCAGAAAGTTTCCAATGGAAGTACAATTTTGGGAACATTTCCTATGAAAATGAAATGTTCAGAAAATTTTCGTTTAGAAATGACATTTTCCTAAAAATTGCCTATAGAAATGAAATTTTCAGAAAATTTTCTATAGGAAGGGAATTTTTATAAAATTTGTTAGAGAAATTAAGTTTTCAAAGGATTTCCTGTAGAAATGTGAGTTTCGGAAAAATTTTTATAGAAATTGAATTTTTAGAAAATTTTTTACAGAAACAAATTTTTGGAAAATTTTTTATATGAAGTGAAATTTTCGGAAAATTTCAAAAAAATTCCCATAGAAATTAAACTTTTACGAAATTATCTAGTAATAGGTAGATGAATTTTTTAAAATTTTCTATAGAAACGACATTTTGAGAAAGTTCCCTATAGGAATGAATTTTTGAGAAAATTTCCTATAGAATTGAAATTTTTGGAAAATTTCCTACAAGAATAAAATTTTGAGAAAATTTTCTATAGAAATGAAATTTTCATAAAATCTTCTATAGAAATGAATATTGCAGAAAATTTCCTATTGACAAGATATTTTCAGAAAATTTTCTGTAGAAATCAAAATTTCGGAAAAATTCCTATAGAAACAAAATTTTCGCAGATTTCTTATAGAAATTAAGTTTTCGGAAACTTTCCTATAAAAATAAAAATTTGCAGAGCATTTCCTATGGAACTACAATTTTGGAAACATTTCCTATAAAAATGAAATGTTCAGAAATTTTTCGTTTAGAAATGACATTTTCCTACAAATTGCCTATAGAAATGAAATTTTCAGAAAATTTTCTATAGGAAGGGAATTTTTATAAAATTTGTTAGAGAAATTACATTTTTAAAAAATTTCCTGTAGAAATGTAAGCTTTGGAAAAATTTTTATAGAAATTGAATTTTTAGAAAATTTTTTACACAAACAATTTTTTGGAAAATTTTTTATATGAAATGAAATTTTCACAAAATTTCGTATAAAAGTGAAAAATTTCAAAAAAATCCTATAGAAATGAAACTTTTACGAAATTATCTAGTAATTGGTAAATTAATTTTTTAGAAAATTTTCTATAGAAATGAAATGCTTAGAAAATTTTCGATATGAAATTTTGAGAAAGTTCCCTATAGAAATGAAATTTTGCGAAAATTTCCTATAGAAATGAAATTTTTGGAAAATTTCCTACAAGAATGAAATTTTGAGAACATTTTCTATTGAAAAAAAAATTAAATAAAATTTGTTATAGAAATAAAATTTGTAGAAAATTTTTGATAGAAATGAAATTTTTAGAAAATCTCCCAAAGAAATTAAATTTTTAGAAAATCTCCTAAAGAAATGAAATTTTTAGAAAATTTTCTATTGAAATAAAATTTTCGGAAACACAGAAACGAAATGAAATAATCAGAAAATTTTCAATAGAAATGAAATTTTCAGAAAATTTTCTACAGAAATGATTTTTTTAGAAAATTTTCTTCTGAAATGAACTTTTTCAGAATATTTCCTATTGAAAAGAAATTTTGAGAATTTTTTTATAGAAATGAATTTTTAAAAATTTTCCTATAGAAATGATATTTTACGAAAATTTCCTATAGAAATTGAAGTTAAAAAAAAATTCCTATTGGGAAGATTTGAGAGAATTGCCTATATATTTTTGGAAAATTTTCTATAGAAAGAAAATTTTTTAGAAAATTTGTTAAAGAAATGAAGTGTTCCGAAAACTTGCTATAGAAAAGATATTTTGAGAAAATTTTCCTATATGCAATAAAGAAAAAATTCAGAAAATTTCCAACATATTTCCAATTAGTTTATTTATTTATTTTTTTTTTTTTTTGAAACTGAGAAATTTTCAGAAAATTTCCTATAGCAATGAAATGTCCACAGCAGCCACCTTATTTTATTTAAAATTCAAAATGATTTCAAATCTGAAGCTGTTAGGAAATACCATGAATCTAATTACAACCTACGAAAGATGCAAATTGCAGACATTCATGAATGTGGTTTCTTACCACACTTTTGCATAGACCATATCATTTATGTGTGAGTATAATTACAAATGATGATAGTGTGTTGCACACTATAAACAGCTGCAAAAGGCAAATTAAACTCTAGAAATATAAGAGAAATATTCCAAAGGATAACAATATCACATAAATACATGCCAATGTAATAGTCACTATCACATTACTACATCATAATAAAAGGTTTTAGTGTAGCCATATTAAAAAAAAATACTGTAATTTTGATCGCTTATTTATTAATTGGAAATATTTAATTTAAGGTCATAATAAATTATCATATTAAATGGCGGAGGTACCAACAACACAAGTGTTGACCTTGATCGCTTATTATTCTTATTGATATTTGAATATTATATATTAACAATAATAACAATTTTAAATTTAATAATTTATGTTCAATTTTTTAATCTCAATCCTACGCACGTTTAAAAATATGGCATCTCTTGTGGTTTGTCAAAGTGCCCTATGAATATCTTTTCAGATGAATGTGTCTTCAACAATTTTCTAACTATTCCTGTTTGTATTTTCACTTAGACTTCATTTTACACATCAAGACACAAATATGCCAATATTGTAGAGTTAATTTCTGATCACCACATACGGAAATGCATATTTTTAACATTTACCAGGAGATTTTTACACTCTTATGTATGCTGTTAAATCACAGTGGCCTCCCAATAATTAAAATAATATTCAATAGTTTAAATCAAGTAAATCTAGAAATATTCCAATGTTTATGTTTATGAAATATATATTTTTTTTAAATTAAAAAACAATAATAAATAAATTATATTTTTTTAATTTTCCCCAAATTGCCACTGTGTCGCCTCTAGTTCTACACAAACCAGAGTATATATACTCTTAAATATGTAAATTTGTTGATAAACGACAATATGCTGATGTTTTTGGAGAGAAATGAGTGAGCGAAGGAGAAAATCCCTCGATAATGTCTTTTATTCAATGAAGCCATGAAATTGTTTGTGTTTATGTGTTTGTCGAGTTACTCCCCTCCCCACCCTCAGGGGTGTTAACTTGAGTGCGTGATCCAATGCACAATGATGCTTATGATATTGTTAAAGATATTTAGAAATGTGTATGTGAGTACTTGTTACAAAGCCCAGTGTTTATCTAACAACGAGAGAAATAGAGAGAGCTCTTGTGTGTGTGTGGTCCACACACTGCTATGAATGTTGTTTGCTACATGCGTGTGTACCATCATGGGTATGTAAAAGGGTTGATTGTGTTGCTTGAAAAATCTATTTGAAAATTCTATGCATAATGTTAAGTTGCCATAAAATTATATGCAAATACATACAAATTTTGTGTGGTTACATCTTTTATGGTGTTTGGAAACGTGTTCGAAACTGTCTTTGAGCTTTAGACACTCGAAGAAAATTGTACAAATATAATAAAGGGTGATTCTTTTGAGGTTAGGATTTTCATGCATTAGTATTTGACAGATCACGTGGGATTTCAGACATGGTGTCAAAGAGAAAGATGCTCAGTATGCTTTGACATTTCATCATGAATAGACTTACTAACGAGCCACAACGTCGAATTTTCAGTGAATGGGCCCTAGAAAAGTTGGCAGAAAATCCGCTTTTTTATCGACAAATTTTGTTCAGCGATGAGGCTCATTTCTGGTTGAATGGCTACGTAAATAAGCAAAATTGCCGCATTTGGAGTGAAGAGCAACCAGAAGCCGTTCAAGAACTGCCCATGCATCCCGAAAAATGCACTGTTTGGTGTGGTTTGTACGCTGGTGGAATCATTGGACCGTATTTTTTCAAAGATGCTGTTGGACGCAACGTTACGGTGAATGGCGATCGCTATCGTTCGATGCTAACAAACTTTTTGTTGCCAAAAATGGAAGAACTGAACTTGGTTGACATGTGGTTTCAACAAGATGGCGCTACATGCCACACAGCTCGCGATTCTATGGCCATTTTGAGGGAAAACTTCGGAGAACAATTCATCTCAAGAAATGGACCGGTAAGTTGGCCACCAAGATCATGCGATTTGACGCCTTTAGACTATTTTTTGTGGGGCTACGTCAAGTCTAAAGTCTACAGAAATAAGCCAGCAACTATTCCAGCTTTGGAAGACAACATTTCCGAAGAAATTCGGGCTATTCCGGCCGAAATGCTCGAAAAAGTTGCCCAAAATTGGACTTTCCGAATGGACCACCTAAGACGCAGCCGCGGTCAACATTTAAATGAAATTATCTTCAAAAAGTAAATGTCATGGACCAATCTAACGTTTCAAATAAAGAACCGATGAGATTTTGCAAATTTTATGCGTTTTTTTTTAAAAAAAATTATCAAGCTCTTAACAAATCACCCTTTATAAACAAGTAAGTAAAGTCTAAAGTCGGGCGGAGCCGACTATATTATACCCTTCACCACTATGTAGACAAACAATTGTGTTACCATCTCAACTACTTCAAATTTGCTGGGAGCTGTATAAAGGTTTGCATTTCCAGATACAAATACTTATAATGGAGACAATTTTTTGTATTTCTACAAAATCTCTAGCATTAAAATTTAAATCGGATAACGCCCTGTGATGAAAACAATGTTAATAAAAACAAGTAAGTAAAGTAGAAAGTCGGGCGGGGCCGACTATATCATACCCTAGACCACCATTACAGAATTAGTAATCATAAGCATTTGTGGGGTAACATATAGGTCTGGGAGATAAACCGCAGTTGCATATTCAAGAAAATTAAGGGGTACATGTCTATGGGTGCTTTGTGTTAATCTGACTATAGCTCATAGTCAATGTTGCTACGGAAAATGTTCGGTTTACCCTACAAGGACAAAACAAAGTTCCTTACTTTCCTATACATTCCCAAACAATTTTCCTCCTATATTTTTCGTTAAATTAAAAAAAATTTACAAAACAAAAATTGTTCTAAGTACTTTATTATCTTAAAACATGAATATGCAACGTAAATAACTTAGAATATAAATTTGTGTTAATACCACAAAAGCTTACCTTGTGCAAGATTTGAGTAAGATCAGTTAAGAAATTAGGCCTGTATGGTCAAACATAAGTTTATAAGGGCGAATTTTTCAAAATCGGGTGATACATATATGCGAGCTATATCTATATCTGAACCGATTTCGATGAAATTTTGCACATATAGTTAGTACTATAGAGGACTGGAGCTAGCCAACTTTTAGTAAGATCGGTTAATAAATAAGGGTTCTATGGCCAAATTTGGGAAAATCGGGCTATACATATATATGGGAGCTATATCTAAATCTGAACCGATTTCGATGATTTTTTGTACATATAGTTAGTGCTATAGAAGACTACATTTAGCCAAATTTGGGTAAGATCGGTTGATAAATAAGGGTTTTATGGCCAAATTTAGAAAAATCGGGCGGTACATATATATGGGAGCTATAGCTAAATCTGAACCGATTTCGATGATTTTTTGCACATATAGTTAGTGCTATAGAAGATTATATTTAGCCAACCTTGAGTAAGATCGGTTGATAAATAAAGGATTTGTGGCCAAATTTGGGAAAATCGGGCGATACATATATATGAGAGCTATATCTAAATCTGAACCGATTTGGATGAAATTTTGCAAACTTGAAGGGCGATGGAAAAGTTTACCTTTTGCCAAATTTTGTGACGATCCGTTTAAAAAAACGCGCAACGTGACCCCATTTGTCGAAATCGGGCGATACATATATATGGGAACTATATCTAAATTTGATCCGATTTCTTCCAAATTCAATAGCTGTACCAAATTTCATCAAAATCAGTTAATAATTGCGACCGGAATCCTGTGAACAACAAATACATGGATAGACGGACGGACGGACGGACGGACACCAAGCGCTAGATCGACTCAGAAGGTGATTCTGAGTCGATCGGTATATATTTTATGGGGTCTTAAATCAATATTTCTGGTAGGCACATTTTTTGGCCGATCAAACTTATTATACCCTGACCACTATGTGGTTTAGGGTATAAAAATATGGAAAATATGAAGCGAGAGAAATTTTAATGCAATTGTACAAAAGAGCATTTATGATTTACCAGGCGATACACTTAAAAAAAAGTGAACTCTCTATTTCACTAAAGCCAATTTAACTTTATTTTAGTTCATGGAATTATTATGTTTCTCGAAAAATATTTAGTTATTTTTGTGATATCGGCAACATGTCAGCGTTTGTAATACTGTTTAATTAAAATTTTCTAAAAATATTCAAAATTTTCTAAAATTAACCAAAAATTTTCTTCCTGGTGGGTTAACTGTTTTTTCAGTGTACATATGTATTCGAGATTTAGGACAATTTTAGTAATATTTAAAATTTTTGCAACCCATCAGTGGAGATTTTATTAGGATATTGGTTAGATCTCGCCAAGATATGTAGTCAAGTGTGGGTTGTGATATATTATTTGGTCAAGTCGGGCGACTTGGAGCCTTATTTAAAACTCAACCGTTCTGTGGAAATTCTGGTATTACAGTGTATAGGATATGACTAAGATAAGGGGAAATCATTACAGAATTTTGTTTAAAGTCAGAGAACTTGGCCATATATGTATAAACCGTAAAAACGAATATATGGAGGCTTTATCTAAATCTGAACCAAATTAGATCAAACTTGACACACCTAAATATCATATTAAATATACTCTCTGTGGAAACTATCCAGTCCGATACTATTAAACGTACTCCTTGTGGAAAATTTGAAGCAAGTCAGGGCAAAATTCTGGCTTTTGAGGCCATATAAGTCCAAATCGGACGAAAGATATATATGGGAGCTATATCTAAATCTGAACCGATTTTAACCAAATTTGGCACACATAACGACACCGTTAAACCTACCTCTCGTGTAAAATTTGAAGCAAGTCAGGGCAAAACTCTGACTTTTGAGGTCATATAAGTGCAAATCGGACGAAAAATATATATGGGAGCTATATCTAAATATGAATCGATTTCAATCAAATTTACCAAACATTGGTAGAATGCCAACTCTACTCTCTGTGCACAATTTCAAATCGGTAGTAAACTTTGGCCTCTGTTGCCATATGAGTCTAAATCGGACGAAAGATATATATGGGAGCTATATCTAAATCTGAACCGATTTGGATAATATTTTGCAAGTTATTCGAGACTCATAAAATATTCGGATGTACGGAATTTGAAAAACATCGTTTGATAAACACGCCAGTTATAACCAGATCAGGGATAAATATATATGACAGCTATATCTAAATCTGAACCGATTTTTTCCAAAATCAATAGCGATCGTCTTTGTTCCTCAAAACGACCCTGTACCAAATTTGAGGACGATCGGACTGAAACTGCGACCTGTACTTTGCGCACAAAAATACATGAACAGACAGACAGACAGACAGACGAACATCGCTAAATCGACTTAGAATTTAATTCTAAGACGATCGGTATACTAAACGATGGGTCTCAGACTTTTTCTTCTTGGCGTTACATACAAATGCACAAACTTATTATACCCTGTACCACAGTAGTGGTGAGGGGTATAAAAATTTTGTCAAACATTTATTCTATAGAAAATTTTGTAAACATTTTATATCTATATAATATTTTGTCAAAATTTTATTTGTATAGAAAATTTTGTCAACATTTTATTTCTATAGAAAAATTTATCAAATTTTATATCTGTAGACAATTTCATCAAAATTTTATTACTATAAAAAATTTTATCAAAAAATTTAATTCTTTAGAAAATTTTGTCAACATTTTATTTCTACAGAAAATTTTCTCAAAATTTTAATTATATAAAAAATTTTATCAAAATTTAATTCTATAGAAAATTTTCTTAAAATGTTTACTAAAGAATATTTTGTCACAAATTTACTTCTATAGAAAATTTTGTCAAAATTTTATTAAAAAAAAAAAAATATTTTAAAATTTTTATTTTATAAACAATTTCCTCAAAATGTTATTCCCATAGGCAATCTTGTCAAAGTTTTATTTCTATAGAAGATTTTGTCAACATAGAAAATTTTGTAAAAATTTTATTCTTTTGGAAAATTTGGCAACATTTTATTTTTTTAGAAAATTTTGTCAATATGTTATTTCTTTAGAAAATTTTGTTACAATGTTATTTCCATAGAACATTTTGTCACAAATTTATTCCTAAAGAAATTTTTTTTTTAAATTTTATTTCTCTAGAAAATGTTGTCAAAAATTCATTTCTATAGAAAATTTTGACAGAATCTTAATTCTTTGGAACATTTGTCAACATTTTATTTCTATAGAAAATTTTGTCAAAATTTTATTTCAATAAAAAAAGTTTGTCAATACTTTATTTCTATAGAAAATTTTATCAAAATTTTATTGCTGTAGGTAATATTGTCAAAATGTTATTTTTATTAAAAAATTTGTCAAAATTTTATTTTTATTAAACATTTTGTCAAAATGTTATTTTAATAAAAACTTTTATCAAAATTTTATTTCTATAGAAAATTTTGTCAAAATTTTATTTCTTTAGAAAATTTTGTCACAATTTTATTTCCATAGAACATTTTGTCCAAATTTATTCCTAAAGAAAATTTTTTCAAAATTTTATTTCACTAGACAATTTTGTCAAAATTTTATTTCTATAGAAAATTTTATTTCTATAGAAAATTTTGTCAAAATTTTATTTCTACAGAAAATTTTTTTCAAAATTTTATTTCTATAGAAAATTTTCTTATAATTTAATTGTATAGAAAATATTCTCAAAATTTTATTACTAAAGAATGTTTTGTCAAAAATTTATTTCTATAGAAAATTTTGTCAAAATTTTATTTCCATAGAAAATTTTGTCAAAATTTTATTTCTATAGAAAATTTTGTCAAAATTTTATTTCCATAGAAAATTTTGTCAAAATTTTATTTCCATAGAAAATTTTGTCAAAATTTTATTTCTATAGAAAATTTTCTCAAACTTTTATTTCTATAGAAGTTTTGTCAAAATTTTATTTCCATAGAAAATTTTGTCAAAATTTTATTTCCATAGAAAATTTTGTCAAAATTTTATTTCCATAGAAAATTTTGTCAAATTTTGTCTCAATATTATATTGATATTAAAAATTTTGACAAAATGTAATTTTTATTAAAAATTTTGTCAAAATGTTATTTCTATAGAAAATTGTGTAAGAATTTTTTCTCTTTGTTGGAGAAGAATGTTTCGCAAAATCTTTAATCATTTTTTTCTCGAGTTTATTATTATATCATGATATTATTTTATTATACATTTCATCATGTCCTGTCAAAATATTCATACACAACCTACAACAACAGGCTCTACACTACATCAAAATCTAAACGGCCACAGGGTTTTCACCTCACATGCCCTTGCCATATGAAATTACGGGGTTAGAGATTTAAGTGGGTGATATGTTTGAGTTGGCAAAGGGGTACGTGAGCACGAGTTCTTCTTTATACGAATGTAAAATTCATACGTTTTTCATTAAAAGAAATGCTGATGACTACAAGGACGAAGACATTATGAAATACATGTGATTAGGAATGATGGTGATGTTGATGATGATGTCGATGTCGATGATGTTGAAACTGTTACCAAAGCATACAAATTAAATCATAAAAATGGCAATAATAACAAAAGAAGGGGGTAAGGGCTGCTAGCAAGTTTTCAAAAGTCTTTGAGTAATTCAATGCCAAGGGGTTGTCTACTACAATGATGGAATGATGAATAAACTTTTCTTGATATTATTAATATTACTATTATTAATAATATTATACCATGGATGTGATGTGTATGTGTGTTTTGGATTTTGAATACGAGTATCAAAATTAAAATTTCAATATTTTATTATTGCCATGACACAAGTCGATCTTTTCATAAAAGGAAAACATTTGTAGGCATAATAAAATTACTTCCAAAAATTCTTAAGAATATTAAATATACCTTTGGGAGCAATTACAATTGACCTTTAATGGATAGAAATTCATATGGTTTAAACAAATGCTATAAAAAAGGCTATAAAAGAAAATTTAGATTATACACAGGTGGAAAAAACGTTCCTAATTTTTCTATGGACATAAAACTTTGAGAAAATTTTCTATAGAAATAAAATTTTGACAAAATTTTCTATAGAAATAAAATTTTGAGAAAATTTTCTATAGAAATAAAATTTTGAGAAAATTTTCTATAGAAATAAAATTTTGAGAAAAATTTGTATAGAAATAAAATTTTCACAAATTTTTGTTGGAAGTAAAAATTTGACAAAATTTTCTATAGTATAGAAATAAAATTTTGACAAAATTTTCTATAGAAATAAAATTTTGAGAAAAATTTGTATAGAAATAAAATTTTCACAAATTTTTGGTGGAAGTAAAAATTTGACAAAATTTTCTATAGTATAGAAATAAAATTTTGACAAAATTTTCTATAGAAATAAAATTTTGACAACATTTTCTATAGAAACAAAATTTTGAGAAAAATTGTTACAGAAATAAAATTTTGACAAATTATTCTTGGAAGTAGAAGTTTGACAAAATTTTCTAGAGCAATAAAATTTTGACAAAATTTTCTATAGAAATAAAATTTTGACAAAATGTTCTATAGAAATAAAATTTTGACAAAATTTTCTATATAAATAAAATGTTGACAAAATTTTCTATAGAAATAAAATGTTGACAAAATTTTCAATAGAAATTAAATTTTAACAAAATTTTCGATTGAAATAAAATTTTTAACAAAATATCCTATAAAACTAAAATTTTAATAAAATTTCTCATAAAAATAAAATTTTGGCAAAATTTTCTATAAATATAAAAGTTTGACAAAATTTTCTATAGCAATACATTTTTTGACAAAATTTTTTATGGAAATACAATTTTGAGAAAATTTTTTTTAGAAATAAAATTTTGATAAATTTTTCTTGGAAAAAAAAGTTTGACAAAATTTTCTATAGAAATAATACTTTGAGAAAGTTTTCTAGAGAAATAAAATTTTGATAAAATTTTCTATAGAAATAAAATTTTAACAAAATTTTCTATAGAAATAAAACTTTGAGAAAATTTTCTACAGAAATAAAATTTTGACAAAATTTTCTATAGAAATAAAATTTTGACAAAATTTTCTATAAAAATAAAATGTTGACAAAATTTTCAATAGAAATTAAATTTTAACAAAATTTTCGATTGAAATAAAATTTTTAACAAAGTTTCCTATAAAAATAAAATTTTAACAAAATTTCCCATAAAATTAAAATTTTGGCAAAATTTTCTATAAATATAAAAGTTTGACAAAATTGTCTATAGAAATTTAATTTTTGACAAAATTGTTTATAGAAATAAAATTTTGAAAAATTTTTCTTTCAAATAAAAGTTTGACCAAAATTTTCTATAGAAATAAAACTTTGAGAATATTTTCTATAGAAATAAAATTTTGACAAATTTTCTATAGAAATAAAATTTTAACAAAATTTTCGGTTGAAATAAACTATTTAACAAAATTTCCTATAAAAATAAAATTTTAACAAAATTTCCTAAAAGAATAAAATTTTGACAAATTTTTCCATATTAATTAGAATTCTGACAAAATTTTCTATGGAAATATAATTTGAGAAACTTTTCTATAGAAATAAAATTTTTAAAAAATTCTCTATTGAAATAAAATTTTAAAACATTTTCTATAGACAAAATTTTCTATAGAAATAAAATATTGACAAAATTTTCTATAGAAATAAAATTTTGACAAAATTTTCTATAGAAATAAAATTTTGTCAAAATTTTCTATAGAAATAAAATTTTGACAAAATTTTCTATAAAAATAAAATGTTGACAAAATTTTCAATAGAAATTAAATTTTAACAAAATTTTCGATTGAAATAAAATTTTTAACAAAGTTTCCTATAAAAATAAAATTTTAACAAAATTTCCAATAAAATTAAAATTTTGGCAAAATTTTCTATAAATAAAAAGTTTGACAAAATTGTCTATAGAAATTTAATTTTTGACAAAATTTTTTATAGAAATAAAATTTTGAAAAATTTTTCTTTCAAATAAAAGTTTGACCAAAATTTTCTATAGAAATAAAACTTTGAGAAAATTTTCTATAGAAATAAAATTTTGACAAATTTTCTATAGAAATAAAATTTTAACAAAATTTTCGGTTGAAATAAACTATTTAACAAAATTTCCTATAAAAATAAAATTTTAACAAAATTTCCTAAAAGAATAAAATTTTGACAAATTTTTCCATATTAATTAGAATTCTGACAAAATTTTCTATGGAAATATAATTTGAGAAACTTTTCTATAGAAATAAAATTTTTACAAAATTCTCTATTGAAATAAAATTTTAAAACATTTTCTATAGAAATACAATTTTGAGAAAATTTTCTATAGTAATAAATTTTTGGCAAAATATTCTATAAATATAAATTATAAATTTTTTTTTAAACTAAATTTTGGCAAAATTTTCTATTGAAATAAAATTTTGGCAAGATATTCTATAAATATAAAATTTTGACGAAATTTTCTATAGAAATAAATTTTTGAAAACATTTTCTATAGAAACAAAATATTCTATAGAAAAAAAATATTTGACAACATTTTTTATATAAATAAATATTTGACAACATTTTCTATAGAAATAAAATTTTAAGAAAATTTTCTATAGAAACATCATTTTGACAAAATTTTCTATAGAAATAAAATTTTGAGAAAATTTTCTATAGAAATAAAATTATTGACAAAATTCTATATAGAAATAAAATTTTGTCAAAGTTTCTATGGGAATAAAATTTTGACAAAATTTTCTATAGAAATAAAATTTTGAAAGAATTTTCTATAGAAATAAAATTTTGAAAAAATTTTCTATGGAAATATGGCATCTAAAAAATATTTAAATTTTTTATATATATTCCTTTACGTTTGTTGACATATTTCCCTTCCTTTTTGCTTCCTATATACTATGTAAACAATTGTCCTTATTAACTGATCCTATGGGTGTTTCTTTGAAATCTGTATCTAATTGCCAATTCCTGTAGCAATTCTCTGTTAGTGACCCAAATAATCTCTGATGATTTTAAGAAAAGTCCTTTTAATAAATTTTAAGCCCAACATTTCCAAAATTTCATTGTCTCTTTGTCCCTTTCGATGGCCATTTGTTTTTGTGTTTTTGGAAACCTTAAAATACACAAACTTTCACTAACAGTAGGAATAAAAAATGGAAAATGTGAAAACAAATATCCCCTTGAAATTGGATATAAATGTGGTCTGGTCCAGGGCCATTGAATGCCTCTTAAAAATGATAATGATGATAATGGGGGGATATGCTCCACATGAATAAGGGATAAAGCTGATTGTGATGACAATGATGATGCTGCTGCCATAGTATTATCAACTTTCTCATATCATTAAAAATTATTTTCTAACAATAGACAATGACAAAGGCAATGATGTTCATATAAAACTTAATTCTTTAAATCCTATTTAGGGCTGGCTTATGCCAGGCTTTTATATAAAATTTTAGTTTTCAAGGTCATTTATGGACATTTAATATATGTTACCATAGAGTTTTTCCTTTTGTTATAATGCGATAATCTTTTAATTCTATAGACATTATGTGTAGAATAAAAACAGATGAGAGTGGAGACAAAATTGAAATACAAACTAAATCACATAAGTTTACAAACACAAAAGCCTGTATAAAAGCCCTTTTCGTCGTACATCTCCTCCCCAACAAATATGTTTGCATCACTTAAAGTGGCCTCCTTTTCCTTGTTCTTCACATTTTTTGATACTGCCTAGTATCACTTTCTATTGTTGACCCATATCTGTGTGGAGAATAGAAGAGATAAGTAAACACAAAAAATGCAATAAAACAAAACACGTAAATGTACAAAAGATGTTTTGTGAATTTAATAGAGTAACAAAAAAAAAAAAAAGAAGACTCTCATCCATGCCCAAGAACAAAGCAGGGCATTTTTAGAGTACTACACTAAACTACAGTGAAATTACACATATACACTCATATGCATCCGGTTAGATTTCCTAATGCAAGAAACACAGAGAGAGAGAGAGAGAGGAGAGAGATACATATACGCATAAATGTCTGCATGTGTGAGCATATATGAGCACATTTAATATGATACCTACAAGTTAGTTAGATATTTTGTTATGCTCATCACCCTACTGTTGGGACTATAATCAGTTTATCATTCCATTTGTAAAAATTTTATTTCTGTAAAAAATTTTGTAAAAATTTTATTTCTGTAGAAAATTTTGTTACAATTTTATTTCTATAGAAAATTTTGTCAAAATTTTATTTCTATAAAATTTTTTGTCAAAATTTCATTTCTATAGAAAATTTTGTCAAAATTTTATATCTACAAAATTTTTTGTCAAAATTTCATTTCTATAGCAATTATTATCAAACATTTATATCTACAGAAAATTTTGCCAAAATTTTACTTCTTAAGAAAATTTTGTCCAAATTTTATTCCAATAGAACATTTTGTCAAAATTTTATTCCTAGAGAAAATTTTGTAACAAATTTTTTCCTATGGACAATTTGGTAAATATTTTATTTGTATAGAAAATTTTGGTAAAATTTTATTTTTATACAATATTTTGACAAAATTTTATTTCTATAGAAAATTTACTCAAAATTGTATTTCTTTAGAAAATTTTTCCAAAATTTTATTTCTATAGAAAATTTTTTTCAAAATTTTATTTCCATAGAAAATTTTGTCAAAATCTTATTTCCATAGAACATTTTGTTATTGCTAGAGAAAATTTTGTCAGATTTTTATCTCTATAGAAAATGTTTCAAAATTTTATTTCAATAGAGAAATTTGTCAAAATTTGATTTCAATAGAAAATTTTGTCAAAATTTTATTTCTATAGAAAATTTTGTCAACATTTTATTTCTATAGAAAATTTTGTCAAAATTTTAATTCTATAGAAAATTTACTCAAAATTGTATTTCTATATAAAATTTTTCCAAAATTTTATTTCTATAGAAATTTTTTTCAAAATTTTATTTCCATAAAAAATTTTGTCAACATTTTATTTCTATAGAAAATTTTGTCAAATTGTTATTGCTATAGAAAATTTTGTCAGATTTTTATCTCTATAGGAAATGTTACAAAATTTTATTTCAATAGAGAAATTTGTCAAAATTTGATTTCTATAGAAAACGTTGTCAAAATGTTATTTTTATAGAAAATTTACTCAAAATTGTATTTCTATAGAAAATTTTTCTAAAATTTTATTTCTATAGAATTTTTTTTTTTTTAATTTTATTTCCATAGCAAATTTTGTCAACATCTTATTTCCATAGAAAATTTTGTCAAAACTTTATTCCTAGAGAAAATTTTGTCACAATTTTTTTTCTATGGACAGTTTTGTGAAAATTTTATTTGTATAGAAAATTTTGGTAAAATTTTATTTCTATACAATATTTTGACAAAATTTTATTTCTTTGTCAAAATGTTATTTCTATAGAAACTTTACTCAAGATTGTATTACTATAGAAAATTTTTCCAACATTTTATTTCTATAGAAAATTTTTTCAAAATTTTATTTCCATAGAACATTTTGTCAAAATCTTATTTTCATAGAAAATTTTGTCAAAAATTTATTTCTATACAAAATTTGGTCAAATTGTTATTGCTATAGAAAATTTTGTCAGATTTTTATTTATATAGAAAATGTTTCAAAATTTTATTTCAATAGAGAAATTTGTCAAAATTTTATTTCTACAGAAAATTTACTCAAGATTGTATTTCTATAGAAAATTTTCCAAAATTTTATTTCTATAGAAAATTTTGTCAAATTATTATTGCTTTAGAAAATTTTGTCAGATTTTTATCTGTATTGAAAAGTTTCAAAATTTTATTTCAGCAGAGAATTTGTACAAAATTTTATTTCTATAGAAATTTTTGTCAAAATTTTATTTCTATAGAAAATTTTGTCAACATCTTATTTGTCAAAATTTTATTTCTATAGAAAATTTACTCAGAAATTTATTTCAATAGAGAAATTTGTCAAAATTTGATTTCAATAGAAAATTTTGTCAAAATTTTATTTCTATGGAAAATGTTTCAAAATTTTATTTCAATAGAAAATTTTGTCAAAATTTTATTTCTATAGCAAATTATGTCAAAATTTATTTCTATAGCAAATTATGTCAAAATTTTATTTCTATAGAAAATTATGTCAAAATTTTATTTCTAAAAAAAATTTTGTCAAAATGTTATTTCTATAGAAAATTTTATCAGAATTTTATTTCTATTGAAAATTTTGTCAAAATATTATTTCTATAGAAAATTTTGTCAAATTTTTATCTCTATAGAAAATGTTTCAAAATTTTATTTCAATAGAGAAATAAAAAAAATTTTGACAAAATTTTCTATAGAAATAAAATTTTGACAAAATTTTCTATAGGAATAAAACTTTGACAAAATTTTCTCTAGGAATAAAATTTTGTCAAATTTTCGAAAGGAATATAATTTTTACAAAATTTTATTTCTATGGAAAATTTTGCCAAAATTTTATTTCTATGGGAGATTTTGCAAAAATTTTATTTCTATAGAAAATTTTATCAGAATTTTATTTCTATGGAAAATTTTGCCAAAATTTTATTTCTATAGAACATTTTGTCAACATTTTATTTCTATAGAAAATTTTATCAGAATTTTATTTCTATAGAAAATTTAGTATACATTTTATTTCTATAGATAATTTTGTCTAAATTTTATGCCTATAGAAAATTTTGTCCAAATTATATTCCTTTAGAAAATTTGTCCAAATTTTATTCCTAGAGAAAATGTTGTCAAAGTTTTATTCCTATAGAAAATTTTGTCAAAATTTTATTTCTATAGAAAATTTTGCCAAAATTTTTTTTTATGGAAAATTTTGTCAAAATTTTATTTCATTAGAATATTTTGTCAAAATTTTGTTTCTATAGAAAATTCTGTCAAAATTTTTATTTCTTTAGAAAAATTTTCCAAAATTTTATTTATATAAAAATTCAGTCAAAGTTTTACTTTTATAGAAAATTTTGTCAAAATTTTATTTCTATAGAAGATTTTATCAAAATTTTATTTCTATAGAAAATATTGTTAAAATTTTATTTCTATAGAAAATTTAGTCAAAATTTTATTTCTATAGAAAATTTTCTAGAGATGAGCTGAATTTTCGCTTCACAAGAAGTTCTGTTGAGATGATGTATATCAAAGTCCTTTGGTTTAAAATTTGGCAAATGGCAAATGAATATTTATTTGTATATACGGGTATTGCAAAAAATTCTGTAGGGTCTATCATATTCTACTTCTATCATGTCGCAAATAGTCCCATTAGGTTTCGAAGATTTTTGTGTTTTTTTTTTTCATGTTTGCCAAAGCTGTTGCTGAATGTTTCTCAAGATTGTGTTTTTTATGCAAACCCTTGTCACTTCTACAGTTGTAGTGTGCGAATATAATGTTATTGCTTTGCATACAACATTTAGCAACGTTGTATGGAGATTTGTGTAAAATTCATCCAAATGGAAGAGGGCGAGGAGATTTACCCAGTAAAAGATGTGATGAATTTTTGAAGAAAAAAAGTAAATACAATGAAAATATACAATAAAAATATACTAAGCATACAGAGAAGCAATATGATCACTTCAAAAATGTTTCAACAGCAAACTATTTTGGATACATATGTACGATGCATATATAGGAATTCCTATATTTTTCAAATTCAATAGCGTTCGTCCTTCATAAACAACACTCTGTAACAACAACAAAAAATTATAAGGCGATTGGTGTATATTTATCAATTTTTCTGGTAGGCGCAGATTTTTTTATACATCAGCCAGCAATAAATCGGGCTGCCAGTTTAGCCTAGCCTATGGATGCAATTTGATTTTCAAGTTCATTCACTTTTCTTGAGTATGGTTCTTGAACAGTAAAAAAAAGAACAGAGTTTGGATTTTCTAGTAAATCTGTTCAGATCGGGAAGCTATCCTTAACCTGCCTTTTTCCAGACCATAAATCTTCACATGAAAAAGTTATATTTTATCATTTAGTAAATGAAATTTGGGGAGAAAGCTAAATTTAAACAAGTATATACGCCCGTAAGTTCGGCCAGGCCGAATCTTATGTACCCTTCACCATGGATTGCGTAGAAACTTCTACGAAAGACTGTCATTCACAATCGAATTACTTGGGTTGTGGTATCTTAAAACTTCTTAACATCGTTTTCTAAATTGTGAGTTAGGCCATACGTGGTATATATTTATTAGACAAAAAAGGTATGTGTACAAATAATTACGAGTCGATATGGACTTTTTGCACGATACGTAGAGATACAAAATTGAAATATGGGGGTTGCTTATATTTGGCCTATATACACTTATGAACTTAATATGGACCAATTTTTGTTTGATTGGGGATCGATTTATCTGAGGGCTATATATAACTATAGACCGATATAGATCTAGTTAGGCATGGTTGTTAACGGCCATATACTAGCTCAGTGTACCAAATTTCAACTGACTCGGATGAAATTTGCTCCTCCAAGAGGCTCCAAAACCAAAACTCTAGATCGGTTTATATGGGGGCTATATATGATTATGGACTGATATGGACCACTTTTGGCATGGTTGTTAAATATCATATACTACCCCCACGTACCAAATTTCAACCAGATCGGATGAATTTTGCTTCTCCATAATGCACCGGAGTTCAAATTTGGGGATCGGTTTATATGGGAGCTATATATAATTATGGACCGATATGGACAAATTTTCGCATGGTTGTTAGAGACCATATTCTAACACCATGTTCCAAATTTCAGACGGATCGGAAGAAATTTGCTTCATTTAGAGGCTCCGCACGCCAAATCTGGGGATCGGTTTATATGGGGCTATATATAATTATTGACAGATGTGGACCAATTTTTGCATGGTTGTTAGGGGCCATATACTAACACCATGTACGAAATTTCAGCCGCATCGGATGAAATTTGCTTCTCTTAGAGGATTCGCAAGCCAAATTTGGGGGTCCGTTTATATGGGGGCTATACGTAACAGTGGACCGATATGGCCCATTTGAAACACCATCCGACTTATATCAATAACAACTACTTGTGCCAAGTTTCAAGTCGATAGCTTGTTCCGTTCGGAAGTTAGCGTGATTTCAACAGACGGACGGACGGACATGCTCAGATCGACTAAGAATTTCACCACGACCCACAATATATATACTTTATGGGGTGTTAGAGCAATATTTCGACGTGTTACAAACGGAATGACAAAGTTAATATACCCACCATCCTCTGGTGGAGGGTATAAAAAATAAATTTTTAGACTGGGGTACGTATGAGTGTTGGTTTTAAAATTAGCATCACTTGGTCTACATTCACTCCAATTAAATTACTAAAATAGAAAAGAAAACATATAAAATTTTGACAAATTTTCTTTTCTATTCATTTTTATAGAAGATTTTGTCAAAATTTTATTTCTATAGAAAATTTTGTCAATATATTATTTTTATACAAAACTTTGTAAAAATTTTATTTCTATAGAAGATTTTGTCAAAATTTTATTTTTATAGAAAATTTTATCAAAATTTTATTTCTATAGAAAATTTTATCAAAATTTTATTTCTATAGAAAATTTTGTCAAAATATTATTTCTATAGAAAAATTTGTCAAAATCTTACTTCTATAGATAATTTTGTCAAAATTTTATTTCTATAGAAAATTTTGTGAAAATTTTATTTCTATAGAAAATTTTATCAAAATTGTATTTCTATAGAAAATTTTGTCAAAATTTTATTTGTATAGAAAATTTTTTCAAAATTTTATTTATATAGAAAATTTTGTCAAAATTTTATTTCTATAGAAAATTTTGTCAAAATTTTATTTCTAAAAATGTTGACAAATTTTTTTATAGAAATAAACTTTGAGAAAATTTTCTATAGAAATAATTTTTGACAACATTTTCTATAAAACCAAAAATTTGACTTGAACCTCCCTTTTTCGGGAGGTTCAAGTGTAGTTCACTTTGGGTTGAGTGAATTACCCGAATTTATTCTGATAATTGGTTGATAGTTTTGCTGCAAGTAGAGGATGCTGATGAGGAATGTGGTAATTCCGAAACAGCTGTACATCCAACCATCTAAGCTACACTTGTAGTTTAGTCAATGCATGACTTTAAACTGAGATAAAAAAAAACAACAATAACGATTGAGGAGAAGCCAACAATAACAAACAAAACGAATGGAATAAAATTTTGACAAAATTTTCTATAAAAATACGATTTTGACAAAATTTTCTATAGAAATAAAATTTTGTATAGAAATAAAATGTTGACCAAATTTTCGATAGAATTAAAGTTTTTAGAAAGTTTTGTATAAAAATAATATTTTGACAAAATTTTCTTCAGAAATGAAATTTTGACAAAATTTTCTTCAGAAATGAAATTTTGACAAAATATTCCATAGAAATAAAATGTTGACAAAATTTTCTATAAAAATGAAATTTTGACAAAATATTCTATAGAAATAAAATTTTGACAAAATTTTCTATATAAATAAAATTTTGATAAAATTTTCTATAGAAATAAAATTTTGAGAAAATTTTTTATAGAATTTAAATTTTTAGAAAGTTTTGTATAAAAATAATATATTGACAAAATTTTCTTCAGAAATGAAATGTTGAAAAAATTTTCCACAGAAATAAAATTTTGACAAAATTTTCTATAAAAATAAAATTTTGACAAAATTTTCTATAAAAATAAAATTTTGACAAAATTTTCTATAGAAATAAAATTATGACAAAATTTTCTATATAAATAACATTTTGATAAAATATTCTATAGAAATAAAATTTTGACCAAATTTTCTACAGATTTAAAGTTTTTAGAAAGTTTTGTATAAAAATAATATTTTGACAAAATTTTCTTCAGCAATGAAATTTTGACAACATTTTCCATAGAAATAAAATTTTGACAATTTTGACAAAATTTTTTATATAAATAAAATTTTGATAAAATTTTCTATAGAAATAAAATTTTGAGAAAATTTTGTATAGAATTTAAATTTTTAGAAAGTTTTGTATAAAAATAATATATTGACAAAATTTTCTTCAGAAATAAAATTTTAACAAAATTTTCTATAGAAATAAATTTTTGACAAAATTTTTATTATATATAAATAACATTTTGATAAAATTTTCTATAGAAATAAAATTTTGACCACATTTTCTACAGAATTAAAGTTTTTAGAAAGTTTTGTATAAAAATAATATTTTGACAAAATTTTCTTCAGCAATGAAATTTTGACAAAATTTTCCATAGAAACAAAATTTTGACAAAATTTTACACAGAAATAAAATTTTGACAAAATTTACTATAAAAATAAAATTTTGACAAAATTCTCTATAGAAATAAAATTTTCTATAGAAGTAACATTTATTTCTATAGAAATTTTGTAAAAATTTTATTTCTATAGAAAATTAAGCCAAAATTTTATTTCTGTAGAAACTTTTGTCAAAATTTCATTTCTAAAGAAAATTAAGCCAAAATTTTATTTCTAAAAATTTTGAGAAATCAACTTTGAGAAAATTTTCCATAGAAATAAATGTTGACAATATTTTCTATAAAAGAAAAAATTTGACAAAATTTTCTATAGAAATAAAATTTTGACAAAATTTTTGATAGAAATAAAATTTTGATAAAATTTTCTTTAGAAATAAAATTTTGACAAAATTTTCTATAGAATTAAAATTTTTAGAAAGTTTTGTATAAAAATAATATATTGACAAAATTTTCTATAGAAATGAAATGTTGACAAAATTTTCCATAGAAATAAAATTTTGACAAAATGTTCTATAAAAATAAAATTTTGACAACATTTTCTATAGAAATCAAATTTTGACAAAATTCTCTATATAAATAAAAATTTGATAAAATTTTCTATAGAAGTAACATTTTGACTTTTGACCCGATATGATAAACTCCGTTAGGTTTGCTGGGTTATTTCTCATGTGGCACTAGTGCCTAAATGTTGATGTATTATAATGATGAATTCTTTTTGTGAATGTTTGCTGCAGTCGTTATCTTATGTATCTTCCGTTTTTTGTTTTGTATATTATTCAGTACAATAATCCTGCCATATGATGTGTAAGAAAATGTGCTTCTTTTTTTTGGAAGCATTTGCCTGCTTATAATGCTGTAAGCTGTTTAGTCATAGAAAGTGTGCTTAATTCTTAATGTGGCACTATATTGCGATAGCTGGCATTACAACTAAAGTATTTTCCTCTAGATGAGTTGCTTGTAATACTGAATGAAAAGGATATGCAAAAATGGAATGAACACAAGTGTTTGAGTTTTTTGGGGGGACATAGCAAAAGGGGCCAGATGATTAAAGCATTAAATAAAAAATAAAAAAAATAAAAATTTACTACAAAGATTTCTGCACACCAGGTTTTTACATTCACATGTTTGCTATAATTTATTTTTAATTATTTTTATATATATACTTTAAGCTTAGTCTTTCCTTACATCCTCCCTTTTATAGAAATGCCTATGTTGTTGGTTTTTTTGGTGTTTTTGAATATTCATACAAAACTATTTTAATTTAAGTCATTTTAAGATATGTAAAAATTTAAGACCTTGTTTAGTGCCATGCTGTTTCTCGGTTAATGGTTTTACACTTGTCTTGGCAAGTCCAGTAAGAAAAATTTAATACACCAACTATTTCGAAAAGTGTCTACGTAAAACTGTTACCATATATTTTATGGCTAGGACAAAAATGAAAGAAATATTGGCTAAAATACCAAAATAAAATTTATATTCATTATGATGCTATGGAAAAAATGAAGGTCTTAGTGGCCAAGTGAAATAAACAAAGAATATAAACGGCCAAAAGTTAGACCAGGCCGAAACTTAAGTACATGCATAAAATATGGGTTCAATGTACTTCCCCAAGGGAATCGGTTCAAAATTTACGGTTCCATATATGGAAACTACTTTAGATCCAGGATTTAATGAAACTATAATTTTCCGTCTAAGTGTAAAATAAAATCACATTGAAAAGGGCCTTTCAAATGATTTTATATCTGAATGGTATAGATGTTTATACCCATTTCATCAGTGTCGTAGCATTTAAGATTAGGAGTGCTTAATCATTTTGGAGTTAATTTCAAACGTCAGAAACATGTGTTTTTGGCAGGCACTTGAAAAGAAAAAATCCATTTACTTAGTCTTCTTTCAGCCTCATCAAATCCCTCCCTTCGTTTACGATTTTTATGGACATTTGGCTGGAGTAAAGTGAAACTGACTAGACTGCTAGCCATTAACCTACAACGAAATTAATTTCTGTAGTGTAGTGCATGAGCCATGGCAAACCCCTTTATTTTTCACAACCTGGAAAATGTGCCAAACATGGACAAAGAGACAGACGAACTTTTTGTCAAAATTTTCAGTGAGTAAAAAATTGGATATGCTTTCATCTTAACGAACTTACATAGAAGTTATGGGAAGCAGATATATTAACGAATATTGGCGGAAATTTTGTCAAAATTTTATTTCTATAGAAAATTTTGTAAAAATTTTATTTCTATTGAAAATTTTGACAAAAATTTTATTTTTATAGAAAATTTTACGAAAATTTTATTTCTATAGAAAATTTAGTCAAATTTTATTTCTATACATAATTTTGTTAAAATTTTATTTCCTTAGAAAATTTTGTTAAAATTTTATTTCCTTAGAAAGTTTTGTCAAAATTTTATTGCTATTGAAAATTTTGTCAAAATTTTATTGCTATAGAAAATTTTGTAAAAAATTTATTTCTAAGAAAATCTTTGTCAAAATTTTATTTCCATACAAAACTTTGCGAAAATTTTATTTCTGTAGAAAATTTTGTTAAAATTTTATTTCTCTAGAAAATTTTGTCAAATTTGTATTGCTATAGAAAATTTTGTCAAAATTTTATTTCTATAGAAAATTTTGTAAAAATTTTATTTCTATAGAAAATTTTTGTCAAAATTTTATTTTCATACAAAACTTTGCGAACATTTTATTTCTATAGAAAATTTAGTCAAATTTGATTTCTATACATAATTTTGTTAAAATTTTATTTCCTTAGAAAGTTTTGTAAAAATTTTATTGCTATAGAAAATTTTGTTAAAATTTTATTTCTTTAGAAAGTTTTGTAAAAATTTTATTGCTATAGAAAATTTGGTAAAAATTTTATTTCTATAGAAAACTTTTGTCATAATTTTATTTCTATACAAAATTTTGCGAAAATTTTATTTCTATAGAAAATTTTGTCAAAATTTTATCTCTCGAGAAAATTTTGTAAAATTTTATTTCTATACATAATTTTGTTAAAATTTTATTTCCTTAGAAAGTTTTATAAAAATTTTATTGCTGTAGAAAATTTAGTCAAAATTTTATTTATAGAAAATTTTTTCAAAATGTTATTTTATAGAAAATTTTGTAAAAATTTATTTATATAAAAAATTTTTGTCAACATTTTATTTCTATAGCAAATTTTGCGAAAATTGTATTTCTGTAGAAAATATTGTTAAAATATTATTTTTCTAGAAAATTTTGTCACAATTTTATTTCTCTAGAAAATTTTGTCAAATTTTATTTCTATACATAGCTTTGTTAAAATTTTATTTCTATAGAAAATTTTGTCAAATTTTATTTCTACACACAATTTTGTTAAAATTTTATTTCCTTAGAAAGTTTTGTTAAAATTTTATTTCCTTAGAAAGTTTTGTAAAAAATTTATTGCTATAGAAAATGTTGTAAAAATTTTATTTCTATAGAAAATTTTGTAAAAATTTTATTTCTATACATAATTTTGTTAAAATTTTATGTAATTAGAAAGTGTTGTAAAAATGTTATTGCTGTAGAAAGTTTTGTAAAAATTTTATTCCTATGGAAAAATTTTCTATAGGAATAAAACTTTTTGCCATAGAGAATTTTGTGAAAATTTTATTTCTACAGAAAATTTTGTAAAAATTTTATTTCTATACATAATTTTGTTAAAATTTTATGTAATTAGAAAGTGTTGTAAAAATGTTATTGCTGTATAAAGTTTTGTAAAAATTTTATTCCTATGGAAAAATTTTCTATAGGAATAAAACTTTTTGCCATAGAGAATTTTGTGAAAATTTTATTTCTATAGAAAATTTTGTCAAATTTTATTTCTACAGAAAATTTTGTAAAAATTTTATTTCTATACATAATTTTGTCAAAATGTTATTTCTCTAGAAAGTTTTGTTAAAATTTTATTGCCTTAGAAAGTTTTGTAAAAAATTTATTGCTATAGAAAATGTTGTAAAAATTTTATTGCTATAGAAAATTTTGTAAAAATTTTATTTCTATAGAAAATTTTGTAAAAATTTTATTTCTAAGAAAATCTTTGTCAAAATTTTATTTCCATACAAAACTTTGCGAAAATTTTATTTCTGTAGAAAATTTTGTTAAAATTTTATTTCTCTAGAAAATTTTGTCAAATTTTATTTCTACAGAAAATTTTGTCAAATTTGTATTGCTATAGAAAATTTTGTCAAAATTTTATTCCTATAGAAAATTTTGTCAAAATTTTATTTCTCTAGAAAATTTTGTCAACATTTTATTTCTATAGAAAATTTTGTCAAAATTTTATTGCTATAGAAAATTTTGTCAAAATTTTATTTCTATAAAAAATTTTGTCAAAATTTTATTTCTATAGAAAACTTTGTCAAAATTTTATTTCTATACATAATTCTGTTAAAATTTTATGTCCTTAGAAAGTGTTTTAAAAATTTTATTGCTATAGAAAATTTTGTCATCATTTTATTACTAAAGAAAATTTTGTCAAATCTTTATTTCTATAGAAATTTTTGTCCAAATTTTATTGCTATAAAAAAATTTGTCAACATTTTATTTCTATAGAAAATCTTTGAAGAACCTCTTAGTTGGAGAGGAATATTTAACAAAATCTACCGGAACATCAAAAAAATCTACCAATCTACCAAACAGTAAGAAATCTACCATTTTTGGTAGAAGGATAGGTTAGGTAGCACAATCTCTTATCAATCTCTTATCAATGAGTGCTGCCCGATTCTATGTTAAGCTCAATTACAAGGGACCTCCTTTTTATAGTCGAGTACGAACGACGTTCCACATTGCAGTGAAACCACTTAGAGAAGCTTTGAAGAAATGTCACCAGTATTATTGAAGTGGGATAATCCACCGGTGAAAAAATTTTTTCGTGTTTGGTCGAAGCTGGGTTCGAACACACGACCTTGTGTATACAAGGCGGGCATACTATACTCCCATAGGATAGATGTCCACCATTTCAGTATCCGTTGCAGAAGTAAAATCGGGATATCGGTCTATATAGGGGCTATACCAAAACATGCAGCGATACTCACCATTTTTGACACACCTCTTTATGGTCCTAAAATATCTCTAGATTTTCACTTTGAGGCAAATTGGATATAAACTACAAATTCTATAAGCCCAAGAAGTAAAATCGGGATATCGGTCTATATGGGGGCTATACAAAAACCTGGACTGGTAATCATCATTTTTGACACACCTTATTATGGTTCTAAAATACCTCTAGATTTCAAATTTCAGGAAAGTTAGATAAAAACTACGTATTCTAGAAGACCAAGAACTAAAATCATGAGGTCGGTTTATATGGAGACTATATCAAAACCTGGACCGATATATCCCATCTTCGAACTTGACCTGCCTTGTGACAAAGACGAAAATTTCAGCACGATTGCTTCATTATTGAAGACAGTAGCATGATTACAATAGACAGACAAACAGCCAGACGGACATGGTTATATCGTCTTAGAATTTCCCCCTGATCAGGAATATATATACTTTATATAGTCGAAAATCGATATTTCGATGTGTTAAAAACGGAATGACAAACTTATTATACCCCTGTCACCATTCTATAGTGGTGGGTATAAAAAGAGCGATTTATAAAAATGTATCTTATATAACTTAGTTTTCATTCGTATTTAAAATGAAAGGAAATTGATTTTAGTTCCTAATTTTGGTTTTCAACACGGTTGCCCCAGTTGATAGAATTCCACTTAAAATGGTAGATTCTTTGCGGTTTGGTAAATTGGTAGAGTTTTTGGTAGATTTTGCAAAACATTCCTCTACAACTAAGAGGTACTTCTTAAAATTTCTATAGAAACAAAATTTTTACAAAATTTTGTATAGAAATAAAATTTTTACAAAATTTGCTATAAAAATAAAATGTTGACAGAATTTTCTGTAGAAATAAAATGTCGACACAATTTTCTAAAGAAATAAAATTTTGAAAAAATTTTCTATAGAAGTAAAAATTTTGACAACATTTTCTGTAGAAGTAAAAATTTTGACAAAATGTTATATAGAAATAAAATTTTGAAAAAATTTTCTATAGAAATAAATTTTTAACAAAATTTTCTATAGAAATAACATTTTGATAAAATTTTCTATAGAAATAAAATTTTGACAACATTTTCTATAGAACTAAATTTTTAACAAAATTTTCTATAGAAATAAAATTTTGACAAAATTTTCTATAGAAGTAAAAATGTTGACAAAATTTTCTATAGAAATAAAGTTTTGACAAAATTTGCTATAGAAATAAATTTTTAACAAAATTTTCTATAGAAATAAAATTTTGACAAAATTTTCTATAGAAATAAAAATTTTGACAAAATTTTCTATAGAAATAAAGTTTTGACAAAATTTGCTATAGAAATAAATTTTTAACAAAATTTTCTATAGAAATAAAATTTTGACAAAATTTTCTATAGAAATAAATTTTTAACAAAATTTTCTATAAAAGTAAAAATTTTGACAAAATTTTCTATAGAAGTTAAAATTTTGAGAAAATTTTCTATAGAAATAAAATGTTGACAAAATTTTCTAAAGAAGTAAACATTTTGACAAAATTTTCTAAAGAAATAAAATTTTGACAAAACGTTGTATAGAAATAAAATTATAACAAAATACTGTATAGAAATAAAATGTTTACAAAATTTGGTATAAAAATAAAATTTTGACAACATTTTCTATAGAAGTAAAAATTTTGACAAAATTTTCTATAGAAATAAAATTTTTACAAAATTTCCTTTAGAAATAAAATTTTGACAAAATTTGCATTAGAAGTAAAATTTTGATGAAATTTCCTTTAGAAATAAAATTTTGATAAAATTTCCTTTAGAAATAAAATTTGACAAAATTTTCTATAGAACTAAAAATTTTGACAACATATTCTTTAACGAATAAACTTTTGATTAAATTATCTATAGGAATAAAATTTTGACAAAATTTTCAATAGAAATAAAACTTTGGCAAAATTTCTATAGAAATAATTTTTTTCTTCAAAAATCAAATTTTTACAAAATGTTTGAAGAAATAAAATTTTGACAAAATTTCCTATAGAAATGAAATCTTGACGAATTTGCCCATAACAAAGAAATTTTCACAAAATTTCATATAGACATGAAATTCCCTATCTAAGAAATTTTGACAAAATTTCCGATAACACAGAATTTATGACAGAATTTTCTATATAACTAAGAATTTTGAGTAGATATTCGATATAAATATATAGAAATACAATGTCCATAGACAAAAGAACAATCCAAATAATGGACTCAAGCTGGAGTATGTGCCCCAAAGAAGGCAAAAATAATTCAATCGGCTGGTAAGGTTATGGCAACGGTTTTTTGCTACTTCAAAGGTATTTTATTGATTGACTATCTGCAAAAGGGTAAAACAATAAATCCAGAGTACTATTGCAACCTTTTGGATCATTTAAATGTACAAATTCGAGAAAAACGTCCTGGCTTACAACACAAAAAAATAATTTTTCATCAAGACAACGCACCAGCGCACAATAGTTTTTTAACAATGGTTAAAACCAACGAATTAATGTACGAGTTGCTTGACCACCCACCTTATTCTCCTGATTTAGCTCCCAGTGACTTTTACTTGTTCCCAAATCTAAAAAAATTCCTTGGCAAGCGTTTTACCTCAAATGAAGATGCAATTACGGTTGTAAACCACTATTTTGAAGACCTTGAGGGAAACTGTTTTAATCAAGGGATAAAATTGCTGGAAAAGCATTGGACTAAATGTATTGAAGTTCCAGGAGATTATATTGAAAAATAAAAATGTTTTTGAAAAACTAACTATTCTCTTTCATTGATAGGCTAAGAAGTTTCCGAACCGCCCTCGTATATGGAAATAAAATTTTGACTAAATTTTCTATACACACAAAAATTTTTTTTTTCTGATTCAATCACGAAATTAATTGATCCAATTAATTTTTTAATTGAAATGTCTTCAATCACAGAAATGATAGTATAAATTAAAAAATTAATTGTAGGTCAATTAAAATATTAATTGATCCAATTAAAAAATTAATTGATACTATTAATTTTTGTGATTGATTTTTGTTTCAATTAAAAAATTTGTTGAATCAATTAAATTTTTAATTGAATATTTTTTAAAACTCAATTAAAATTTTAATTGGAAAAATTTTCGTGAAATTTTTTTCTGTGTAGGAATAACATTTTATATAGGAAAACATTTTGATGAAATTTTCTATAGGACTAAAATTTTGACAATTTTTAATTCATATAATTAATTAATTTAGATAAAATTTATTTTGGAAATAAAAATTTTCTATAGAATTTAAATTTAGCAAAATAAAATTTTGTTTTGGGTTTTATAATAAAATAAATATGATAAAATTTCCCCCAAATTCTGGTAGATTATTTTTGCTTCGAATTTCACTTCAATGTAGAACCTTTAAATACCTCTACTTTTTTTATCACCCCACCCCCTCTATTGCTTTACCCTAATACATCCTCCATGAGTGTACTTTCATTTCCGTTTTATGGGATATGTTAAACATTCTGGACCATTAACACTAACAGAGCCTTCACTAATATCCATTTCCATTTAAGGATGTGACATCTTTAAGTGATTAGGACAGGATGTAGAAGACACAAGCACTAATATCCTCAATGCTTTAATCAATTAATGGAAAATCGAAAACATATCAACTTAAATCATATACCCCACTCTTGCAAAGACCTTAAAGATTAACAGAGTTAAGGAGAAAAAGAGAGAGCAAGAGAAAGAGAGTGCGGTGAAGTATTTCAGATGAATGGATTAAATATGGTGTGTATGTTAGTGTTAAATATGGTGTGTATGTTTGTGTGTGAAATAGATGGTTGTACTTATATGTTAAGTTCAAGAAAATATTTTTTTTGCTTCTTTTCTGATTTTCTGCTTAAATTTTTTCCATCACCGAATCATAGCAACCGCTTAGCTTTTACTATCAATATAGTCAATGTTTAATATTTGATGTAAAACAGTGGGGTGAGGGAGCGAGAGAGAGATTTTTTCTATGCACTTTACACTTCATTATAATCAAGTAATTCTTGGTTATTCTCATCCCCTTGTAGCCATTGCTTGTTCTCTTGCATGAAGAGTGATGAAGCCAATAGTGATGATAAAGGGGAATGGGTGAATTGGGGGGATGATGATGATGTTAATGTTAATGATGATGCTTTAAGGGACGATGACGTACCGATGATAGAGGGGTAAAATGAACATCGTAAGACTCTCCTTTGCCCAAGTGGAAGTAGTAGTGGTAGTGTATGCCACTGGGCCAACAGTTGCTTAAGATGTTCATGATGATGACGATGCACAAAAACGTATGGATGATTGCCTTTGCTAGTGCTACTTTTATTAAAAACAAGTATATACGGCCGTAAGTTCGGCCAGGCCGAAGCTTTTGTACCCTCCACTATGGATTGCGTAGAAACTTCGACTGAAGACTGTCATCCACAATCGAATTACTTGGGTTTCGGTAACACTTGCCGATGGCAAGGTATCTTAAAACTTCCTAACACCGTAATATATACCACATAGTCCATACGTGGTATATATTAAACTCAAAAAGGCCGATTAAATACGTATATAATTAAGTTTAAAGTTTCTATAGAAATAAAATTTTGACAACATTTTCTATAGAAGTAAAGTTTGGAAAAATTTTTCTATAGAAATAAAATTTAGAAAAAAATTTCTATAGAAATTAAATTTTGACAAATTTTCTATAGAAATAAAATTTGGAAAAAATTTTCTATATAAATAAAATTTTGACAAAATTTTCTAAAGAAATAACCTTTTGACAATGTTTTCTATAAAAATAAAATTTTGGTAGATTATTTTTGGCTCGAGTGGCAACCATGATTATGAACCGATATGGACCAATTTTTGTTAGAGACCACATTCTAACAACATGTTCCAAATTTCAACCGGATCGTATGAATTTTGCTCCTCCAAGAGGCTCCGGAGGACAAATCTGGGGATCGATTTATATGGGGGCTATATATAATTATGGACCGATATGGACCAATGCTTGCATGGTTGTTAGAGACCATATACTAACACCACGTACCAAATTTCAATCGGATCGGATGACTTTTGCTCCTCTAAGAGGCTCTGAAGGTCAACTCTGGGGATCGGCTTATATGGGGGCTATATATAATTATGGGCCGATGTTGACTAATTTTTGCATGGTCATTAGAGAACATATCCCAACACCATGTACCAAATTTCAGCCGGATCGCTAACTTCCGAACGAAACAAGCTATCGACTTGAAACTTGGCACAAGTAGTTGTTATTGATGTAGGTCGGACGGTATTGCACATGGGCCATATCTGTCCACTTTTACGTATAGCCCCCATATAAACGGACCCTCAGATTTGGCTTGCGGAGCCTATAAGAGAAGCATATTTCATCCGATCCGGCTGAAATTTGGAACATGGTGTTGGTATATGGTCTCCAAAAACCATGCAAAAATTGCTCCACATCGGCCCATAATTATATATAGCCCTCATATAAACCGATCCACAGATTTGACCTCCGCAGCCTCTTAGAGGAGCAAAAGTCATCCGATCAGATTGAAATTTGGTACGTGGTGTTAGTATATTGTCTCTAATAACCATGCCAAAAGTGGTCCATATCGGTCCATAATTATATATAGCCCCCATATAAGCCGATCCGGAGATTTGACCTCCGGGGCCTTTTAGAGGAGCAAAATTCATCCGATCCGGTTGAAATTTGGTACGTGGTGTTAGTATATGGTTTCTAACAACCATGCAAGAATTGGTCCATATCGGTCCATAATTATATATAGGCCCCATATAAACCCATCCCCAGATTTGGCTTGCGGAGCCTCAAAGAGAAGCAAATTTCATCGGCTCCGGTTGCACTTTGGAACATGGTGTTAGTATACGGTCTCTAACAACCGTGACAGAATTGTTCCATATCGGTCCATAATTTTATATAGCCCCCATATAAACCGTTCTCCAGATTTGACCTCCGGAGCCTCTTGGAGGAGCAAAATTCATCCGATCCAGTTCAAATTTGGAACGTGGTGTTAGTATATAGCCGCTAACAACCATACCAAAATTGGTTCATATCGGTCTATATATAGCCGATCCCCAATCACACAAAAATTGGTCCATATCGGTTCATAATCATGGTTGCCACTCGAGCCAAAAAAATCTCCCAAAATTTATAAAAATTTTCTGTAAAAATTTTAATTCTATAGAAAAATTTCTCTAAATTTTATTTCTATAGAAAATTTTGTAAAAATTTTATTTCTATAGAAAATTTTGTTAAAATTTCATTTCTATAGAAAATTTTGTAACAATTTTATTTCTATAGAAAATTTTGTTAAAATTTTATTTCTAAAGAAAATTTTGTTAAAATTTCATTTCTATAGATAATTTTGTCAAAATTTTATTTCTATAGAAAATGTTGTTAAAATTTCATTTCTAAAGAAAATTTTGTCAAAATTTTATTTCCAAAGAAAATTTTGTCAAAATTTAATTTCTATGGAAAATTTTGTCAAAATTTTATTTCTATAGAAAATTTTGTCAACATTTTATTTCTATGGAAAATTTTGTTAACATTTTATTTCTATGGAAAATTTTGTTAAAATTTTATTTCTATAGAAAATTTTGTTAAAATTTTATTTCTATAGAAAATTTTGTCAAAATTGTATTTTTATAGAAAATTTTGTCAAAATTTTATTTCTAAAGAAAATTTTGTCAAAATTTTATTTCTATAGAAAATTTTGTCAAAATTTTATTTCTATGGAAAATTTTGTCAAAATTGTATATCTATAGAAAATTTTGTCAAAATTGTATTTCTATAGAAAATTTTGTTAAAATTTCATTTCTATAGAACATTTTGTCAAAAATTTATTCCTATGGAAAATTTTGTTAAAATTTTATTTCTATTGAAAAATTTGTCAAAATTTTATTTCTATAGAAAATTTTGTTAAAGTTTCATTTCTATAGAAAATTTTGTCAACATTTTATTTCTATAGAAAATTTTGTTAAAATTTCATTTCTATGGAAAATTTTGTTAAAATTTTATTTCTATGGAAAATTTTCTTAATATTTTATTTCTATAGAAAAATGTATTAATTTAATATGAACTTACTTACAATTTAGAAGACGGTGTTAGGAGGCTTTAAGACACCTTTGCCATCGGCAAGCGTTACCGCAAACCAAGTAATTCGATTGTGGATAGTAGTGTTTAGAAGAAGTTTCTACGCAATCCATGGTAGAGGGTACATAAGCTTCGGCCTGGCCGAACTTACGGGCGTATATACTTGTTTTTTTTTAGTTGTTATAGTACTTGCTGATGTTTAAGCCACAGATTGTGATGATATGTCTCCCCATACATTGGGGAGACATATGGGCTCTCTCTCTATATGTCTTTCACTTCCTTTCCTCAAGTGTTTCTGTTGTCAGCCAAAGAATCTGTTGAGAAATTATTGTACCAGCAACAAAACTTTGTGTCACTGTATCTTTTTCGTGCCAAAGTATCCATCCATATTCGTTTGCTCTAGGTTGTTCGTATTTTTTTGTTTTGTTTTTTTGATGAAGTGGAAATTGTTGTGATGTTATTGACATATTCTTCAAAAATTGGGTTAAGTTTGTAGTCATATTATCAAAATTGAAAATAAGAAAAAAAGTTCCATAAAGGAATTAAATAAAATGTAGCAACGACCATGTGATACAACAAGGATTCGCTGGCAATCTGGGTTATACTCGGTTTTCCCCTGATAGCAGCAGCAGTCCAAGGATCAGTTTTATGGCAATACGGAAGTATTTTGTATAGCGAGCATAACATAATGAAGAAATATGTTTATGACACTCAATGTTTTGGGTTACTTTTCGAAGATAAGTGAGAGACTTTTTTTGTGTGAATATAAAGAAATTACAATGCCATTATTATTTAGCTTTTATAAGATTTTGAAAAGTATAATAGTTAAGGAACCCAAGGAATGGCTTTACTATCAACTTTTTAGAAAATAATTCTGAATAAATTGGCTCGAATTCGCATATGTCATATTTGGTGGATTTTTTTATGCTTGAGTAATAAAAAGAAAAATATAAAAATGTTTAGACATTTTCGTTAGAAATAAATTTTTTTATAGAAATAAAGTTTTGAGAAAATTTTCTATAGAAATAAAACTTTGACAAAATTTGTGTTCAGAAATACAATTTTGATAAAATTTTCAAGAGGAATAAAATTTTGTGAAAATTTTCTTTAGAATTAATTTTTAGATTTTTTTTTTATAGAAATAAAATTTTGAGAAAATTTTCTATAGAAATAAAACTTTGACAAAATTTGTGTTCAGAAATACAGTTTTGACAAAATTTTCAAGAGGAATAAACTTTTGTGAAAATTTTCTTTAGAATTAATTTTTAGAAATTTTCTAAAAATTAATTCTGAAGAAAAAACAAAGAAATAAAATTATCTTCAAAAGTAAAACTTTTTGGATATTTTCTAAAAAAAAAAAAAAAAAATTTTGAGAAAATTTTCTCTATCGAAATAAAATTTTGTGAAAATTTTCTATTGAATATCTAAGCATTTTTGGGAAAACTGTCACATATAAGTAAACCATTTAAATTCCTCGCACCCTATCACTTAACTCATGTTGGGTTCTATCGTCTACTCCAAATTAGGTAAATGTAGTCATGTCCTTTGTCCAAAATAGTATCAAAAAGACTCTTCGTAAACAACATCAACAACTACTAGAAGAACCTTGTTTACCTTCAACGCTTTATCACTTTTGTTGGTCCTTTGTTGTTCTCATCCGACTGGAGGCAATATTGCAATGATGTAGGAAATTCGTACATACCTCCACCGATGTCTTTCACTAACATCGAAAGCCACCGGCTGTTCTTGATAACCAAAACGTGATGTTACTCCGAAAAAAAAAAACAAAAAAAAACATCATAGCTTTAGTTCTTTGCACCTATCCTCCTCTCTGGATTTTAGAGGAGCTAACATTTGTTTGAAAAAAGAAAAGCAAAAAAATGCCAATGATGCTAAGTTGTGCAGTACTGCCACACTATTTTTGATGCGACAATACCATAATGGTGCTAATGAAGATTCCAATGAGTAGCAGCAGCCTGCTGAATGGACATAATGGAGCTAGGCGATGGACCAGTGAACAATTCAGCGATGAAATTGGACTAATAATAATGCGGAGAAAATGCCTGAAGTAATTTTACTATTTTCCGCTTAGTTCAAGTGGATCACAACTTGTGAATCCACAAAGATATACGATATATACGAAAGCGTGAACAAAAATGGTCTCGAATGATCTTACGGTTTTGCCTTCAGAGTTTTCCGATCTGAGGGAATCAATGTGTCCACTAAGATATCTGAATGAAGACGATAGTCAGGGTAATTGTCTAGAATGTCATAAGGATTATGATGCCTTCCCTTAGTTGAGGGACCTTCCTGTCCAATAAGACCAAATGAGGTTAAAAACAATCTGGTTAGCCATACAAGAATACGTCTCACCAGGGTGATGGATTAGAATGTCGTAAAGTTATGATCGGGCGCCAATATGTTGTCATTGGCGCCGAATGCCTTGCCCTAGTTTAGGGATCCTTTGTGTCCAATAAGAGCAGCTGAAATAATGTACGGTTTGGGATAAGCATAAAAGCAACCAGGCCGTAAAGATTGTGATCGGGCGCAAATGTGATTTTTTACTAATTGGTTAGGTTAGGTTAGGTTAGGTGGCAGCCCGATGTATCAGGCTCACTTAGACTATTCAGTCCATTGTGATACCACATTAGTGAACTTCTCTCTTATCACTGAGTGATGCCCGATTCCATGTTAAGCACAATGACAAGGGACCTCCTTTTTATAGCCGAACGGCGTTCCACATTGCAGTGAAACCACTTAGCGAAGTTTTGAGACCCTCAGAAATGTCACCAGCATTACTGAGGTGGGATAATCCACCGCTGAAAAACTTTTTGGTGTTCGGTCGAAGCAGGAATCGAACCCACGACCTTGTGTATGCAAGGCGGGCAAGCTAACCATTGCACCACGGTGGCTCCCACTAATTGGTAGATTGGTAGAATTTTTTACATTTTGGTAGATCATGCAAAATATACTCCTTCACAAATTTTCTATGAAACTAAAATTTTCTATAGAAATAAAATTTTAACAAAATTTTCAATGGAAATAAACTTCTGACAAAAATTGCTATAGAAATAAAATTTTTACAAAATTTTCTATAGAAATAAAATTTTCATTAAATTTTCTATAGAAATAAAAATTTGATAAAATTCTCATAGAAATAAAATTTTTACAAAATTTTCTGTAAACATAAAATTCTGACAAATTTTCTACAGAAATAAAATTTTTACAAAATTTTCTGTAAAAATAAAATTCTGACAAATTTTCGATAGAAATAAAATTTTGACAAAATTTTCTATAGAAATAAAGTTTTGTCAAAATTTGGCAGAAATAAAATTTTCACAAAATATTCTATAGAAATAAAATTCTGATAGAATTTTCAATAGAAATAGAGTTTTGACAAAATTTCTGAAGAAAATAAAATTTTGACAAAAGTTTCTATAGAAATAAAATTTTGACAAAATTTACTACAGAAATAAAATTTTGACAAAATTTACTATAGAAATAAAATTTTGAAAAAAAATCTATAGCAATAAAATGTTGACAACATTTTCTATAGAAATAAAAATTGGCCAAAATTTACTAAAGATATACAATTTTGACAAAATTCTATAGAAATAAAGTTTTGTCAAAATTTGGTGTAGAAATAAAATTTTCACAAAATTTCACAAAAATTCTCATAGGAATAAAATTTTTACAAAATTTTCTGTAAAAATAAAATTCTGACAAATTTTCTATAGAAATAAAATTTTGACAAAATTTTTTATAGAAATAAAGTTTTGTCAAAATTTGGTGTAGAAATAAAATTTTCACAAAATATTCTATAGAAATAAAATTCTCATAGAATTTCCATAGAAATAGAGAATAGACAAAATGTTCTATAGAAATAAAATTTTGACAAAATATTCTATAGAAATAAAATGTTGACTACATTTTCTATAGAAATAAAATTTTGACAAAATTTTCTATAGAAATAAAATGTTGACATAATTTTCTATAGAAATAAGATTTTGACAAAATTTTCTATAGAAATAAAGTTTTGTCAAAATTTGGTGTAGAAAATAAATGTTTCACAAAATTTTCTATAGAAATAAAATTCTGATAGAATTTTCCATAGAAATAGAGTTTTGGCAAATTTTGTTATAGAAATTTTTTTATAGAAATAAAATTCTGATAAAATTTTTCATAGAAATAGAGTTTTGACAAAATTTTCTCTAGGAATAAAGTTTTGACAAAATTTTCTATAGAAATAAAATTTGGACAACATTTTCTATAGAAATAAATTTTTGACAAAATTTTTTAAAGAAATAAAATTTTGACAAAATATTCTATAGAAATAAAGTTTTGTCAAAATTTTTTATAGAAATAAAATTTTCACAAAATTTTCTATAGAAATAAAATACTGATAGAATTTTCCATAGAAATAAAATTTTTCATAGAAATAGAGTTTTGACAAAATTTTCTGTAGAAATAAAATTTTGACAAAATTTTCTATAGAAATAAAATTTTGACAAAATTTTCTATAGAAATAAATTTTTGGCAAAATTTTTTATAGAAATAAAATTTTAACAAAATATTCTATAGAAATAAAATTTTGACAAAAGTGTCTATAGAAATAAAATATTGACAAAATTTTCTATAGAAATAAAATTTTGATAAAATTTTTTATAGAAATAAAATCTTCACAAAATATTCTATAGGAATAGAGTTTTGACAAAATTTTCTATAGAAATAGAGTTTTGACAAAATTTTCTATAGAAATAAAATTTTGACAAAATTTTCTATAGAAAAAAAATTTTGACAAAATTTTCTATAGAAATAAAATTTTGATAAAATTTTCTATAGAAATAAAATTTTGACAAAATTTTCTATAAAAATAAAATTTTGACAAAATTTTGTACAGAAATCAAATTTTGACAAAGTTTTCTATGGAAAAAAAAAATTTGACAACATTTTCTATAGAAATAAAATTTTGACAAAATTTTCTATGGAAATAAAATTTTGACAAAATTTTCTATAGAAATCAAATTTTGACAAAATTTTCTATAGAAATAAAATTTTAACAAAATTTTCTATAGAAATAAAATTTTGACAAAATTTTCTATAGAAATAAAATTTTTATAAAATTTTCTATAGACATACAATTTTGACAAAGTTTTCTATGGAAATAAAATGTTGACAAAATTTTCTATAGAAATCAAATTTTGACAAAATTTTCTATAGAAATAAAATTTTAACAAAATTTTCTATAGAAATAAAATTTTGACAAAATTTTCTATAGAAATAAAATTTTGATAAAATTTTCTTTAGAAATAAAATTTTGACAAAATTTTCTATAGACATACAATTTTGACAAAGTTTTCTATGGAAATAAAATTTTGACAAAATTTCCTATAGAAATAAAATTATCGAGAAAATTTTCTGTAGAAATAAAATTTTAACACAATTTTCTATAGAAATAAAATTTTTGACAAAATTTTTATAGAAATATAATTTTGATAAATTTTTTGAAATAAAATTTTGACAGAATTATCTGTAAAAATAAAATTCTGACAAAATTTTCTATAGAAATAAAGTTTTGACAAAATTTTCTGTAAAAATAAAATTTTGACAAAATTTTCTATAGAAATAGAGTTTTGGCAAAATTTTCTATATAAATAGATTTTTGACAAAATTTTCTATAGAAATAAAATTTTGATAAAAATTTCTATAGAAATAAAATGTTTGAGAAAATTTTCTATAGAAATACAGGTTGGACAAAATTTTCTATAGAAATAACATTTTCACAAAATTTTCTACAGAAATAAAATTCTGATAAAATTTTCCATAGAAATAGAGTTTTGACAAAATTTTCTGTAGAAATAAAATTTTGACAAATTTTCCTATAGAAATAAAATTTTCGAGAAAATTTTCTATAGAAATAAAATTTCGACAAAATTTTCTATAGAAATAAAATTTCGACAAAATTTTCTATGGAAATAAAATTTTAACAAAATTTTCTATAGCAATAAAATTTGACAAAATTTTCGATATAAATAAATTTTTGACAACATTTTCTATAAAAATAAAATTTTCACAAAATTTTCTATAGAAATAAAATTTTCCATAGAAATACAGTTTTGACAAAATTTTCTATATAAATAGATTTTTGACAAAATTTTCTATAGAAATAAAATTTTGATAAAATTTTCTATAGAAATAAAATTTGACAAAAATTTTCTTTAGAAATAAAATTTTTACAAAATTTTCTATAAAAATAGAATTTTGACAAAATTTTCAATTGAAATAGAATTTAGACAAAATTTCTATAGAAAAAAAAATTTTAACAACATTTTCTTTAGAAATAAAATTTTGACAAAATTTTCTATAGAAATAAAATTTTGACAAAATTTTCTATAAAAATAAAATTTTGACAAAATTTGCTATAAAAATAAAATTTTGACAAAATTTGCTATAAAATTAAAATTTTGCAAAAAAAATTTTTTTGTTTGTTAGCAGATGTTTTAAGTTATCCAATTTTGTTTAACAAAAATTATTTGCTGGGTTATGTCATTGTAGCATGTTTCAGCATAGAAGTTCATTTTGTTGTTTCGTTATAGTTCCAAGAAACAAAAAATTTAAAAAAAAAAAAATTTTTGCGTGACAATGAAACTAAGCAGAACCGACCATGCCAGTCAACCATAGTAGAACAAAATTTGTCCACGAAATTTTTTTCGTTTTTTTTTTATTTCTTCGGAATCTGTGTCTCACTCTCGGGCTTTGGTGAATACAAAACTAAACACCGGTCTGTTCGATATATAAAACAAAAATTTTATTTTAGAACATTGGCTACTGATGTGGCACGATTCCATGCTACTAGCACTTGCTGTGTGGCACTCTAGATGGAGAGGCAAGTTTGTGTATGGAGCACATGACAAAACCTTATTTCGGCGACATATTTTTTTTTTTTTTGTTTTGTCTTGGATTCAAGATATTTTCGGTCTGCTTTTTTATGATGGCTACACTTTCAACGTTGCACAACATTTACAACATTTGGCGTTGACATTGTACGCCTTTTCGGTCGGGAAAATTTGGTCTTTTTCTGGTTGCTTTTTTTTCTTCGGTTTACTTTGAATTGAAATTGAAATTTATTTTTAAAATGAGAGCAAAATGTCCAACATTTAACATCGACAACATTGTCGTGGCAATAGGTGCGTAAGCAGTATTTTCGTTTGCATTTCTTTGGTGTTTTTATTTTTTGATTATTTTTGTAGGTAATGCAAAAATAATTTGGAATTACACATATTTGCTTTTGTCATTACAGCAATGTTGGGTGTTGATTACCGAGAAGCATTTAATTTTTTTGCTTCAAGCAATATTCTGGAGAATGTAATAGAAGCCTTGTTTTCAAAGTCAAGCATTGCCGAGCTAGAGGAGATTGTGGGAGGCTAATTTCACAAAATGTAAGCTTATCCCAAACAGAATATTCATCAAACTCTAGATATTTAATTTTCAGAGTATGTAGCTTCTCTCTCTCCCATAAAAGAAACTCTTAGCTACGCTATTGCCGTTACAAGAAAATTAATTCTCTTGTAATCAAGTTGCTGCCTCTATTATTTTTAGAAAATTTCCTGAGGGTGTGAAAAATCTTTCCGAGTCGTTTTTCGTTTTTTTCTTTCTATTTTGTTGCATATTATTTACCTAATTAAAGCAAATCAATCATCGGGGTGTACATCCATTTGTGTGGGAATAATATATATCATTTTTGAAAATCTTTTTTAACATGGAAATACAGTGAGTGGCACTGTGACTTTTACGTGTAAAGTCCAGGCGCTATCTTATTTACCTTCATTATGGATTAAGTACAAAATTCTAAATTTTAAGTTAGTTAATATATAAAGAAAATTTTGACAAAATTTTATTTCTATAGAAAATTTTGACAAAATTTTATTTCTATAGAAAATTTTGTCAACATTTTATTTCTATAGAAAATTTTGTCAAATTTTTATTTCTATAGAAAATTTTGTCAAAATTTTATTTCTATAAAAAATTTGGTCAAAATTTTATTTCTATTGAAAATTTTATCAAAATATTATTTCTATAGATAATTTTAATTCTATAGAGAGTTTTGTCCAAAATTAATTCTATAAAAACATTTGTCAAATTTTTATCAAACTATCAACAATTTGGTTAAAATTTTAATTCAAAAGAAAATTTTGTCAAAATGTTGTTTCTATAAAAACCTTTTTTCCAAATTTTATTCCAATAGAAGATTAAGTTAGGTGGCAGCCCGATGTACCAGGCTAACATTTTGTGAGCCCACATTGGTGAACTTCTCTCTTATCACTGAGTGCTGCCCGATTCCATGTTAAGCTCAATGACATGGGACCTCCTTTTTATAGCCGACTCCGAACGCCGTTCCACATTGCAGTGAAACCACTTAGAAAAACTTTGAAACCGTCAGAAATGTCACCAGCATTACCACCGCTGAAAAACTTTTTGGTGTTCGGTCGAAGCAGGAATCGAACCCACGACCATGTGTATGCAAGGCGGGCATGCTAAGCATTGCACCACGGTGGCTCCCCTATAGAAAATTATACTATAGACAATTTTACCAATTATTTCTACAGAAAATTTTGTCAAAATTTTAATTCTATAGAAATTTTTGTCAAAATTTTATTTCTATAGGAAATTTTATCAAAATGTTATTCCTATAAGAAATTTAGTCAAAATTTTATTTCTATAGGAAATTTTGTGAAAATTTTATTTCTATAGAAAATTGTGTAACGATTTTATCAAAATTTTATTTTTATAGAAAATTTTTTGAAAATTTAATCTACAGAAAATTTTGTCAGAATTTTATCAAACTTTCATTTCTAGCAAAAATTTGGTCAAAATTTTATTTCTGTAGAAAATTTTGTCAGAATTTTATTTCTATAGACATTTTTGTCAATATTTTACTTTTTATAGAAAATTTTTTCATAATTTTATTTCTATAGAACATTTTGTCACAATTTTATATCTACAGAAAATTTTGTCAAAATTTTATTTCTATAGAAAATTTTGTCAAAATGTTATATTTATAGAAAATTTTCACAAACTTTTATTTCTATGAAAAATGTGGTCAAAATTTTATTTCCATAGAAAATTTTCTCAACATGTTATTTCCATAGAAAATTTTCTCAAAATGTTATTTCTATAGAAAATTTTGTCAAAATGTTATTCTTATAGAAAATTTTGTCAAAATGTTATTCTTATAGAAAATTTTCACAAACTTTTATTTCTATCAAAAATATGGTCAAAATTTTATTTTTGCACATAATTTTGTCAAAATTTTATTGCTACAGAAAATTTTCTCAAAATGTTATTTTGTCAACATTTTATTTCTATAGAAAATTTTGTCAAAATGTTATTCCTATAGAAAATTTATCAAAATTTTATTTCTATAGAAAATTTTCTAAAAATTTTATTTCTATAGAAAGTTTGTCAAAATTTTATTTCTATAGAAGATTTTGTCAAACTTTTATTTCTATAGAAAATTTGGTCAAATTTTTATTTCTATGGAAAATTTTGTCAAAATATTATTCCTATAGGAAATTTTGTGAAAATTTTATTTCTATAGAAAATTTTGTGAAAATTTTATTTCTATAGAAAATTTTGAAACGATTTTATCAAAATTTTCTATAGAAAATTTTGTCAACATTTTATTTCTATAGAAAATTTTGTCAAAATTTTATTTCTATAGAAAATTTATCAAAATTTTATTTCTATAGAAAATTTTCTAAAAATTTTATTTCTATAGAAAGTTTGTCAAAATTTTATTTCTATAGAAGATTTTGTCAAACTTTTATTTCTATAGAAAATTTTGTCAAAATTTTATTTCTATAGAAAATTTTGTCAAAATATTATTCCTATAGGAAATTTTGTCAAAATTTTATTTCTATAGGAAATTTTGTGAAAATTTTATTTCCATAGAAAATTTTGAAACGATTTTATCAAAATTTCATTTCTAGAGAAAATTTTTTAAAAATTTTATTCTACAGAAAATTTTGTCAAAATTTTATTCAATAGAAAATTTTGCCAAAATTGTATGTCTATAGAAAATTTAGTCAAAATTTTATCAAACTTTCATTTCAATCAAAAATTTGGCCAAATTTAATATCTATAGAAAATTGTGTCAAAATTTAATATCTATAGAAAATTGTGTCAAAATTTTATTTCTATAGAAAATTTTGTCAAAATTTTATTTCTATAGAAAATTTTGTCAAAATTTTATTTCTATAGAAAATTTTGTCAAAATTTTATTTCTAAAGAAAATTTTGTCAAAATTTTATTTCTATAGAAAATTTTGTCAAAATTTTATTTCTATAGAAAATTTTGTCAAAATTTTATTTCTATAGAAAATTCTGTCAAAATTTTATTTCTACAGAAAATTTTGCCAAAATTTTATTGCTACAGAAAATTTTCTCAAAATGTTATTTCTTTGATAAAAATAGTGTCAAAATTTTATTTCTATAGAAAATTTTGTCAAAATTTTATTTCTATAGAAAATTTTGTCAAAATTTTATTGCTATAGAAAATTTTTTCAAAATATTATTTATTTAGAAAATTGCGTCAAAATTTTATTTCAGAAGAAAATTTTGTCTTTTTTTGTTTTCTTTCTTTCTTGTTTTATTTATCCTTATTTTTTAAGACGTAAATTTTGACAACTTGCAGATAGCTCATTATTTTGTCGTATTTCCTTTAAGCATCATTACTCCATTGAAATGAACGCACGATAGCTAAATCATCCAAAAATCCACATAATCTTGCGACAAAAGATTTTCACATCATTTGATATGTGATGAATATAAATACTGAGAATATGTTTCTTTGTGGAAAATTGTGTGCATATTTCAAAAAAATTGATTTTTTTTCTTAAATTTTTTTGAAGTAAAAAAAAACAAAATAAATGAAAACAAGGCAATATGGGGTGACATCTCAAATCTCATTAAAAATCGATTGATATTTTTTGGTAAATTTATTTATAAACTTTGGATTGTTTGCACATACATATGAGAAAAAAAGACAAGTTGCAGAAAGGCTGTTTGTAATCATATTGCATTTCATCATGCTGTATAAATATTGGCTTTATTATAAATCATTTTGGGTCATTTTATTATATATATAAATCAGCTCCTTTGATTTCTGGGATGGGCAAATATTTTTGGGAGGCCTATGAATTCACAACAAAGACCTGGACCTTGCCATCCATGCTGTCCTTTACTATGATCCACATAATAATGCTGTAATGATTTTCCTTGATAGAAATTCTTGCGTGGAAATAAAATGTGGACAATATTTTATTGAAGTAAAATTATCAGAAAATTTTCTATAGAAATAAAATTATGAAAAAAATTTCTATAGAAATAAAATTTTGAGAAAATTTTCTACAGAAATAAAATTTTCTATAGAAATAAAATTTTGAGAAAGTTTTCTATAGAAATAAAAATTTTGACAAAACTTTCTATAGAAATAAAATTTTGAAAAAATTTTCTATAGAAATAAGATTTTGAGAACATTTTCTTAGAAATAAAATTTTGACAAAATTTTCTATAGACATAAAATTTTGACAACATTTTCTATAGATATAAAGTTTTGACAAACTTTTTAATAAAAATAAAATTTTGACAACATTTTCTATAGAAATAAAATTTTGACAAAATTTTCTATAGAATAAAATTTTGACAAAATTTTCTATAGACATTAAATATTGACAACATTTTCTATATATATAGTTTTGACAAAATTTTTAATAAAAATAAAATTTTGACAACATTTTCTATAGAAATAAAATTTTGACAAAATTTTCTATAGAAATAACTCTTTGACAAAATGTTCTATTTCTATAAAATTTTGACAAAGTTTTCTATAGAAATAAAATTTTGACAACATTTTCTATAGAAATAACATTTTGACAAAATTTTCTATAGAAATAAAATTTTGATAAAATTTTCTATAGAAATAAAATTTTGACAACATTTTCTATAGAAATAAAAGTTTGCAAAAATTTTCTATAGAAATAAAATTTTGAGCAAATTTTCTATAGATATAAAATTTTGACAAAATTTTCTATAGAAATAAAATTGTGACAAAATTTTCTATAGAAATAAAATTTTGAAAAAAATTCTATAGAAATAAGATATTATGAATATTTTCCTAGAAATAAAATTTTGACAAAATTTTCTATAGAAATAAAAGTTTGCAAAAATTTTCTATAGAAATATAATTTGGAAAAAATTTTCTATAGAAACAAAATTTTGAAAAAATTTTCTATAGAAATTAAATTTTGACAAAATTTTCTATAGAAACAAAATTTTCAAAAAAATTTCTATAGACATAAGATATTATGAATATTTTCTTAGAAATAAAATTCTATAGAAATAAAATTTTGATAAAATTTTCTATAGAAATAAAATTTTGACAAAATTTTCTATAGAAATAACATTTTGACAAAATTTTCTATGGAAATAAAATTTTGACAAAATTTTCTATAGAAATAAAATTTTGACGTCATTTTCTACAGAAATAAAATTTTGACAAAATTTTCTATAAAAATAAAATTTTGACAAAGTTTTGTACAGAAATAAAATATTGACAAAATTTTCTATAGAAATGAAATGTTGACAAATTTTTCTATAGACATTAAATTTTGACAATATTTTCTATAGAAATAAAATTTTGACAAAATTTTCTGTAGAAATAAAATTTTGACAAAGTTTCCTATAGAAATAAAATTTTGACAAAACTTTCTATAGAAATAGAAATAGAAATAGAAATAGAAATAGAAATAGAAATAGAAATAAAAGTTTGCAAAAATTTTCTATAGAAATAAAATTTTGAGCAAATTTTCTATAGATATAAAATTTTGACAAAATTTTCTATAGAAATAAAATTGTGACAAAATTTTCTATAGAAATAAAATTTTGAAAAAAATTCTATAGAAATAAGATATTATGAATATTTTCTTAGAAATAAAATTTTGACAAAATTTTCTATAGAAATAAAAGTTTGCAAAAATTTTCTATTGAAATATAATTTGGAAACAATTTTCTATAGAAACAAAATTTTGAGAAAATTTTCTATAGAAATTAAATTTTGACAAAATTTTCTATAGAAACAAAATTTTGAAAAAATTTCTATAGAAATAAGATATTATGTATATTTTCTTAGAAATAAAATTCTATAGAAATAAAATTTTGATAAAATTTTCTATAGAAATAAAATTTTGACAAAATTTTCTATAGAAATAACATTTTGACAAAATTTTCTATGGAAATAAAATTTTGACAAAATTTTCTATAGAAATAAAATTTTGACATCATTTTCTACAGAAATAAAATTTTGACAAAATTTTCTATAAAAATAAAATCTTGACAAAGTTTTGTACAGAAATAAAATTTTGACAAAATTTTCTGTAGAAATAAAATTTTGACAAAGTTTCCTATAGAAATAAAATTTTGACAAAATTTTCTATAGAAATAAAATTTTGAGAAAATTTTCTATAGAAATAAAATTTTGAGAAAATTTTCTATAGAAATAAAATTTTGACAAAATTTTCTATAGAAATAAAATTTTGACAAAATTTTCTATAGAAACAAAATTTTGATAACATTTTCTATAGAAATAAAATTTTGAGAAAATTTTCTATTGAAATAAAATTTTGACAAAACTTTCTATAGAAATAAAATTTTGACAAAATTTTCTATAGAAATAAAATTTTGATAACATTTTCTATAGAAATAAAATTTTGAGAAAATTTTCTATTGAAATAAAATTTTGACAAAACTTTCTATAGAAATAAAATTTTGACAAAATTTTCTATAGAAATAAAATTTTGACAAAATTTTCTATAGAAACAAAATTTTGAGAAAAATTTCTATAGAAATAAAAGTTTGCAAAATTTTTCTATAGAAATAAACTTTTGACAAAATAGTCTATAGAAATAAAATTTTGACAAAATAGTCTATAGAAATAAAATTTTGACAAAGTTTTCTATAGAAATAAAATTTTGTGAAAATTTTCTATAGATATAAAATTTTGAGAAAATTTTCTATAGACATAAAGTTTTGACAAAATTTTTAATAAAAATAAAATTTTGACAACATTTTCTATAGAAATAAAATTTTGAGAAAATTTTCTATAGAAATAAAATTTTGACAAAGTTTTGTACAGAAATAAAATATTGACAAAATTTTCTATAGAAATAAAATTTTGACATAGTTTTGTACAGAAGTTAAATATTGACAAATTTTTCTATAGAAATAAAATATTGACAAAATTTCTTATAGAAATAAAATTTTGATCCGAGATGCCATTTTTTGTAAAAGTTTTGGTTTTAAAATTTTTCTGTTTTTGTTTTATTTGGCCACTCATAAACATCTCCCCCGTTGACTTATTTTAATTAAGTACATTACCCCATCTTATATTTATTGGCCAATTGTTTAGCCATTAATTTTTTGTATTCATTCGTACAGACATAATAATTAAATGATTTACTTAAAACAATGACCCAAAAAAAGATTTATTTCAATCGTCACAATGAATGAACAGCTGAAATAAAAATTGTCAAAAAATACAATGGTCATAGGGAGCATCGACTGGGCAAATATCCATGCTTTGTCATAATGGGCTTGAAGAAAATCTTTCGGTGTCACCACATGGTAAATTGTGGTCACATTTGCGGGGTGAGTGTTTGTTTTTCATCATTGCTTATGCCAGCTAAATTTAAAAAAGAATTTATTTATTTGGTATAATGTAAAAAATAGTGTAGGTGTTGTGGTATGCCTTTCTGATGTGCTTCCGATTTTCAAGAAAAAAAATTTAATAAATAAAATCATGTGTATGAGTCTACATTACAAGTGAAGCGAAACGAACTGAAATAATTCCATTGACAAATGAGACAAATTCCATATAAATTTCATTAAAGAAAAAATATATAATAAATTTTCCCATAAGGGCAAAGAAAAGACCACAAGACCACCTAAATTCAAGAAAATAAAAATTCCTAAATGTCACATGGAAATTTGGTCTAAATTTCACATCTGGTTGAATGGCTTATGGCGGGTGATTTCTTGTATTTTTTATACCCTTCACCACTACTGTTTTTATAATAAAAAGAGGTACAGACATTTGCCCAGAATATTTATGGCCTTTTTACCTTAATTATTTGTTTTTTTTCTGTTTTCATTTTTCCACTGTGGTTGTTTTCAATAATTCTAAAAATGATTGATTTCAAAACTATTTCCCAATACCACAGGTGGCATCACTATCCAACAGCATAGTTTTTCGAACTTCACTGTATCATACTCTTTGTAATAATATTCGAACATGAGAAAGTAACATACAAAAGCGCATGCCTCTATATTTCTCTCTGTGGCTCTCTTTGGTTTTTACTCAAATAATGGGAAATTTAACCACATGTAAATGGTTGTGTGTAGCTATGCCATATGCCTTCTGAGAATTCCCCATGCTATATGCATCGGTGTGTGTGAGTGTGTGTGTGTATGTGTCTCTCGCAGTGTGTGTTTACTTTTTCACCTGACCATATCCAACAAAATACATGAATTGTAGTGAAAATCCCCACAAAAATCCTTCTTTAAGATGATGTGATATGACATGATTTGGACAAGTGTTTTAATTAAAAAGACCAAATTTGTATATCTTTAGAGCTTTGAGGGGCAAAGGCAAATTGTTATACAGCTTGATGTCAGCATAATTTATTTTCTTTACTATATTTGAGGTAAAAAAAAACATAACGAATTTTTTTTTAAAGTACCCCCGTTAGTCATGAATGAAGAAATTTCAATTTCTTGAATATGTCATGAACCGAACAAATAAAGGAAAAAACCCGAAAAGGTAAAACTTTTCATTTCATTAGCTTTGCACAAAGCCAAGAATGTAAGAGTAAAGCATTACATACCTTCACCCAAAATGAAAAAAAGGTAAATGGAATTGAGACCGAAGGTCATTGAACGCATGAAGGACCATAGAAATATGATTGGATTGACATGGGGAAGGTCCCCTATGGAAAGAGTTGACAATTATTGAAATGGAAAAGTTAAGTAAATGTCCTTTTTTTATAAGAAAAAAAAAATGAATTAACTCAGCTAAATGTTTTTTTTTTTTTGTTTTTTGTTTTTTTTTTTTTTTGTTTTGGGTCAAACTTCAAACTTCAGACCTTTGTCAGAAGATAATTGAGAGACATAATGTATTGACATAATCTTATTATTGGAAATGTTCTTTTAAGAGTATTAGGATTTAAGGGATTTTGGAAAGGATAAAATAAAAATAAAAATTGACCCCTCATGTATATGTTATTTATAAAATTGTTTTAATAGACAAAAAATACAGATCAAGAAATTAAATTTTGCAAACAATCCCAATAGGCAAACAATTTTGAGAAAAATTTTTGTCTAGACAAGAAATTTTGAGAAAATTGCTTATAGGCAATAAATTATCAAAAAAGACAAGAAATTATTCAACAAATGTTTGAAAAAATGTTTAAAGTCCATAAATTCTTAAACAAGAAATTTTCAAAAAAAATTGTTTCGGATAAGAAATCTTCAGGAAATTTTGCTATAGAAAAGAAATTTTATGAAAATTTCCTATGGAAAATAAATTTTGCAAATATTTCCAATAGGCAGACAATTTTGAGAACATTTTTTGTCTAGACAAGATATTTTGAGAGAATTTCTGATAGGCAAGAAATTATCAAAGAAGACAAGAAATTATTCAACAAATATTTTAAAAATTTTTTATAGACTTTAAATTTTGCAAACAATCCCAATAGGCAAACAATTTTGAGAAAATTTTTTGTCTAAACAAGAAATTTTGAGAAAATTTCTTATAGGCAATAAATTATCAAAAAAGACAAGAAATTATTCAACAAATGTTTAAAAAAATTTTTAAAAGTCCATAAATTCTTTAACAAGAAATTTTCAAAAAAAATTGTTTCGGACAAGAAATCTTCAGGATATTTCCTATAGAAAAGAATTTTTTTGATAATTTCTTATGGAAAATAAATTTTGCAAATTTTTTCCAATTTTGAGAAAATATCCTATAGACAAGAAATGTTTAGGAAATTTCCTATAGGCAAGAAATATTGAGAAAACCTCACTCAAAAAAATTCCTTATATACAACAAATGTTTTAAAAAATTCTAAAAGACCAGAAATTATAGAACAAGAAATTTTCTGTTGCAGAAATCTTCCGAACATTTCTATACCAAAGAAATTTTCTAGGGAAATAAAGTTTTTCGAATTTTTCCCATAGACAAGATAATTATCCGAATATTTCTTATAGATAAGAAACTTTTCAAAACAAAATTTCAGAATTTTTCCCATAGAAGAGAATTTAACAAAAAATTTTCTATAGACAAAAAATCATCAGAAAATTTCCCTAGATAAGAGTTTTAGAGAATGTCCCATAATATTTTTCAGAAAATTCACAGAAACGAAATATTTATATTATAATATGAGATAATATTTTATAAATAAGAAATTTGCAGATAATTTACGACGGAAATTTAATTTTGCGAATATTTCCAATAGGCATGGAAGTTTAAAAATATTGTCTACAGACAAGAAATATTTGAGGAAATTGCCTATTTTGTTAAAAAAAATCCTTGAGTCAAAACTTTAAGAAAATTTTTACAGACATTCCTGAATTCAAGAAATTTTTAGAAAATTTTGCTATAGACAAGAAAAATTCAGGAAAATTTCCTATAGATAAGATATTTTACAGGAGATTTCCTATAAACAAGAAATTTTTAGAAAATTTCATATTGACAAGAAATTATCAAAAAATTTCTTATAAAAAAAAAACATTTTAAAAAAATTTTACCATAGACAAGAATTTTTCGAAAAATATTATCGGAAAAGAAATTTTTGCAAAATTTACTATAGGAATTAAATTCTCGAAATACTTCTCATAGAAATGAAAATTTCGGAAAATTTTTTACAAACCAAAAAATTTAATAAAATATTCTTTGGATAAAAAAATTCGCGGAAATTTTACAAGGGAAATAAAATTTTGCGAATATTATATATACAAACATATTTTTTGAAAATTTCCTATAGACAAGACATTTTTAGAAAATTTTCTATGGAAAAAATATTTTCAGAAAATTTTCTTTTGACGATACATTTTTCAGAAAATTTTCTATACAAATAAAATTTTCCAAAACAATTTTTATGAAAATAAAATTTTTCAAATATATTCAATAGGCAAGAATTTTCCGAAAATTTCCTATAGACAAGAACTTTTTAGAAAATTTCCTATAGACAAGAAATTTTTAGAAAATTTCCTATTAAAAAGAAATTGTTCCAATAAAAAAAAATTTCTATTAAAAAAAAAAAAAAAAACAATTTTTAAATATTTTATCTGGAAATAAAATTCTCCAAACAGAAATGAAATTTTTCGAAATTTTTCTTAGCACAAAACAATATGAAAATTTGCTATGAAAATTATATTTTGCGAATAATTTCAATATATGCAAGAAATTTTTAGAAAATATTCAATATCCAAACATATTTTCAAAAAATTCTTAAGGACAAGAATTCAAAAAAAAAATCCTATAGAAAAGAATTTTTTAGGAAACTTTATATAAACAAAACAATTACAGACAATTGTTATTGATAATTTCCTATAGACAAGAGATTTACATAAAATTGTGGAAACATTTTTTGTAGAAGAAAATTTTAGAGATGAAAAATGTTCAGAAATATCTTTTGAATTTTCAGAAAATTTCCTATAGACAAGAAATTTTTAGAAAATTTCCTATAGACAAGAAATTTTTAGAAAATTTCCTATAGACAAGAAATTTTTAGAAAATTTCCTATTAAAAAGAAATTGTTCCAATAATCGCTTATAATTAAGAAAATTTTCTATAGACAAGAAATTTTTAGAAAATTTCCTATTAAAAAAAATTGTTCCAATAATCGCTTATAATTAAAAAAAGTTTAGCAGAGATGTAGTAAAGCAGAAATTTTCGTAAATTTTTCTTTAGACCAGAAATTTTGAGAAAATTCATTTCAGATAAGAAATTTTCAGACCGAAAATATGTTCAAAAACTTCGGCTAACAAAAATTTTATTGCCAATAAATTTTACAGAAATTTTTCTATGAAAAAAAATAATTTTTAAATATTTTATCTGGAAATAAAATTCTCCAAATATTTCCCATAGAAATGAAATTTTTCGAAAAATTTCTTAGGACAAAACAATATGAAAATTTGCTACGAAAATTATATTTAGCGAATAATTTCAATATTTGAAAGAAATTTTTAGAAAATATTCAATAAACAAATTTTCAAAAATTTCTCAAGGACAAGAATTCAAAAAAAAACTCCTATAGAAAAGAATTTTTTGAGGAAACTTTATATAAACAAAAAATTTACAGACAATTATTTTTGATAAATTACGATTTACAAAAATTTCCTATAGGCAAGAAATTTACATAAAATTGTGGAAAAACTTTATGTAGAAGAAAATTTTTAGAAAATTTCCTACAGACAAGAAATTTTTAGAAAATGTCCTATTAAAAAGAAATTGTTCCAATAATCGCTTATAATTAAGAAAATTTCCTATAGACAAGAAATTTTTAAAAAATTTCCTTTAGAAAAAAAATTGTTCCAATAATCGCTTATAATTAAGAAAAGTTTAGCAGTGAAGTAGTAAAGAAGAAACTTTCGGAAATTTTTCTTTAGACCAGAAAGTTTAGCAAAGAAGTAGTAGAGAAGAACCTTCGAAAAATTTTCTTCTTCGGCTAATAAAAATGTTATTACCAATAAATTTTACACAAAATGTTCTATGAAAAAAAAACAATTTTTAAATATTTTATCTGGAAATAAAATTCTCCAAATATTTCCCATAGAAATGAAATTTTTCGAAAATTTTCCTAGGATGAAACAATATGAAAATTTGCTATAAAAATTCTATTTTGCGAAGAATTTCAATATATGCAAGACATTTTTGAAAATTTATTTGGATATTGAATATATCTATAGGATTTTTTTTAAATGCTTGTCCTTAAGAAATTTTTGAAAATTTGTTTGGATATTGAATATTTTCTAAAAATTTCTTAAGGACAAGAATTAAAAAAAAATCCTAATAATTTTTTTAGGAAATTTTATATAAACAAAAAATTTACAGACAACTATTATTGATAAATTACGATTTACAAAAATTTCCTATAGACAAGAAATTTCCTATAGACAAGAAATTTAAATAAAATTGTGAAAAAAAATTTGTCACAAAAATCTAAAATTTTCCTATAGAAATTAAATTTTCCAATATTTACCCAATAGACGTGATATTTTGAGACAAAATTTTAGAGATGAAAAATGTTCAGAAATATTTTTTGAGACGAAAAAAAATCAAAATATTTCTACGGAACTTTCTATAGCAGATACATTTGTTAAATTTAATCTTTAAAAAAATTAAAACAAAAATTGGCATAGACGAAAAATTTTCCCAGTATTCCTAATAGAACAAAATTTTTCCTATAGAAATTAAATTTTCCAATATTTACCCAATAGACGAGATCTTTTGAGACAAAAGTTTGGAGATGAAAAATGTTCAGAAATATCTTTTGAGACAAAAAAAAAAATAAAATATTTCTACCGAAATTTCTATAGCAGATACATTTTTAAAATTTAATCTTTAAAAAATTAAAACAAAAATTGGCTATAGGCCAAAAAAATTTTTTTTTTTTGGTTTTTGCAAATTTTCCTTAGACACGATCTTTTCAGAAAATTTCCTAAAAGGAGAAAATATTAAGAGATAAAACTATTTTCAAAAATTTGTTTTATTGGCAATTTTATCGGAAATTTCTATAGCAGATACATTTTTAAAATTTAATCTTTAAAAAATTAAAACAAAAATTGGCTTTAGACAAAAAAATTTTTTTTTTGGTTTTTGCAAATTTTCCTTAGACACGATGTTTTCAGAAAATTTCTTATAAAGGAGAAATTATTAAGAGATAAAACTATTTTCAAAAATTTGTTTTTTGGTCAATTTTATCGGAAATTTCTATAGCAGATACATTTTTAAAATGTAATCTTTAAAAAAATTAAAACAAAAATTGGCATAGACAAAAAAAAAATTTTTTTTGGTATTTGCAAATTTTCCTTAGACACGATATTTTCAGAAAGTTTCCTATAAAAGAGAAATTATTAAGAGATAAAACTATTTTCAAAAATTTGTTTCATGGGCAATTTTATCGCAAAATTTCTATAGCAGATACATTTTTAAAATTTAATCTTTGAAAAATTAAAACAAAAATTGGCTATAGACAAACACATTTTTTTTTTTTGTATTTGCAAATTTTCCTTAGACACGAAATTTTCAGAAAATTTCCTATAAAGGAGAAATTATTAAGAGATAAAACTATTTTCAAAAATATGTTTTATGGGCAAGACAATCTCAAAAAAATTCCTACGGATATAATTTCACATTGAAATGGTTTTGTTTCGAAATTTCTGTGGCAAAAAAAAATATTCAGAAATTTTTTTCTAGACAATAAATTTATAGAAAATTTCAAGTAGATGTTAATTTTCTTTAGAAAGTATCTTAAAGACAAGACAGAAATTTTCAAAGACAATACAGAAAAATGTACAAAAAAAAACTCATTTTACAAAAATTTCTTATAGATTAGACAATTTTTGAAGATAGATTTTTTTATGTTTTTTGTTTTTTTTTCTTTCTGATTTTCCAACTGAAATGAATTTTTTGATTTTCCTATTGAAATGATTTTTTTTTGTCAAAATTTTCTTGGTTCACAAAATTGTTAGAAAATTTATTTTAGACAAGAAATTCATAGAAATTCCTGGAAACAAGACATTTCTAGAAAAAATTTCTGTAGACGAAAAAAAAATCAAATTCTGAAATATTTTTCAGAAAATAAATTTTTCATTCTCCTTTAGTATTTTTTTTGTAGGTAAAGTTCTTCTAATCATTTTGTCTTTATTCACCTATTCCACATACTTTACTAAAGGGCTGATGACCTTAAATGTTTGTAGGCATATTTATCTTTAAATAAATCGGTCTACTACCCTTCTCAAGTTTTCAATAAAAGCAACATATCAAAATAAATAAATTAATAAATTCGAATTGGAATTGGAGAATACAATATTAATGAACCTCAGTGCATGGATAAATGAATGATTGAATCAATGGGCGAGTGAATGAATGGATGAGTGTGTGTCAATAAAACAAATATGAGAAAACTGTTGTTTGATGTTATTGCTATGTAAACATACTAAACAAACAAAACACTTTCTCTTCTCTCTCCCCCACTCTCCTTAGCACACTGGTGAATGATACACAGAATACTTGTAGCTCTCATACTACACTAATAGATCTACTTAGTCTACATTGAACATTTCCACAACAAATACTTGCTCTTGGTCATATACAAGCATACCCATTATGAATATGAGAATAAATAGAGACCCATATGGGCAGTTTTATTTACAAAAGGGATTTGTTTTTATATGTCTCAATATATCAGAGTTGTGATAGGATGTAGGAGAGATTAAAGCAGCATAATTTTGGGGTATGGTAAAGGTTTATTAGAGCAAAATTTGTTTTCTTTGTTTTTGTTTTTAATTTTATTGTATTATTTGTAAGACCATTTTAATTTGCTAATGAGTTTTTTTATATTATCAAATTGAAACCTTTTTACAATATTTCTGTCATATAACCATGAATACCCCCATAATCTTTCTTCTATTTATGTTCCAAATGATATTCATTATTGATTTGCTATGTTAGTAATTATTTATTTTCAATGGTCTGGCCTTTAAGTATTCTATACACAATTATTGAAGTATTTATAGTTTTTCTCTTTTGCTCTATTTCAAGATGTCTTCGTTTTGGGACATCATAGGCATAACCATCAATGTCCACTACTAGCCATTAGGGGCAAATGACATCTGTGTCTCCAATGTTTAATGTTTGTCATAAGGCAAATGAAAAAAAAAGAGAGAGAGGGGTTGGGGAACATCATATCCAACACAGCAACAATTGTCATAATTATTGTAATCATACAAAGGTGCTGGGGCGTGGGGGTGTTTGTTTTATTTTGAGAGACATTTGAGTACCTCCCCGTCCCCCAGTGAGCACTTAAGTAAATGACTTATTGAATTAGTCAATGGACAATTGGCATTTGTCCATAGTTTATCAATAAATGAGAGGCAATATTTATGTATGCTTCAGTGACTTGAGATCTAAGATATTTGCCGGCCATAAGTGTTTTAGTAATTATGCATAATTGTGAGATGTTGGATGTCGGAAAATTAAAAGCTGATTGCTTATGGCTTACAATTCTAAAGAAATGAATGTGTAACGAAATAAATGAATTGGAGTATGAATGTAATGATCAATTATAACACTAGGTCACAAATAACAAAATTTTCTCTGTTATTTGTTTCTAGCATACTTTTTCCCATTGATTTTGACCTACTAAACACGAAAATGAGTTTTAAAAAATTTTCTGTCGATTGGTTTTCGAGATACAAATTTTTGAATTTTTTTTTTTAATTTTTGGAGGTACACTTACAATTTTGAGCATATCTTTCGTCTTCTTTGACCTATTTGATCCTACCAAAATTGCTGTTAGCATCGTGTTTTATATTTTATATGAATGAAAAACGCCGTTTTTTAACATATCCCATTTGAAAATTTTCTGAGAATGAGTTGTAGACGGCTCAATTTTCTTTAATTTTAGTATTAGTAGGATCAAATAGGTCAAAGAAGACGAAAGATATGCTCAAAACTGTAAGTGTACCTCCAAAAATTAAAAAAAAAGTTCAAAAATTTGTATCTCGAAAACCAATCGACAGAAAATTTTTTAAAACTCATTTTCGAGTTTAGTAGGTCAAACTCAATGAGAAAAATTATGCTAGAACCAATTCACAAAACGAATGTTGGCTAGTGTAATTGTAATGAATGCATAATTTCAAGTCCTTTTTGGGGGATAATTGGGTTAGCTTTGTTAGAAAAATGTACTCAGGTATTTCGGCTTATAGAAATAAAATGTTGACAAAATTTTAAATTGAATAAAATTCTCTACAAAAATACAATTTTGAGACAACTTTCTATAGAAATAAAATTTTGACAAAATTTTCTATAGAAATAAAATTTTGTCAAAAAATTTTTTTATAAATAAAATTTTGAGAAAAATTTTCTATAGAAATGAAATTTTGACAAAATTTTCTATAAAATAAAATTTTGACAAAATTTTCTATAGATATAAAAATTTTGACAAAATTTTCTGTAGAAATAAAATTTTGACAAAATTTTCCATAGAAATAAAAATTTTGACAAAATTTTATATAGAAATAAAAACTTGGCAGAATTTTTTTATAGAAATAAAATGTTGTCAAAATTTTCTATACAAATAAAATTGTTACAACATTTTTTATACAAATCGATTTTTTATAAAATTTTCTATAGAAATAAAATTTTAACAAAATTTTCCACAGAAAAAAAAATTGCGATACAATTTTCTATAGAAACAAAATTTTGACAACATTTTGTGAAGAAATAAAATTTTGACAAAGTTTTTTATAGAAATAAAATTTTGACAAAATTTTATATACAAATAAAATTTTGTCAAAATTTTCTATAGAAATACAATTTTGACAAAATTTTCTATATAAATAACATTTTGACAAAATGTTCTATAGAAATAACGCTTGTCCAAATTTTCTACAAAAATAACGTTTGACCAAATTTTCTTTAGAAATAGCATTTTGATAACATTTTCTAAGAAATAATATTTTGACTTATTTTCTATAGAAATAAAAGTGTGACAAAATTTTCAATAGAAATAAAATTTTGACAAAATATTCTATAGAAATAAAATTTTGGCAAATTTTTTTTATAGAAATAACATTTTGAAAAAAATTTTCTATAGAAATAAAATTTTGACAACATTTTCTATCGAAATAAAATTTTAACAAAATTTTGTGTAGAAATACAATTTGACAAAATTTTCTATAGAAATAAAATTTTGACAAAATTTACTATAGAAATAAAAACTTGGCATAATTTTTTTTTTATAGAAATAAAATGTAAAAATTTTCTATACAAATAAAATTGTTATAAAATTTTCTATACAAATCGAATTTTGATAAAATTTTCTATAGATATAAAATATTGACAAAATTTTCCATAGAAATAAAATTGTGACACAATTTTCTATAAAATAAAATTTTGACACAATTTTTTATAGAAAACATTTTTTGAGAATTTTTTTTTTGACAAAATTTTCTATAGAAATAACGCTTGTTCAAATTTTCTATAAAAATAACGTTTGACCAAATTTTCTTTAGAAATAGCATTTTGATAACATTTTCTATAGAAAAAATATTTTGACAAAATTTTCTAGAGAAATAAAAAAGTAACAAAATTTTCTATAGAAATAAAAGTGTGACAAAATTTTCTATAGAAATAAAATTTGGAGAAAACTTTCTATAGAAATAAAATGTTGACAAAACTTTCTATAGAATTAAAATGTTGACAACATTTTCTATAGGAATAACGTTGTTGACAAATTTTTCGATAGAAATAAAATCTTGACAAAATTCTCTACAAAAATACAATGTTGACACAACTTTCTATAGAAATAAAATGTTGACAAAATTTTCTCTGGAAATAAATTTTTAGCAAAATTTTTGTATAGAAATAACATTTTGAGAAAATTTTTCTATAGAAATAAAATATTGACAATATTTTCTATAGAAATAAAATTTTGACAAAATTTTCTATAGAAATACATTTTTGACGAAATTTTCTATAGAAAAAAAAATTTGACAAAATTTACTATGGAAATAAAAACTTGGCAGAATTTTTTTTTAATAGAAATAAAATGTTGTAAAAATTTTCTATACAAATAAAATTGTGATAACATTTTCTATACAAATCGAATTTTGATAAAATTTTCTATAGAAATAAAATTTTAACAAAATTTTCCATAGAAATTTCTATAGAAATTAAGTGTGACAAAATTTTCTATAGGAATAAAATTTGGAGAAAACTTTCTATAGAAATAAAATTTTGACAAAATTTTCTATAGCAATAAAATATTGATAAGATTTTCTATAGAAATAACGTTTGTCCAAATTTTCTATAGAAATAACGTTTGACAAATGTGAATAGGTTAGGTTAGGTTAGGTGGCAGCCTGATGTAGCAGGCTCACTTAGACTATTCAGTCCATTGCGATACCGCATTGGTGAACTTCTCTCTTATCACTGAGTGCTGCCCGATTCCATGTTAAGCTCAATGACAAGGGACCTCCTTTTTATAGCCGAGTCCGAACGGCGTTCCACATTGCAGTGAAACCACTTAGAGAAGCTTTGAAGTCCTCAGAAATGTCACCAGCATTACTGAGGTGGGATACTCCACCGGTGAAAAACTTTTTGGTGTTCAGTCGAAGCATGAATCGAACCTACGATCTTGTGTATGCAAGGCGGACATGCTAACCATTGCACCACGGTGGCTTTTTTTTTAATCAATGCGTACTCTTGTTATTGCAACTTTCCGCGACAAAAACGTCAACATATCCACATAGTTCCGTCCGATAAACTGAATTGTACCAACTGTGGCAATCGTGAACATGATCCCAAAAAGGAATGTTGTCAAAATTTTATTCCTAGAGAACATTTTGACAAAATTTTCTATTGAAATAACATTTTGCAAAATTTTCTATAGAAATAAAAGTTTAACAAAATGTTCTATAGAAATAAAATTTTGACAAAATTTAGTATAGGAAGAAAATTTTGTCAAAATGTTCATTAAAAAAAAAATTGTGACACAATTTTTTATAGAAATTTTTTGACAACATTTTCCATAAAAATAAAATTTTAACAAAATCTTTTATAGAGATAAAATTTTGACAAAATTTTCTGTAGAAATAAAATTTTGACAAAATTTTCTATAGAAATAAAATTTTCTATACAAATACAATTTTGACAAAATTTTGTAAAGAAATACAATTTTGCAAAAGTTTCTAACAAAATAAAAATTTGCAACATTGTCTACATAAATGAAATTTTGTCAAAATTTTCTATAGAAATACAATTTTGACAAAATTTTCCATAGAAATAAAATTTTGAAAAAAATTTTCTATAGAAATACAATTTTGACAAAATTTTCTATAGAAGTAACATTTTGAAAAAATTTTCTACAGAAATAAGACTTTAAAAAATTTTCTATAGAAATAAAATTTTGACAACATTTTCTATATAAATAAAATTTTAACAAAATTGTCTATAGAAATAAAATTTTGATAAAATTTTCTATATAGAAATAAAATCTAGATAAAATTTTCTATATAGAAATAAATTTTCTATAGAAATAAAACTTTGACAAAATTTTCTCTAGGAATAAAATTTTGACAAAATTTTTTATAGAAATAAAATTTTGACAAAATTTTCGATAGAAATAAAATTTTGACAAAATTTTCGATAGAAATAAAATTGTGACATTTTTGTATGAAAAATAAATGTTGACAAAGTTTTCTATAGAAATAATTTTCTATGGAAATAAAATTTTGACAAAATTTTCTATAGAAATAGCGTTTGATAAACCTTTCTATAGATATAAAATTTGTTGTTGTTTTTTTTATTTCAGCTTAAAACCATACATTAACTAAACTACAAGTGTAGCTTAACCAACAGAGGAAAAGAATGGTTGTCAAATTTATTTGGGTAAAGCCCTATAGACTGCAAGATGGTTGGATGGACGCACGTTTCGGAATTATCACATTCCTCATCAGCATCCTCTACTTGCAGCAAAACTAACAACCAATTAGCAGAGTAAATTCAGGCAGTTCATTAAACCCAACAGTAAACCACACTTGAACCCTTCGAAAAAAAAACAAGTACATACGGCCGCAAGTTCGGCCAGGCCGAATCTTATGTACCCACCACCATGGATTGCGTAGAAACTTCTACGAAAGACTGTGATTTAGTCCATACATGGTATATATTAGACAAAAAAGTTATGTATAGTTAAGTCTACAAATAATTACGAATCGATATGGACTTTTTGTACGTAGAGAGCCAGAATTGAAATATGGTGGTCGCTTATATGGGGGCTATATACAATTATGAACTTGATATGGACCAATTTTTGTGTGATTGGGGATCGATTTATCTGAGGGCCATATATAACTATAGACCGATATGGACCTAGTTAGGCATGGTTGTTAACGACCATATACTAGCACAATGTACCAAATTTCAACTCACTCGGATGAAATTTGCTCCTCCAAGAGGTTCCAAAACCAAATCTCGGGATCGGTTTATATGGGGCTATGTACGATTATGGACTGATATGGACCATTTTTGGCATGGTTGTTAAATATATACTACCACCACGTACCAAATTTCAAGCAGATCGGAGGAATTTTGCTTCTGCAAAAGGCACCGGAGGTCAAATCTGGGGATCTGTTTATATGGGAGCTATATATAATTATGGACTGATAGGAACCAATTCCTGCATGGTTGTTGGATACCATATACTAACATCACGTACCAAATTTCAACCGAATGGCAAGAATTTTGCTCTTCCAAGGGGCTCTGGAGGTCAAATCTGGGGATCGGTTTATATGGGGCCTATATATAATTATGGACCGATATCGACCAATTTTTGCATGGGAGTTTGAAGCCATATATTAACACCACATACCAAATATCAACTGAATCAGATGAATTTTGGTCTTCCAAGAGGTTCCGGAGGTCAAATCTGGTGATCGGTTTATATGGGGGCTATATATAATTATGAACCGATGTGGACCAATTTTTGCATGGTTGTTATAGACCATATACTAACATCACGTACAAAATTTCAGCCGGATCGGATGAAATTTGCTTCTCTTAGCGGCCTCGCAAGCCAAATCGGGGGATCGGTTTATATGGGGGCTATATATAATTATGGACCGATGTCGACCAATTTTTGCATGGTTGTTAGAGACCATATACTAACACCATGTACCAAATTTCAGCCGGATCGGATGAAATTTGCTTCTCTTAGAGGCCTCGCAAGCCAAATCTGGGGATCGGTTTATATGGGGGCTATATATAATTATGGACCGATGTGGACCAATTTTTGCATGGTTGTTAGATACCATATATTGACACCATGTACCAAATTTCAGCCGGATCGGATGAAATTGGCTTCTCTTAGCGGCCTCGCAAGCCAAATCGGGGAATCGGTTTATATGGGGGCTATATATAATTATGGACCGATGTGGACCAATTTTTGCATGGTTGTTAGAGACCATATACTAACACCATGTACCAAATTTCAGCCGGATCGGATGAAATTTGCTTCTCTTAGAGGCTTCGCAAGCCAAATTTTGGGGTCCGTTTATATGGGGGCTATACGTAAAAGTGGACCGATATGGCCCATTTGCAATACCATCCGACCTACATCAATAACAACTACTTGTGCCAAGTTTCAAGTCGATAGCTTGTTTCGTTCGGAAGATAGCGTGATTTCAACAGACGGACGGACGGACGGACGGACGGACATGCTCAGATCGACTCAGAATTTCACCACGACCCAGAATATATATACTTTATGGGGTCTTAGAGCAATATTTCGATGTGTTACAAACGGAATGACAAAGTTAATATACCCCCCATCCTATGGTGGTGGGTATAAAAACAAAACGAATGAAAGATATAAAATTTTGACAAAATTTTCTATAGGTATAAAATTTCGATAAAATTTTCTATAGAAATAAAATTTTGACAAAATTTTCTATAGCAATAAAATTTTGACAAAATTTTCTATATAAATTTAAAAAAAAAAAAAAATTGTTTTGTTTCGTAGTTTTTTGGTAAAGTTTTCTCTGAAATTTATGGTAGTAGACAACCTAGCTTAACTCCACAGTTTTAGGTCTTCTCTTATTTAAAAAAAACATTATTTAAAATATATAATTAATTTAAAGAATCTAAATTTTTTATATTTTTTCTTAGTAATTTTAGCTTCTCCTTTCCAGATGCTTCTTATTATCCCATTGATACCTTGCTGCAGGTCAATGAGCATAATCTGGGTTATCTGCAATTTCTCCATTGAAATGTTAATCCTTTTCGACCACATTTATTAAAATATTCCATAGCAACGAACAATGCACCTTAATTAGCGTGTAAGCAATCGCTTCTCAGTGGTAAATATTTGTTTTCGCACAAATATATCTCAAGATATTCAATCAATCGATAAAAATACATTCGCCATAATCCCACTAATTGCAGAGTTCAATAAATTCAGTTGGGTTTTAGCGATAAAGAGCTTCTGGGTGGAATGGAATTGGATTGAAATGAAATGAATTGAATTACACCGCACCACCAGCAGTAGCAGCAGCAGCAGTAACCACTGCCACCATTGAGGGTACCGCAACTAGCGACGACAACTTAACCACAAACACTGCATTAACATTTTTGAACTCTTAAGCCTTTTGTTCTAAAAATGCTTTGTAGCACTACAAAATTCATTTTAGTCTCTCTCCCTCTCTTTCTCTCTTTGGTGCTTTCGCTTTATATCACTATGAAACTCCTTGCCACCCTTTTTCGCCACCAATGATGATGATGATGATGATGGAGACTATCAATAGAAGAGGACAATTATCGATTGAATGAATTTAAATGGTTTCGGTCAAATAATTACGATTCAATTAAATTTAGTGATGTCTCATCACTAAAGTAGTTGTGCGTGCAGACATTATTCAGTAATAGCTGAACGCAGAGAAAACAAAAGGCTTTTGTTTGTATATTGAGGGTGAATTGAAAGGTGTCAGATGAAATGAAACGTATCTGAGGATTAAAAAATTAGATTTTCTATAGTTTAGACTAGAGGAAAATTGCACATAAAGTAAATGTTAATTTAAAAACATTTAATTTAAAAACTAAAACTAATTTAAAAAGAACGATTTAATTTAATTAAAAAAATAAAAATAATTTAAAAAGAAGAATTTAATTGAAAAAATTGTTAATCATAAATGTAATATCCTACATATAAATTTTAGCATATATTTGAAGTTTTTATTTTTCATTTTTAAGCTTAAAGTTAAATATGTTAGTGAATTTACACATTATTTATTTGAATCAAAAATAGTTTACTTTCCTTTAAAGAAAAATTTCTTACATTTTCTTAAATTTAATGAAGATATTAAATAAAAAATGTTGTGTTAGTTTTCAGTCTGTATGTGAGACTATTAATCAGTTGATTGTTGCTGATCTGATTAAAAATTGATTAAATTAAAAAAAAAAAAATAATGATCACAAATTATTTACTTTTTAATACTCTAAAGCACAATGTTGCCAGGGTAACTGACCACAATGTGGTGACTATGCTCTGCAAAAATGTACATACCAGAAATATTTATTTTAGAATCCATATCCTGATCGACTCAGAATCACCTCCAGAGTCGATTTAGCGCTTAGTGTCTGTCCATATATTTGTTGTTCCCAGGCTTTCGGTCGCAATTATTAACCGATTTTGATTAATTTTTTTTTGGTTCAAGGACAAAGGCTATTGAATTTGAAAACAAATTAGATATACCTTCCATATGTACGTATCGCCCGATTTTGACAAATGGGGTCATATTCGCGAGAATTCTACCAAAAAGGTTAGATTTTTTACTGTTTAGTAGACTGGTTGAACTCTTGATGTTTTTGTAGTTTTCGCAAATAATTCCTCTTCAGCTAAGAAGTAACTCACAAATTTTCTATAGAAATAAAATTTTGACAAAAATTTCTATGAAAATAAAATTTTGACAAAATTTTCTATAGAAATAAAATTTTGACACAATTTTCTAGAGATATGAAATTTTGACACAATTTTCTAGAGATATGAAATTTTGACAAAATTTTCTATAGAAATAAAATTTTGACAAAAATTTCTATAAAAATAAAATTTTGACAAAATTTTCTATAGAAATAAAATTTTGACAAAATTTTCTATAGAAATAAAATTTTGACAAAATTTTCTAGAGATATGAAATTTTGACAAAATTTTCTATAGGAATAAAATTTTGACAAAATTTTCTATAGAAATAAAATTTTGACAAAATTTTCTATAGAAATAGAATTTTGACAAAAATTTCTAAAGAAATAAAGTTTTGACAAAATTTTCTATAGAAATAAAATTTTGACAAAATTTTCTATAGAAATAAAATGTTGACAAAATTTTCTATAGAAATAAAATTTTGATAAAATTTTCTATGGAAATAAAATTAAAAAAAAAAAAAAATTCGATGGAAATAAAATTTAAAAAAAAAATTTTCGATGGAAATAAAATTGTTAAAAAATTTTCTATAGAAATAAAATTTTGTATAGAAATAAAATTTTGACAAAATTTTCTAAAGAAATAAAATTTTGACAAAATTTTCTAAAGATATAAAATTTTGACAAAATTTTCTATAGAAATAAAATTTTGACCAAATATTTTGCAGAAATAAAATTTAGACCAAATAGGAGTATTTTGCAGAAATAACATTTTAACAAAATTTTCTATGGAAATAAAATTTTTAAAAATTTTTCTATAGAAATAAAATATTGTCAACATTATCTATAGAAATTAAATTTTTACAAATTTTCTATAGAAATAAAATGTTGACAACATTTTCTACATACATTTCGACAAATTTTCTAGAGAATTAAAATGTTGACAATTTTTTCTATAGAAATAAAATTTGGACAAAAATTTTTTATAGAAATTAAATTTTGACCAATTATTGTGCAGAAATAAAATTTTGAGAAAATTTTCTATGGAAATAAAATTTTGACCAAATTTTCTATAGAAATAAAGTGTTGAAAACATTTTCTATAGGAATAAAATTTTGACAATATTTTCTATAGAAACAAAACTTTAACAAAATTTTCCATAAAAATAAAATTTGGATAAAAATTTGCTATAGAACTAAAATTTTTACAAATTTTCTATAGAAATAAAACTTTGACAACATTTTCTATGGAAATAAAATTATGTAAAAATTTGCTATAGAACTAAAATTTTTACAAATTTTCTATGGAAATAAAATTTTGACAAAATTTTCTATAGAAATAAAGTGTTAAAAACATTTTCTATAGGAATAAAATGTTGACAATATTTTCCATAGAAATAAAACTTTAACAAAATGTTCCATAGAAATAAAATTTGGACAAAAATTTTCTATAGAAATAAAATGTTGAGCAATTATTTTGCAGAAATAAAATTTTGACAAAATTTTCAATGGAAATAAAATTTTGACAAAGTTTTCTATAGAAATAAAATTATGTCAACATTTTCTATAGAACTAAAATTTTTATAAATTTTCTATAGAAATAAAATGTTGACAAAATTTTCTATAGAAATTAAATTTTGACAAATTTTCTATAGAAATACAATTTTGCAAATATTTTCTATAGAAATAAAATTTCGTTTTGTTTTGTTATTGTTGTTTTTTTTTTCTTTAATCATTGTTGTTGTTTTTGATTTCTGCTTAAAACCATGCATTGACTAAACAACAAGTGTAGCATAACCAACAGAGGAAAAGAATGTTTGTCAAATTTATTTGGGCAAAGCCCTATAGACTGCAAGATGGTTGGATGGACTCACGATTCGGAATTACCACCTTCCTCATCAGCATCCTCTACTTGCAGCAAAACTATCAACCAATTATTAGAATAAATTCAGGCAGTTCATTAAACCCAACAATAAACCACACTTGAACCCGCCGCAAAAAGGCTTTACATTGATAACCGGCTTATGCCGAAATAAATTCGTACAAACATCTCTCTTTTCCTTTGCTACCATCAAATCATCGATTTGAGTGAAGTTGGCTGGGTTTTATTTCGAGCGTGCTTTGACAAAATTTTCTATGGAAATTAAATTTTGACAAATTTTCTATAGAAATAAAATTTTGCAAATATTTTCTATAAAAATAAAATTTTGCAAAAGCTGCTATAGAAATAAAATTTTGATAAAATTTTCTATAGAAATAAAATTTTGAAAAAAAATTCTATAGAAACAAAATTTTGACAAACTTTTCCATAAAAATGAAATTTTGACAAAATTTTCTATAGAAATAAATTTTTGATAAAATTTTCTATAGAAAAAAAATTTTGACAAAATTTTCTATAGAAATAAAATTTTAACAAAATTTTCCATACAAATGCATTTTTTAAAATTATGTACGGCTCCTACTTGCATATATGTGTGCATAAATTTATTTTAATAGTACCCCCTTACGAATACTAATTAAGTAGAGTTGGAATAGGGTATGATAAAGTCGGTCCCGCCTCGCCAACTCACTTGTTTATTTAATATATTTTATAAAATCAATTATGAAATTAACATGAAAAATTATTTTCTACCGTGTATGCGATCTAAATTTCAGGCTACTTGCAATTCCTTCATTAGAGAAACTTGTTTGTTTGTGTTGCCTTTCTTACTACTTAGAAACTTTCATAGCAGAGAAAAAAATTTGCATATCCTTCCTTAAATGCAGAAAGAATGTATTTTTTTTTATTTTTATTTTTAACATTATGTAAACACTCTTGTGACCTATATAATTTCTTTGTTTGTAGTTCTTTACCTGGAAACTCAATTAAACATGTTGTCTAATAAACTTGTGAATTTTCCAATGAGATCTATACTACATCTTATCGTTCTAAGTTATCATTGATAATCAAGGAATTAGGAAGAGAAAAAAAAAACAAAAGAACACTTACTGTAGTACAAGGAAATTATATAAGAACAATTACTGTGGTGATGTTAATGCTAACATAGCAAAAAAAAAAAAAAACAACCACTACTAATGACAGTTTATAATGATGATGAAAGCAAATATTCATAAAATAATTACCCTTTTCTTTGCAAACACAATCAACAGTAGCAACAACAATAACAATATTTTGTAATAGAATGGCAACATTGAGAGAAACATTGCAACAGGCTGTTAGCATAACACAAACACACACAATATGATTTTACATTAGTAGAGATATGTCGGCGCCCCATCACCACCCCAAATAGTCACCTTACCAAACATCTAGAATTCATTCATTTACACAGCTCACAGAGAAAATGTGTAAGCAACACACAAGCCATCATACATATGCTCGCTCTCTGCCACACAGCAAACAAAGCCAAAGCCTTAACCCAAGACCAAAACAATAACAACAAACACCCTATGAATTCAAATTGAAATTTCCCCATTATTTGTTATGGGTGAGTAAGAGATTTTTCTTTTATTGAGAGAGAGAAGAAAATAAAAGAGTCTTAAGAGAGCCAGAGATAGTTAATACCATTGAAAAATGAGCATAAATCGGCTTTTCGAAAATGAAATTGAAATATAAGTCTAAACCATACAAAAATATAAGGAAAAACATACTCCTCTCCCGTATTATGGGAGATGGTGTATGATTTTCATGTGATGGGAAAATTAAACCAAGAAGAAATTTTTACGGTATTTTTAGTATGAAACGAAACTTTAACAGATGCGGACGGTTCGTAAACGGCTAACGGCTGCTTCTAAATCATCAAACAGAAATCTATAAAATAAAACGAAATAAAATCGCAAACATAAAAGTGATAACGACTAACAAAAAAAAAAGAAAATAAAACGAAAATTACCAAGGTGAAATTAATAATATAACAAAATTTGAAATTCTATCAAGATCTTAATCTTAATTGAAATTGTAAACGAAATTGCCCCACATTTGATGGGCGCCACCGCCTAAAAGTCCTCTCTACCAAGAAGAACAGGCAGGTAAACTCAGACAACAAAACACCTTGATGAGAATACATTGTAACGGTGATAAGGTGAGCGACTTGCCACAAAGAAAAAAAGAGCAAATCTACGACAAACGACTTTGCCGACGACGACTACGACGGATAAGACAACCGATAAAGTAAACATCAGCAATAACGGTAAATATCTGCCATTACACGGTGGTGAGTGTCATACAAATCCGGGTATTTGTAAAAGCCCAAAATCACTTCCCTCATTAGGGAAAGGAAAAAGCGAAGAAAAAAATTAATCAAAAAAAAGTAAGGTGACATTTAAATTGAAATTCGCCAAAGCAACAAAACGAAATGTGCTAAAGAGAGCTAAAGAAGTTGAAAAGGAAGTTGTGGAAAACAAACAAATAAATAAAAATTTTTGTGTGAAAAGCAAACATATTAAGCAAAGAGAAGTGAAGTGGAAAAGAAAGAAAAATTCTCCCAAACAAAAAAAGAAAAACAAAACAAGGGAGATTTGTGTGAAAAACAACAACAATAATAAGAAAAATATTAGAAAACCCGGAAAAAATCAGCACATTAAAGATAATATAAAATATAATCAGAAAACATAAATAAGGAAAACAAAAGTGATGAGAACAAAATAAATAAAGATTTTTGAAATTAAATAATTAAAAAATAAAATTTATTAAAACCCAAATACAAAATACTTAGAAAAAAATTTAAAAAATTAAAATAGTGCCATATTTAAAATTAAAACTCAAAGATTTTGATTTAAGAAAAATTTAAAATTTGCAATCTACTTAGTTTGGGGTTTTTTTTTGATTGCCACCAAAAACTCATAGACCATGAAGAAACCACCCTCCTGCCTCAATATGTTGCAAAGCCTTTGGCTAATTGCCCTTTTGCCTTGCCTAACACTATCGGCTCCCTCTGTGGGATCGATCGATAGTTCTTATTTCCAAGCGGGTTATGTCTCAAGTCCTTCCATATATTCCTATACCATTGAAAATCAAATTCCCCTCAATCAATCACAAAAAGAAGTGGATAAATTCGATCTATATCAAACGGCAGCAAATTCTAGAAATTTATATTATACCGCATCGTCATCGGCGCAGTCCAATAGTAATGTTCGAGAATCTGAGAGTTTTGCCTCACAAGCTACCCTATTGGAAAATTCACCTGGGCCTACTCAAAGTGCTCCGATTACTGATTGTACTTTGGATCGTTTGGCTGTTTATAAAGTGGTTTTACACACCTATTGGACTAGGGATTTATTTCCCAAACATTATCCAGATTGGCGACCTGCGGCCCAATGGACTAAGACAATAGGTAAGTTTTGAAATGGAAAAAATAAATAAATAAATCACAAATTTTTTTAAAGAGTGTGTGTCAAAATTTTGCTAAATATGCCTGGCGATATTTAGTAGTGGTTGGTGAGAATATCTTTTTCGTACATTCTACACTGAAAACAAAAAATTGTCTGGTCACAAAGATTTTTTCCTTACACTAATGATTCTGATATTGATTCCGAGCCAAGGAACCAAAAAACGGATGTAATTCTGATAGATTAAACAAATTTGGTTTTTCCAGCACCCACAAAAAATCATTTTTTGTCCGGGAAACAAAAGTTTAGACCAACGAAAATTTAGACCAACGAAAGTTTGGACCAACGAAGGTATCTTATATACACCAACATCAAATGGTGAGTTCATAAAGGGAAATTAGTGCAAATTGCCATTGGCGGACCTGTCACAGGATTGAGTATCTTGCTTGTTTCAATTTTTAAATTTTTATTTTATTATCAGAAAAAATCTATTGTTCAACATATTTCGAAAGTTGTTTCTTTCTGGTGCGTTTTTCGAGACTGGCTCACGAAACCCTTTCCATGGGGTGGTCGTACTACACACAAAGAAAATTTCATTAAAATCGATCCAACGAAAATTTTTCATTGATACAATGAAACATTTTCATTAAGACAATGAAAATGTTCGTTAATAGTACGAAACGTTTCGTTGACTAACAGAAAATTCGTTATATTAACGAAAAATTTCGTTATATCAATGAATTTGTTTCATTGGCGCAATTTTAATGACACATTTCATTAATATAACGAAACTTTTTCTATCAGTGTAAAATGTCCCAGGACGTGTTCGTTGGAATGAGTCCAAGTTATGTCCTAAAGTGTAGATTTGCCCCGTCAATGACAAACCCATGTTCAAGTGACCGGTCCATTCCATACATTTTGACCAGATCGGGTACAGGGCCATACATACCAGGGACAAGACGGTCCTTGGCTTTAACCTTTTAACCGTAGGGTATATTCTTGATAAAGGTGAAATTTTAAGACGATCTATGTCCGTCTATCTGGTTGATGGTCTGTCTGTCTGTCTTTGTAATCACGCCACAGCATTCAATAATGAAGCTAACGTGCTGCACACTATTTTTTTGTCTACAGACAGGTCAAATTCAGAGATGGACTATTCGGTCCATATTTCGATAAACCATATAAACCGATCCCCCGATTTGACTTCTGGATCATATAGACAGTGCCAAAATTATACGAAGAAATTGGAGGTAATTTGGAATGGCTTATCATCGGAGAAAACCCACAATCAACTCCTTGGTTCTTTCCAGTCTACCTTTTTTGACGCATCGGTGACCTCTTGCGCTATTTGGAACTTCAAGGGCTTTAGTCCAATATCAGTTTTTTACCTTGCGCCACATTGTGGATCAGTGCATATGCAATACCCAGCAGGAGACGAGATAGACACATTGGCAGCAATGCTCAGGGTCGGCCCCTAAGGCGATCTAGCCATGTCCGTCTATCAGCCCGTCTACCATGAACATATTTTTTTTTTCTAATCAAATTTTAGGCCGCAGTCTTACCCTTCATATTTGGCATAAGTATCTATTTTTTATCAGAATAGAACCCTATCGGAGAAATCGCTTTCGACTTAGTTATAGCTCCCATATATATATTTCGCCCGATATGCACTTACACTGAAAAAAATATTGTCGTGAGGTCAAAGATTTCATGTCTTTAAAATACGAATACAAATTTTGCTTAGCATAGAAGACACATTTCTCTAAAATAAAGTTATTTTCCTTGTCCAAAAGCCGATAAACTTTTCAATCAAGTCGTATTGTCCTTATAATTAAGTGATTTGACTTAAAAATGGGTATCTTAACATGAAAGAAAAAAATTATAGGCTAAGGTCAACTTGACTCTAATAATTAAGAAAAATTCTTTAAATTTAATGAAATTGTCTTTAAATTTGTTGTCTTTTGGCATCTTGACTTCAAAGCAAAAAATCGTTCAAAATGTTTTTCAACACTTTATTTTAAAGAAGTTTTTTACTTCAAACATAGCATAATTTCTAGTGGAAGTCGAGTCCTAATTTGGAAAATAAAGTTGCCTATAACTCGTTTTTAAAGGACTTTGATAGCATATGAAGAAAAAAGCTGAGAAAGCGAAAAATTAAAATTTGCTTCCTAGAAGCAAGTACACAAAACCTAAATTTAAAAGAGAATTGCGTCTTAAAAGTATCCTTACTTATATTCTCCGCTTCTTTGGCTCGGAATCAATACCAAATTTTTTAAAGTAAAGACAAAATCTTTGGAACCGAGTATGCTTTTTTTTCAGTGTATATGGCCCGAGAAGCCAGAATTTTACCTTGATTTGCTTTAAAATTTGCATAAAGAGTACAATGGATTTATACTTACTATTTTAGCAGTGCGCACCAAATTCTGATCAAAATCGGCGCAAATTTAAATAAAGCCTCCATATGCATATATAGAAATAAAATTTTGACAAAATTTTCTATTTTGCCAAAAGTTTCTATAAAAATGAAATTTTCTATAGAAATAAACTCGTGAAACAATTTTCCATAGAAAGAATTTTTTGAAATCATTTTATATAGAAAAAAAAATTTTGATAAAATTCTCTATAGAAATAAACTTTTCTATTGAAACAAAATTTTCTATTGAAATAAAATTTGACACAATTTTCTATAGAAATAACATTTTTAGAAAATTTGCTATGGAAATAAAATTTATAGAAAATTTTCGATAGAAATAAAATTTTGGCAAAATTTTCTTTGAAAATAAAATTTTGACAAAAGTTTTCTTTAAAAATAAAATTTTAACAAAATTTTCACAAAATTTTCTATAGAAATAAAATTTTGACAAAATTTTCTTTAAAAATAAAATTTTGACAAAATTTTCTATACCAATAAAATTTTGTCAAAAATGTTCTATATTAATACAAATTTGTCAAAAACTTTCTGTAGAAATACCATTTTAAGAAAATTTTCTATAGAAATAAAATTTTGAAAAAATTTTCTATTGAAATATCATTTTGACAAAATGTTTGTTTTTACAAACAAACAAAAAAAATGTTTTGACACAATTTCCTATAGAAATAAAATTTTGATAAAATTTTCCATAGAAATAAAATTTTGACAACATTTTCTATAGAAATAAAATTTTGCCAAAATTTTCTTTAGAAATAAACTTTTGAAAAAAAATTCTATTGAAAAAAATATGGTACAATTTTCTATAGAAATAAAATTTTGACAAAATTTTATAAAGAAATGAAATTTAGAGAAATTTTTCTATAGAAATAAAATTATGACAAAATTTTCTATAGATGTACAATATACGGAAAATAGAAATAAAATTTAGAGAAAAATTCTATAGAGATAACATTTTCTATAGGAATAAACTTTAGAGAATATTTTATATAGAAATAAAATTGTGATAAAATTGTCTATAGGAACAAAATTTTGATAATAAAAATAAAATTTTGACACCATCTTCCATAGAAATAAAATGTTCACAAATTTTTTTATAGAAATAAAATTTAGAGGAAATTTCCTATAGAAATAAAATATAGACAAAATTTTCCATAGAAATACAATTTTCACAAAATTGTCTATAGAAATAAAACTTTGAGAAAATATTGATAAAAGTTTAGGAAATTTTTCTATAGAAATAGAATACTTAGAAAACTTTCTATAAAAATCAAATGTTCACAAAAATTTCTACAGAAATAAAATGTTGACAAAATTTTCTCTTGAAATAAAATTTTGAGAAAATTTTCTATAGGACTAAAATTATGACAAAATTTTCTAGAGAAATAAAAATTTGACAAAATTTTCTATAGAAATAAAATTTTCACAAAATTTTCTATTGCAATAAAATTTTCACAAAATTTTCTATTGAAATAAAATTTTCACAAAATTTTCTATTGAAACAAGTAAGGAAAGTCTAAAGTCGGGCGGGGCCGACTATATTGTACCCTGTACCACTTTGTAGACATACATTTTCGATACCATATCACACCCGTCAAATGTGTTGGGTGCTGAATATATACAGATTTGTCCCAAATACATATATTTAAATATCACTCGATTTGGACAGAATTTCATAGACTTCTACAAAATTTATAGACTCAAAATTTAAGTCGGCTAATGCACTAGGGTGGAACACAATTTTAGTAAAAAATCGCTCGATATATATGTATTAGGAGTTTAAGAAAATTAAAGTCATTTTTACAACTTCTCGACTAAGCAGTGGCGATTTAACAAGGAAAATTTTGGTATTTTGACCATTTTTGTCGAAATCAGAAAAACATATATATGGGAGCTATATCTAAATCTGAACCGATTTCAATCAAATTTGGCACACATGACTATATTACTAATTGTACTCCTAGTGCAAAATTTCAACCAGCTTGGGCCAAAACTCTGGCCTCTGGGGACATATAAGTCCATATCGGGCGAAATATATATATGGAAGCTATATCTAAATCTGAACCGATTTCAATCAAATTTGGCACAAATGACTATACTACCAATTGTACTCCTTGTGCACAATTTCAAGCTAATCGGGATAAAATTCTGGCTTCTGGGTATATATAAGTGTATATCGGGCGAAAGATATATATGGGAGCTATATCTAAATCTGAATCGATTGCAACCAAATTTAGCAGGAATATCTACAATGCTAAGTCTACTCCCAGTGCAAAATTTCAACCATATTGGGCCAAAACTCTGGCTTTTTGGACCATATTAGTCTATATCGGGCGAAAGATATATATGGGAGCTATATCTAAATCTGAACCGATTTCAATCAAATTTTGCACACTTGACTATACTACTAATTGTACTCCTAGTGCAAAATTTCAACCAAATTTGGCCAAAAATCTGGCTTCTGGGGCCATATAAGTCCATATCGGGCGAAAGATATATATGGGAGCTATATCTAAATCTGAACCGATTTCAATAAAATTTTGCACACTTGACTATACTACTAATTGTACTCCTAGTGCAAAATTTCAACCAAATTTGGCCAAAAATCTGGCTTCTGGGGCCATATAAGTCCATATCGGGCGAAAGATATATATGGGAGCTATATCTAAATCTGAACCGATTTCAATCAAATTGTGCACACTTGACTATACGACTAAGTATTATGTTTGTACAAAATTTCAAGCAAATCGGTATAAAACTCTGGCTGCTGGGTCCATATTAGTGCATATCGGGCGAAAGATATATATGGGAGCTATATCTAAATCTGAACCGATTTCTTCCAAAATCAATAGGGTTCTATTCCGACCCAAATTAGGAACATGTGCCAAATTTGAAGGCGATTGGACTTAAATTGCGACCTAGACTTTGATCACAAAAATGTGTTCACAGACAGACGGACGGACGGACAGACGGACATGGTTATATCGACTCAGGGATCCACCCTGAGCATTATTGCCAAAGACACCATGTGTCTATCTCGTATCCTTCTGGGTGTTACAAACATATGCACTAACTTATAATACCCTGTTCCACAGTGTGGCGCAGGGTATAATTAAATTTTGACAAAATTTTTCATAGAAATTAAAGGTTTGAAAAAAATTTCTACAAAAATTAAATTTTCACAAAATTTTCTACAAAAATTAAATTTTGACAAAACTTTTTATTGAAATAAAATTTTGAGAAAATTTTCTATAGAAATAAAAATCTGAAAAAATGTTCTATGGAATTAAAATGTTGACAAAATTTTCAGTAGAAATACAATTTTGATAACATTTTCTATGGCAATAAAATTTTGACAAAATTTTTTATAGAAATAAAATTTTGAAAAAATTTCTATAGAATAAAATTTTTCTATACAAATAAAATTGGGATTTATTTTTTCTAAATTTGGTATATTTTTGATAAAATGTTCTTCACATTTTGGTACATTATTTTAGATATCGCCCTAAGACGGTTGTCGTAGTTTGTAGAATTCTACCCAAAAATGGTAGATTTTTACTTTTTGGTAGATTGGTAGAATTTTTGATATTTTGGTAGATTTTGCGAAATAACATTTTAACACAATGTTCTTTAGGAATAGAATTTCGTAAAAAAAAAAACTTTCTATAAAACTAAAATTTTCTATAGAAATAAAATTTTGCCAAAAATTTCTATAACAATGAAATTTTCATAAAATTTTCTAGAGAAATTAAACTTTAACAAAATTTTCCATAGAAAGTACCTTTTGACAACATATTCTATAGAAATAAAATTTTGATAAAATTCTCTATAGAAATAAAATTTTGACAAAATTTTCTATAGAAATAAAATTTTTAGAAAATTCGCTATAGAAATAAAATTTAGAGAAAATGTTCTATAGAAGTAAAGTTTTGACAAAATTTTCTTTAAAAATAAAATTTTGACAAAATTTAGTTCTATAGAAAATGTTCTATATGAATACAAATTTATCAAAAACTTTCTGTAGAAATAAAATTTCAAGAAAATTTTCTCTAGAAATAAGATTTTGAAAAAATGTTCTACAGAAATAACATTTTGACAAAATTTTCTTTACAAATAAAATTTAGAGGAAATTGCCATAGAAATCAAATTTTGAGAATTTTTGTTAATGAAATAAAATTTTGACAAAATTTGCTATAGAAATGAAATTTTGATAAAATTTTCTATAGAAGTAAAGTTTTGACAAAATTATCATAAAAGTAAAATTTTGACAACATTTTCTATAGAAATAAAATTTTGTCAAAATTGGTCTATATTAATAAAAATTTGTCAAAAACTTTCCGTAGAAATAAAATTTTAAGAAAATTTTATGTAGAAATAAGATTTTGAAAAAATTTTCTACAAAAATAACATTTTGACAAAATTTTCTTTAGAAATCAAATTTGAAGGAAATTTGGATAGAAATAACATTTTGAGAAGTTTTCCTATAGAAATAAAATTTTGAGAATTTTGTGTGAAAAAAAATTTTGACAAAATTTTCATTAAAAATAAAATTTAGAGGAAATTTTCCGTAGAAATAAAGTTTTGAGAATTTTTGCTAATGAAATAAAATTTTGACAAAATTTTCTATAGAAATGAAATTTTGATAAAATCTTCTATAGAAGTAAACTTTTGACAAAGTTTTCTTTAAAAATAAAATTTTCACAAAATTTTCTTTAAAAATAAAATTTTCACAAAATTTTCTTTAAAAATAAAATTTTGCCAAAAATGTTCTATATGAATACAAATTTGTCAAAAACTTGCTGTAGAAATAAAATTTTAAAAAAATTTTCTCTAAAAATAAGATTTTGAAAACATTTGCTACAGAAATAACATTTTGACAAAATTTTCTTTAGAAATAAAATTTGAAGGAAATTTGGATAGAAATAACATTTTGAGAAGTTTTGCTATAGAAATAAAATTTTGAGAATTTTGTGAAAAATACAATTTTGACAAAATTTTCTTTACAAATAATATTTAGTGGAAATTTTCCATAGAAATAAAGTTTTGAGAATTTTTGCTAATGAAATAAAATTTTGACAAAATTTTCTATAGAAATGAAATTTTGATAAAATTTTCTATAGAAATGAAATTTTGATAAAATTTTCTTTAGAAGTAAAGTTTTGACAAAATTTTCTTTAAAAATAAAATTTTGCCAAAAATGTTCTATATTAATAAAAATTTGTTTAAAACTTTTCGTAGAAATAAAATTTTAAGAAAATTTTCTCTAGAAATACGATTTTGAAAAAATTTTCTACAGAAATAACATTTTGACAAAATTTTCTTTAGAAATAAAATTTGAAGGAAATTTGGATAGAAATAACATTTTGAGAAGTTTTTCTTTACAACTAAAATTTAGAGGAAATTTTCCATAGAAATAAAGTTTTGAGAATTTTTGCTAATGAGATAAAATTTTGAGAATTTTTGCAAATGAAATAAAATTTTGAAAAAAAAGTTTTCTATAAAAATGAAGTTTTAATAAAATTTTATATAGAAGTAAAGTTTTGACAAAATTTTCTTTAAATATAAAATTTTGACAAAATTTTCTTTAAAAATAAAATTTTGACAAAATTTTCTTTAAAAATAAAATTTTGACAAAATTTTCTTTAAAAATAAAATTTTGACAAAATTTTCTTTAAAAATAAAATTTTGACAAAAAATTTCTATAGAAATAAAATTTTGTCAAAAAATTTCTATATAAATACAAATTTGTCAAAAATTTTCTATAGAAATAAAATTTTGTCAAAAATTTTCTATAGAAATAAAACTTTAAGAAAATTTTCTACAGAAATAAAATGTTGACAAAATTTTCTTTAGAAATAAAATTTTGAGAAAAATTGCTCAAAAGTCAACTTCCGTATTTGACATTTTGTATTTGATTGAAAAAACATTCGATTTACGATATTTTGCATCTCAAGTGGTTGACATAATCACCATTTTTTTCTCAATTTTTTTTTTAATTATTTGCTTTTATATAAATAAGGGTCTCTTTTTCTATAGACATTGCTACGATTTGTGTAGAAAAAATTGATTTCCCTTAAATATCTTTTAAAGATGTTTTAGTATCTAAAAAAGTCAAATTTATATACTAATACAAATTATCGAAAATAAATCTCATACTCGTTTTCAATTTGAGAAAATCCAGAAATCTCTACAAAATCCTCTTTCATAAACTTGTCTCGTGACAATCCTTATTGCTATTTGAAAATCCTTGAAAATCATATTGTTAAGTGATCCCCATTTTATCACTTAACTTTCAGTTTAAAAAACAATTTTTATAATCCAGATTCCAAGGAATCCTATTATATTAGATAGACTCATGGGACATTCAATACAAGCTTTATGCCTTTAAGGTATTCAGCAGAACAAGCGTAGAGCTTAAAGCAGCAGCCCAGTCCCATGAACTTTTGTATTAACAGGGAAAGGTATTGCGAGAGTAGAGATGGTTAAGTGGCCATATGGTACTAGTTTTATATTTTTATACCTATGATCAGATTTTATCATAAGGAGTTTTTTTTACATTGGCTGGAATAGTTCACAATGGCTTGCTCTGGTCTGGGCTGACTCTGACATTAACTTGGCTTACAATTTTTTTTTATTTCATTAAAACAAAATGTAAGGAAAAATCCCCTAGAACACATACTTATATGTATATAATCCCTACATTTTTGCTCTGTGTGTGTCTCTGAGAGTATCTTTGAGTGTGTGTATGTTTATGGACATGTTGTAGAACATCTTAAGGAATAGAGTGTACAAGTGGTTACATGGGGCTGAATGTAGGTTAAACACGTACAAATCGCATTATATACTAAAAAGTCCTATCAAAATGGATGATATTCAAGAGTAAGCGAGTGCAAATTCGCAAGTATACATATGTGTGTGTGTGTGTGTGTGTGTGTCTGAGTGTCTGTATTTGGCATTCAAGCAAAAATAATCTGCTCTCCTAACAAGAACAATACGTCGCCCTTTTACTAAAACTACGAAGTATGGAGTTTTAACTTTGTTGCCTTGCGAAACATATGGCTCTTGTGTCTGTGTCTGAGGGTCGTCGTCGTGTGTATTTTAGCTACAAGGATTTCTTTTATTTTTTTTTTCTTATAGAAAGGACCTACATAGTTGTATTACTGACTCACTTAGTCAAACCCTAAGATATACGAGTAAAATGTAGGCATATATTCTCCTTATACCTGCATGTCTTGATGTCTCACATGAAATAGGAAGAATGAATGAACGAACGAAAGGATGTGATAATAGTTCTAAGTCTTAAAAATAAACCAGGATGCCAAGATGTTAGCATGTTGAAAACGAACATTTCCTTTTTATTTACTTAGGAATTAAATAAAAAATAAATATGTCTTTCGAAAATATATATATGGGTATAAATTGCTAGCACAGTAGGACATTTGATAGATCTAGCAACATATTGTATGTTAACCAAGTGGGAAACATTATGGACACAATTTATTAGGAAATAATATTAAGGATTAATTTTCGTCAAAATTTTATTTCAATAGAAAATTCTGTTAAAATTTTATTTCTATAGAAAATTTTGTAAAAATTTTATTTCAATAGAAAATTTTGTTAAAATTTTATTTCTATAGAAAATTTTGTCAAAATTTTATTTCTATAGAAAATTTTGTAAAAATTGTATTTCTATAGAAAATTTTGTAAAAATTGTATTTCTATGGAAAATTTTGTCAAGATTTTATTTCTATGGAAAATTTTGTCAAAATTTTATTTCTACAGAAAATTGTATCAAAATTTTATATCTATGGAAAATTTTATTTTTATAGAAAATTTTTTGAAGATTTGATTTCTATAGAGAATTTTTATATCTATGGAAAATTTTATTTCTATAGAAAATTTTGTCAAAATTTTATTTCTATAGAAAATTTTGTCAAAAATTTTGTCAAAGTTTTATTTCTATAGAAAATTTTGTCAACATTTAATTTATATAGAAAATTTTGTTAAAACTTTATTTATATAGAAAATTTCGTAAATTTCGTAAATTTTGTAAATATTTTATTTCTATAGAAGATTTTGTCAAAATAGTATTTCTATAGGAAATTTTGTCACAATTTTATATCTATGCAAAATTTTGTAAAAATTTTATTTTTATAGAAAATTTTGTCAAAATTGTATTTCTATAGAAAATTTTGTCAAAATTTTATTTCTATAGAAAATTTTGTCAAAATTTTATTTCTATAGAAAATTTCGTAAACATTTTATTTCTATAGGGAATTTTGTCAAAATTTTATTACTATAGAAATTTTTGTCAACATTTTATTTCTGTAGAAACTTTTTCAAAATTTAATTATATAAAAAAAATTTAACGACAATTTACTTTTATGGAGAATTTTGTAAAAATTTTATTTCTATAGAACATTTTGTCAACATTTTATTTCTATAGAAAATGTCGTCAAAATTTTATTTCTATAGAAAATTTTGTCAAAATTTTATTTCTATAGAAAATTTTGTAAAAATTGTATTTCTATGGAAAATTTTATCAAAATTTCATTTTTATAGAAACCTTTGTGAAAATTTTATTTTTATACAAAATTTTGTCAAAATTTTATTTTGTTGTTATTGATTTCAGCTTAAAACCAAGCATTGACTAAACTACAAGTGTAGCTTAACCAACAGAGGAAAAGAATGTTTGTCAAATTTATTTGGGCAAAGCCCTATAGACTGCAAGATGGGTGGATGGACGCACGTTTCGGAATTACCACATTCCTCATCAGCATCCTCTAGTTGCAGCAAAACTATCAACCAATTATCAGAATAAATTCAGGCAGTTCAATAACCCCAAGATGAGCCACACTTGAACCTTCCGAAAAAAGGTTTATAATAGCCGGCTTATGCCAAAATAAATTCATACAAACATTTCTCTTTTCCTTTGCCACCATCAAATTTTCAAATTTTATTTTATTATGAAAAATTTTGTCAACATATATTTATAGAGAATTTTGTAAAAATTTTATTTTTATAGAAAATTTTGTTAAAATTTTATTTCTATAGAAAATTGTGTCAAAATTTTATTCTTATAGAACATTGTGTCATTATTTTTTTTCTATAGGCAATTTTGTCAAAATTTAATTTTTATATAAAACTTTGTCAAAATTTTATTTCTATAGAAAATTTTGTCAAAATTTTATTTTACTATAGAAAATTTTGTCAAAATTTTATTTTGTTGTTATTGATTTCAGCTTAAAACCATGCATTGACTAAACTACAAGTGTAGCATAACCAACAGAGGAAAAGAATGTTTGTAAAATTTATTTGGGCAAAGCCCTATAGACTGCAAGATGGTTGGATGGACGCACGTTTCGGAATTACCACATTCCTCATCAGCATCCTCTACTTGCAGCAAAACTATCAACCAATTATCAGAATAAATTCAGGTAGTTCAATAAACCCAAAGTGAACCACACTTGAACCTTCCGAAAAAAGGTTTTGATAGCCGGCTTATGCCGAAATAAATTCATACAAACGTTTCTCTTTTCCTTTGCCACCATCAAATTTTCAAATTTTATTTTATTATAAAAAATGTTGTCAAAATTTTATTTCTATAGAAAATTTTGTCAACATTTCATTTTATAGAGAATTTTGCAAAAATTTTATTTTTGTAGAAAATTTTGTCAAAATTGTATTTCTAAAGGGTGGTAAAAATTTCAAGGGCCGAGGTTGATTTTGAATAAAACACAAACTATTTAGGAAATTATCGTAATTTTATTTTATTATGATATTCTGGTATTACTCAATTATGTATGGAACAAAATATCGGCCAAATGGGCGCCGCGTCCTCGGTGGCACACCTTCATCCGAAGGTCCAAATTTTCTATGACGCTGAGGCATAATGGAGGTTCTATGCCGTTAATGTGCCGAATTATCTCATCCTTTAGCTCTTGAATTGTTGCTGGCTTATCGACGTACACCTTTTCTTTCAAATAAAAAAAAGTCCAACGGTGTCAAATCACATTTTGGAAAAAATACGGCCCGATGATGTCGCCAGCCCATAAACCGCACCAAACAGTCACTCTTTGTGGGTGCATTGGTCCAACGGTGTCAAATCACATGATCTTGGCGGCCAAATGACATCGCCATTAAGTGAGATAACACGATAGCGAACACTATTCACAGTAACTGCCTGACCGGCCTCATTTTGGAAAAAATACGGCCCGATGATGTCGCCAGCCCATAAACCGCACCAAACAGTCACTCTTTGTGGGTGCATTGGTTTTTCGACAATCACTCTTGGATTCTCATTCGCCCAAATGCGGCAATTCTGTTTATTGACGAATCCACTGAGATGAAAATGTGCCTCATCACTGAAGATGATTTTCTTCGAAAATTGATCATCCACTGTTGCCATTTCTTGGAACCATTGGAACGTTGTTGGATTGTGTATCTCTCCATGGTTCAAATTGAGTAAGTCTGAAATAGAGAAATGTCAAATAAAATTCGGAAAAAAAACTTGGCGTTTAGATGTGGTTCACATTAAACATCGGCCCTTACAATTTAACCACTCTTTATAGAAAATTGTGTCAAAATTTTATTTTTATAGAACATTTTGTCAAAATTTCATTTTTATAGAAAACTTTGTCACAATTTTATTTCTATAGAAGATTTTGTCAAAATTGTATTTCTATTGGAAATTTTGTCACAATTTTATATCTATGCAAAATTTTGTCAAAATTTTTTTTCTATAGTAAATTTTGTCAAAATTTTAATTCTATAGAAAATTTTGTCAAAATTTCATTTTTATAGAAAACTTTGTCACAATTTTATTTCTATAGAAGATTTTGTCAAAATTGTATTTCTATTGGAAATTTTGTCACAATTTTATATCTATGCAAAATTTTGTCAACATTTTATTTCTATAGTAAATTTTGTCAAAATTTTAATTCTATAGAAAATTTCGTAAACATTTTATTTCTATAGGGAATTTTGTCAAAATTTTATTACTATAGAAATTTTTCTCAACATTTTATTTCTGTAGAAATTTTTTTCAAAATTTAATTATATAAAAAAATATTTTAACGAAAATTTACTTTTATGGAGAATTTTGTAAAAATTTTATTTCTATAGAAAATTTTGTCAAAATTTTATTTCTATAGACACTTTGTGAACATTTTATTTCTATAGAAAATTTTGCCAAAATTTTATTTCTATAAAAAATTTTGTCAAAATTTTATTTCCACAGAAATTTTTATCAAAATTTTATTTCTTTAAAAATTTTTGTCAAAAATTAATTTCTATAGAAAATTTTATCAAAATTTTATTACTATAAAAATTTTGTTAAAACTTTATTTTTATAGAAAATGTAGTCAAATTTTCATTTCTATAGAAAATTGTGTAAAAATTTTATTTCTTTAGAAAATTTTGTCAACATTTTATTTATACAGTGAATTTTATCAAAATTTTATTTCTATACAACATTTTGTCAAAATGTTAGTTCTATAAAAAATTTGTCAAAATTTTATTTCTATACAAAATTTTGTCAAAATGTTAGTTCTATAGAACTAAAATTTTGTCCAAATTTTATCTCGATAGAAAATGTTGCCAACATTTTAATTCTATAGAAAATTTTGTCAATATTTCAGTTTCATAGAAAATTTTGTCAAAATTTTATTTCTATAGAAAATTTTGGCAAAATGTTATTTCTATAGAGAATTTTACTTCTATAGAAAATTTTGAAATAAAATTTTGCCAAATTTTATTTCATAGATTTTGTCAAAATATTATTTCTATAGAGAATTTTGTCATAATTTTATTTATATACATAATTTTGTCAAAATATGGAGAGAATTTTGTCAAAATTTGATTTTTATACACAATTTTGTCAAAAGTTTATTTCTATACAAAATGTTATTTTTTAGAAAATTTGTCAAAATTTTATTTCTTAGCAATTTTGTCAAAATTTTTACAAAATTTTATTTATGCAGAGAATTTTGTCAACATTGTATTTCTATAGAAAGTTTTGTCAACATTTTATTTCTATAGAACATTTTGTCAAAATTTTATTTCTATAGAAATTTTTTTCAAAATTTTATTTCTATAGAAAATTTGGTCAAAATTTTATTTAAATAGAAAATTTTGTCAAAATTTTATTTCTATAGAAAATTTTGCCAACATTTCAGTCCTATAGAAAATTTTGCCAAAATTTTATTTGTATATAAAATTGTGCCATTTTCTTCTACTGAAAATTTTTTCAAAATTTTATTTCTATAGAGAATTTGGTCAAAATTTTGTTTCTATAGAAAATTTTCCCAAATTTTATTTCTATAGAAAATTTTGTCAAAATTTTACAGAGAATTTTGTCAATTTTGTCCTAATTTTATTTCTGCAGAGAATTTTGTCAATGTAGTTGGAGAGGAATATCAAACAAAACAGCAAAACTTCTGTGGCAATTGTACCTTTGAGTCGATCTAGCCATATCCGTCCGTCTGCCTGTGTTTCTATCTGTGAACATATTTTTGTAATCAAAGTCAATTCGTCTTCAAAATTGGTACAAGTATGTATTTTAGATCAGAATAGAACCCTACTGATTTTGAAAGAAATCGGTTAACATTTAGATTTAACTCCCACATATACCTTTCGCCTAATATAGATTCATATTATCACGTAGTCCAAAAATGCAATGTCAAAATTGGTCAAAATCGATGCAGTTTTTCGGAAAATCGCTTAAATGTCTATATTTTTATACCCTTCACCACTACTGTGGTACAGGGTATAATAAGTTTGTGCATTTGTATGTAACGCCAAGAAATAATTGTCATAGACCCATCTTTTAGTATACCGATCGGTTTAGAATTAAATTCTGAGTCGATTTAGCGATGTCCGTCTGTCTGTCCGTCCGTCTGTCTGTATATGTAATTTTGTGTACAAAGTACAGGTCGCAGTTTAAGTCCGATCGTCCTCAAATTTGACATAACGTCTTTCTTCGGGTAGAAGACAATCGCTATTGATTTTGGAAAAAATCGGTTCAGATTTAGATATAGCTGTCATATATAGTTATCCCCGATTTGATCATAACTCACGTATTTATGAACCGACGTTCTTCAAATTTTGTACATCTGAATCTTTTGTGAGTCCCGTAAAAACTGCCAAATATCAGCTAAATCGGTTCAGATTTATATATAGCTCCCATATATATCTTTCGTCCGATTTGGACTTATATGGCTCCAAAAGCGAGAGTTCTGCCCTGATTTGCTTCAAATTTTGCACAACGAGTACGTTTAATAGTATCGTTAATTGTGCCAAATTTAGTTGAAATCGGTTCAGATTTAGATATAGCTCCCCTATATATCTTTCGACCGATTTTGACTTATATGGCTTCAAAAGCCAGAGTTTTGCCCTGAATTGATTAAAATTTTGTACAAGGAGTACGTTTAATAGTATCGTTAATTGTGCCAAATTTAGTTGAAATCGGTTCAGATTTAGATATAGCTCTCATATATATCTTTCGACCGATTTGGACTTATATGGCCCCAAAAGCCAGAGTTTTGCCCTGATTTTCTTCAAATTTTGCACAACAAGTACGTTTAACAGTATCGTTAAGTGTGCTTAATTTGGTTAAAATCGGTTCAGATTTAGATATAGCTCCCATATATATCTTTCGTCCGATTTAGATTTATATGGCCTCAAAAGCCAGAGTTTTGCTCTGAGTTGCTTGAAATTTTGCACAAGGAGTACGTTTTATAGTATCGTTAATTGTGCAAAATTTAGTTGAAGTCGGTTCAGATTTAGATATAGCTCCCATATATATCATTCGCCCGATTTGGACTAATATGCCCACAGAGGCAAAAGTGCTACTCTGATTTACGTGAAATTTTGCAGAGGGAGTAGAATTGAACTTGAAACTTTGCACAGGCAGTAGAATTAAGGTTCTGCATATGCGTGTTTATTTTGGTTGAAATCGGTTCAGATTTTGATATAGCTCCCATATATATCTTTCGCCCGATTTTCCGTCATATGACCACAGAGGTCAAAGTTGTTATCCGATTTACGTGAAATTTTGCACAGGGAGTAGATTCAACATAATAACTATGCATGTGAAATTTGATTGCAATCGGTTCAGATTTCGATATAGATTCCATATATATGTTTTTCCTATTTAGGCAAAATTGGCCGAAATACCTACATTTTCCTTATCAAATCGCCACTGCTAAGTCGAAAACTTATCAAAATGACTCAAATTTTCCTACTACTCTATTACACATCTATCGACCGATAAATCATAAATACACTTTTGCGAAGTTGCCTCAAAATTGGTTCATATTTAAATGTTTCCTATATTTTTGTACTAACATTGTGTTCCACCTCAGCGCATTAGCCGACTTAAATGTAAAATCTATAAGTATTGCAGAACTTTGTACAGATCTGCTCAGATATACAGAATATATGTGTATGGATTCATATAGCACCCAACACATTCGACGGATTTGATATGGTATCGAAAATGTGGACTTACAAAGTGGTGAAGGGTATAATATAGTCGGCCCAGCCCGACTTTAGACTTTCCTTACTTGTTTTTACTATCATAAAGCTCCGCCTTGGGGGATAAGTCGGCCAAATTAGTTCATAATCTCCAGATTGAGATCCAGTCAATTTTTATGGCTCTTCTTTAAAACATTCTTGGTTGAGGTCTATTGCTGCTTAGTCCTGTTGAAATGTCCATGGTCTGCAGCACAAAAGTTTGTCTTCCCAAGATTCCAAAACTATCTTTAGGGTATTTGTACTGATTACATTCGGCATTAAGTTTGAGCACACGGTAGACTTATGTTCATAATTTTTATTGTAGATATAATTAATCGATAAATAAATAAAAACAAAAATGGTGATCTATTTTTTTATGTATGTTTAGGTATGTAAGTCTCTATTTTTTATGTTATCCTGATAACAATGCCTGCAATACCTGCATTGTCCAAATTATTTACTTTACATATTATTTTGTAGGTCTCTTCTATATTTCCTATCAATATTCTCTTCTCTTGCGGGGATTGTAAATGCACTCTCCCCTCTTAGAAATTATTTGCATTTTTCGTACACATTGTTAATCCCATTATCAACTTTAATTACCCCACAGTGCAAAATCACATCAAATATAAATAAATCCCTGATAAGTTACGTAAATTTGTAAAGAATGAGAGAAACAAAAAAAAAACAACACAAAAACTCTTAAAGGGATTCTTATACATAAAAGTTTCTTTTTATTTAAATAAATCTCAGAAGAAAATTTTCCTTATGAAAAAAAAAAACACTTAAAGGAAATATTCAAGTACTCAAGAATAATACGAACATACCCATATAAACATACAGCCATCTACAGTTATGCTGGCACATTAATACTTACCAGCCACGTATATTGAGATATAGACAGCCAGACAGAGAAAAAACACTGAGACTTACAGACATAACAGAGAGATAGACGGATGGATGGATGAATGGTTGGATGAATGGACGGGTCTAAGGAACAAAAAAAAAAAAAGAGTTCAGGCATTCGAAGAAAATTGAATGTTGGTTTCCTGTTTGTTTCTTTGAATATTTCCTGTTTATTATTTCATTTGTATTTATGAGAGTGTACATGAGAGTGAGAGAAAATGTAACAGAAGTGAGAATGAGATGAAATGATTTTGAGTTTTTGTATGTTTGTGAGTGTGTGTGTGTGTATTTCAATTGAATTCATACTTCCTCTGGTTATTATTGTTGTTGTTGTTATTATTGTCGTTTTTATATTCAAACGTTTGTTTTCATAAAGTCCTTAACAATAACAAAACGAAAAGGAATAATAAAAACAACAAAAACAAAATATAAACAACACCATACTCCCATGATAGACCAGAAGAAAATACACAACACCACCGCCGCCTTGGCAATTTGTCGTATTCTTGTCTTGATTTCTTTACTCCTAGTGGCCTGGTCTTCATTCTCAGTTGAAAAAAAAAAACAACTAAGTTTGGACAATAAAATTCTTTTGGCCAAAATGAATATGGCAAAATAGAAGATTGGCAATTTCCGTTTTTCCTGTCTATTTTTCTTTCTTCCTAATGATATTTTGTTAAGTTACGAGATGGTATTCCTACTACTACTACACACAAAAACCATGTTTTGGCCAAACGAATTGCTGTGTAACAGAGATGAGGATAGTCAATGGAAACAAAAAAAGAAAAAAAGTACAAAAGGACATAAGTTCGGCAGGGCCGAATCTTAAATACCCAACACCATAGATCAAATATAAGAGTGTCCTTTGAAACCCCCTCGAGTTACTTGAAAATAGTTAGAATTTCAGGTGGATGCGATGAAACGTAGTCCCTTTAGAAGATCATTTCTAATGCTAAGGTTCTCAAAATTAAATTTAAAGTTTTTACATATGGAAACTACTTCAAAGTTGGGATTTTTTTAAAGAACCATTATCGTATGAGTTTTAGAGGATTCTTAAACTTCCTTGCTAAGCGTAATAAAAATAAGCGTCCAAAAAATGCGCTAATACAACGCCTTTCATATGACTTCAAATCTAAATTCTATAAATTTTTGTCCCCATTTTACATCGAATGAGCACAAACCAGAAAATCGGGAAATTTTACTTCTATTTTCGGAATTATATAATAATATGTGCCTTTTCTATATCCTCACGAAGTTAAATCGACAAAGAGCGTATATGAGGGCTTTGTATTTACTGCTATAAACGAAAATTGATAAAAGGACATAAAACAACTCCCAATTTCCCATTCCTGGCAAATGGGCTAAGAATTGTTTAAACTCAATATTGCTGTTCTCAAGAAAAAATATTGAAGGCGCGGTTTGGACAAACTGGACATTTTAAAGCTTATACGTACTCAGAACGTTTTAACATCACGATTTCCAAAGTTGTTAAAGTTCTATCAAAACTGATAAATGTTTTAGTGTTATGTAAATTTTGCAAAATATTTCTCTCCAACTAAGAGATACTTCACAAATTTTCTGTAGAAATAAAATTTTTATAAAAGTTTCTATCGAAATAAAATTTTGACAAAATTTTCCCCAGCAATAAAATTTTGACAAAATTTTCCCCAGCAATAAAATTTTGACAAAATTTTCTACAGCAATAAAATTTTGACAAAAATTTCTATCAAAATAAAAGTTTGATGAAATTTTCTATTGATATAAATAAATTTTTGAATTTTTGACAAAATTTTCTATAGAAATAAAATGTTGACGAAATTTGACAAAATTTTTTATTGACAAAATTTTCTATAGAAATAAAATATTGACAAAGTTTTCTACCAAAATAAAATTTTGACAAAATATTCTCTAGGAATAGTTTTAAAAAATTTTCTATAGAAACAAAATTTTGACAAAATTTTCTATAAAAATAAAATTTTGACAAAATCTTATATAGAAGTAAAGTTTGGACAAAATTTTCTATAGATATAAAATTTTGACGAAATTTTCTATAGAAATAACATTTTGACAAAATTTTCTATAGAAATCAAATTATGACAAATTTTGACAAAATTTTATATCTATAGAAACAAAATTTTGAGATATTTTCTATAGAAATAATATTTTGACAAAATTTTCTATTGAAATAAAATTTTGACAAACTTTTCTAGGGAAATTAAATTTTGAGAAAATTTCTTATGGAAATAAAATTTTGGCAAAACTGTCTATAGAAATAAAATTTGGAGAAAATTTCTTATAGAAATAAAATTTTGGCAAAATTTTCTATAGAAGTAACATTTTTGGCAAAATTTTCTATAGAAATAAAATTTTTACAAAATTTTCTATAGAAATAAAATTTTGGCAAATAAAATTTGGAGAAAGTTTTCTATACAAATAAAATTTTGACAAAATTTTCTATAGAAATATAATTTGGACAAAATTACCTATAGAAATATAATTTTTACAAAATTTTCTATAGAAAAAAATTTTGGCAATATTTTCCATAGAAATAAAATTTTGACGAAAATCTATCTATGAAGAAATTTTTGACAAAATTTTCTATGGAAATAAAATATTGACAAAATTTTCTATAAAAATAAAATGTTGACAAAGTTTTCTACAGAAATAAAATTTTGGCAAAATTTTCAATAAAAATAAAATTTTGACAAAATCTTCTATAGAAATAAAGTTTTGACAAAATTTTCTATAGATATAAAATTTAGACAAAATTTTCTATAGAAATAAAATTTTGCAAAATTTTCTGTAGAAATTAAATTTTTACAAAATTTTCTATAGGAATAAAATTTAGACAAAACTTTCTATAGAAATAAAATCCTGACAAAGTTTTCTATAGAAATAACGTGTTTACAAAATTTTCTATAGAAATGAAATTTAGAGAAAGTTTTCTATACAAATAAAATGTTGACAAAATTTTCTATAGAAATAAAATTTTGACGAAATTTTCGATAGAAATAAAATTTTGAGGAAATTTCCTATAGAAATAAAATTTTGACGAAAAGAAGAAAGTTTTGACAAAATTTTCTATAGAAATAAAATTTTGACAGCATTTTCTATAGAAATAAAATTTTGTCAAAATTTTGTATAGATATAAAATTTTGACGAAATTTTCTATAAAAATAAAATTTTGCAAAATTTTCTATAGAAATAAAATTTTGACAAAACTATCTATAGAAATAAAATTTTGACAAAATTTTCTGTAGAAATGAAATTTTAACAAAGTTTTCTATAGAAATAATATTTTGACAAAATTTTCTATTGAAATAAAATGTTGACAAAATTTTCTATAGAAATTACGTTTTGAAAAAAATTTCCGTAGCATAAAATTTTGACAAAATTTTCTACAGAAATAACATTTTGGCAAAATTTTCTTTAGAAGAAAAAAAAGGTTGAAAAAAAATTTTATAGAAATAAAATTTTGACAACATTTTTGATAAAAATAAAAATTTGACAAAATCTTCTATAGAAATAAGTTTTGACAAAATTTTCTATAGATATAAAATTGTGACGAAATTTTCTATAGAAATAAAATTTTGCAAAATTTTCTGTAGAAATAAAATTTCTACAGAATAACCACAACAATTTGATCAAACGCTGCAAAATAAGAATTTTGTTATTTGGTAGTTTTTTTGTTAAAATTTTTTCAAATTTTGGTAGATTATTTTTGCCTCGAGTGGGATAGAATTTCTCTTCAACCAAAAATATTTATACTTTATATAGTCGCAATTTAATATTTCCATGTGTTACCAATGGAATGATAAACTTTTATCCATTGCAATCCGTAGTCAATAAGAATAAAAAGAAAGATAAATTTGTTAGGATTTTTGTTTCAAGACGAATGTGAGTTACAAGCAAATTACATAATTCTTTATTTATGAGCATAGAATGAATGTGAAACCTTTTCATGAACATTTTTGTTCTTTATATTCATTCATGTTGGGTATATGAAGGATATATTTCAATGCTGGTGATGTTAAGAAACAACATCACCATCATATTTCTTATCAAAGGTCCATATGATGAGTGTATAAAAGACATTGGCTAATCTTTTGTCTGTAGTTCTGTTGTTTTTTTTTTTCTTGTGAATATTTATCATTTTGTCGTTGAGGTTGGGAGTCTGGGATTTCTGTTTTTATATTTTATTAATTTAATGCCTTAAGCTATTGTATTGTATATGAAAAATGTTGGTTTCTAATGTGATTTATTTTATATTAAATTTTAAAAGTTTTTAAACTTTAATTTAAAAGAAGTATATACGGCCGTATGTTCTGCCAGGCCGAATCTTATGTACCCTCCTCCATGGAATGCGTAGAAACTTCTACTAAAGATTGTGATTGTGGTAATGCTTACCGGTGGCTATACGTGTTATATATTAGGCAAAAAAGCTATATATAGGGATTAGAGCCAGAATTGAAATATGGTGGTCGCGTTATATGGGGGCTATATACAATTATGAAGCGATATGGTCCAATTTTTGTGTGATTGGGGATCGGTTTATCTGATGACTCAATATTACTAAGGACCGATAATGACCAAGTTTGGGGCATGGTTGTTAGCAGAGAATGAAGCCGACCCATTTTTGTCGGCTGACATTCAATTTTTACAAAGGCTTTGAAGAACATAGGAATGTAAAAATAACTTAAAAAATGTTTTCCTTTTGCTATCGCGGTATTTATTTGAACAAACGGTGCGTTGAGTTTGAATTTGAAGTAAATGGGAATTTCAAGTTTCCATGGCAACCGTTAAACTAAAACATCTCAACTCGGTGTGAACGGTGAAAAGTTTTGGAGAAACGAATGAGAAAAACGAGTCAGTGGGAACACACATAATGAGATTAGTTGTACAACCAATCTTACAATCAAATTTACATTTCATTCACATTTTCTAAGGTAAATTTTTGCAAAACACAATAGATTGATTGTGGGTGAAAGTCTCAAAATTATGGCAAAAATACGACATTTATTAATACATATTTCTGATTTAAATATTTTTTATTAATTGGCGGCTATATTTGGGTCGAGATAAGTCGACATATTCGGCGGCGGCCTCGACTAGCCAAAAATCGTCGGCGGCGATTAAAATCGGCGGCGCGACTCGGTGGCTTCACTCTCGTGTTGTTAGCGGCCATGTACTAACACAATGTACCAAATTTCAACCGAATCGGATGAAGTTTGCTCCTCTTAGAGGCTCCGAAGGTCAAATCTGGTGATCGGTTTATATGCTAGCTATATACCATATAATTATGAACCGATATGGACCAATATGAGCATGGTTGTTACAGACCACATACTAACACCATGTACAAAATTTCAACCAGATCGGATTAATTTTGCTCCTCCAAGAGGCTCCGAAGAACAAATGTGGGGATCGGTTTATAAGGGGGTTATATATAATTATAGACCGATGTAGACCCTTTTTTGCATGGTTAATAGAAACCATATACTAACACCACGTATCAAATTTTAACCGGATCGGATAAATTTTGGTCCTCCTAGAGGCTCCGAAGAACAAATGTGGGGATCGGTTTTTAAGGGGGTTATATATAATTTAGACCGATGTAGACCAATTAATGCATGGATGTTAGAGACCATGTACTAAAATAGAAAATTTTTCAAAATTTTATTTTTTTTTCAAAATTTTGTCAAAATTTTATTTTTAATAGAAAAATTTGCAAAAATTTTATGTTTATAGAAATTTTGTCAAAATTTTAGTTTAAAGAAAATTTTATCGAAATTTTATTTTTATAGAAAATTTTGTCAGAATTTTATTTGTATAGGAAATTTCGTCGAAATTTTTTTTTAAATCAATTATTGTAAAATTTCATTTATATAGAAAATTTTGTCGAAACTTTATTTTTATAGAAAATTTTGTCGAAATTTTACTTATATATAAAATTTTATCAAAATTTTATTTTTATAGAAAATTTTGTCGAAATTTTATTTTTACAGAAAATTTTGTCGAAATTTTGCTTTTATATAAAATTTTATCAAAATTTTATTTTTATAGAAAATTTTGTCAAAATTTTTTTCTATTGAAAATTTTGTCCATTTTTTTATAGAAAATTTTGTCAAAGTTCATTTTTTTACAGAAAATTTTTTATTTTTTTACAGAAAATTTTGTCGAAAATTTACATTTATATAAAATTTTATCCAAATTTTATTTTTATAGAGGTTGACAAAAACCTTTTTTTCTGTTGGAAATTTTGTCCATTTTTTTATAGAAAATTTTGTCAAATTTTATTCTGTAAAAAATTTGTCAAAATTTTATTGCTATAGAAAAATTTGTCCAAATTTTATTTCTATAGAAAATATTATAACAATTTCATTATTACCAAAAGTTTAGTCAAAATTTTAGATTTATTGAAACTTTTCGAAAAATTTTATTTCTATAGAAAATTTTGGCAAAAGTTTATTTCTACAGAAAATTTTGTCAAAATTTTATTTCTATAGAAAATTTTGTCAACATTTTAGTTTAAAGAAAATTTTGTCAAAAATTTATGTTTATGGAGCATTTTGTCAAAATTTTATTTGTATAGGAAATTTCGTCGAAATGTTATTTTTAAAGCAATTATTGTAAAATTTAATTTTTATAGAAAATTTTGTCGAAATTTTATTTTTATATAAAATTTTATCCAAATTTTTTTTCTATTGAAAATTTTGTCAATTTTTTTTTATAGAAAATTTTGTCAAATTTTATTCTGTAGAAAAATTTGTCCAAATTTTATTACTATAGAAAAATTTGTCCAAAATTTTGTCAAAATTTAATTTTTATCAAAAATTTAGCCAAAATTTTAGTTTTATAGAAACTTTTCGAAAAATTTTATTTCTACAGAAAATTTTGTCAAAAGTTTATTTCTACAGAAAATTTTGTCAAAATTGTATTTCTAGAGAAAATTTTGTCAAAATTTTATTTCTACAGAAAATGTTGTCAAAATTTTATTTCTACAGAAAATTTTGTCAAAATTTTATTTTTACAGAAAATTTTGTAAAAATTTTATGTTTATAGAAATTTTGTCAAAATTTTAGTTTAAAGAAAATTTTGTCAACATTTTATGTTTATAGAACATTTTGTCAAAATTTTATTTGTATAGAAAATTTCGTCGAAATTTTATTTTTAAAGCACTTACTGTAAAATTTAATTTTTATAGAAAATTTTGTCGAAATTTTACTTTTGTATAAAATTTTATCCAAAATTTTTTCTATTGAAAATTTTGTAATTTTTTTCTATTGAAAATTTTGTAATTTTTTTTCTATTGAAATTTTATTTTTATAAGGAATTTTGTGAAAAGTTTAGAAATAAATAGAAAATTTTTTCAAAAGTTTATTTCTACAGAAAATTTTGTAAAAATTTTATTTCTATAGAAAAATTTGTCCAAATTTTATCTCTATAAAAATTTTTGTCAAAATGTTATTACTATAGAAAAAATTGTCCAAATTTTATTTCTATAGAAAATTTTGTCAAAATTTTATTATTATCAAAAATTTACTCAAAATTTTAGTTTTGCAGAAACTTTTCTGAAAATTTTATTTCTATTGACATGTTTGTCAAAATTTTATTTTTATAGAAAATGTTGTCAAAATTTTATTCTGTAAAAAAATTTGTCCAAATTTTATTACTATAGAAAAATTTGTCCAAATTTTAGTTCTATAGAAAATTTTGTCACAATTTCATTATTATCAAAAATTTAGTCAAAATTTTAGTTTTATAGAAACTTTTCGAAAAATTTTATTTCTATAGAAAATTTTGTCAAAATTTTATTTCTATAGAAAATTTTGTCAAAATTTTATTTCTATAGAAAATTTTGTCAAAATTTTATTTCTATAGAAAATTTTGTCAAAATTTTATTTCTATAGAAAATTTTGTCAAAATTTTATTTCTATAGAAAATTTTGTCAAAAGTTTATTTCTATAGAAAATTTTGTCAAAATTTTATTTCTATAGAAAATTTTGTCAAAATTTTAATTCTATAGAAAATTTTGTTAAAATTTTATTTCTATAGAAAATTTTGTCAAAATTTTATTTCTATAGAAAATTTTGCCAAATTTTATTTCTATAGAAAATTTTGTCAAAATTTTATTTCTATAGAGAATTTTGTGAAAATTTTATTTTTATAGAAATGTTTGGCAAAATTTTATTTTTGTAGAAAATGTTGTCAAAATTTTATTTTTATAGAAAATTTTGACGAAATTTTATTTTTATAGGGAATTTGGTCAAAAGTTTATTTCCATAGAAAATTTTGTCAAAATTTTATTTCTACAGAAAATTTTGTCAAATTTTTATATCTATATAAAATTTTGTCAAAATTTTATTTCTATAGAAAATTTTGTCAAAATTTTATTTCCATAGAAAATTTTGTCAAAATTTTATTTCTATAGAAAATTTTGTCAATTTTTTTTTTTCTATATAAAATTTTGTCAACATATTATTTCTATAGATGTAAAAGAATTTAATTCTTTAATCTGTCTTATTTCCTCCAAAAGATCTCTACAAATTCTATTGTATACTTGAATTGTTTGAAAACAAAAAAAAAAAAAACATACAGACAATTTTAGTTTCGTATCATATTTCGCCCTCACAAAAAAAAAGCAACTCGTAACAAAAAACCATCAAACTTAAAATCTAATAAAGCAACATGAAATTCAAACTTCAAAGTCTTTTTTTTATTCAATGTCAGCAAAATTGTTTTCATGGTCCTTAGACTAAGATTGCACAAGGAATGAAAATATTTTCCCAAAAAGAGAATTCCTGAGTATAGGAACCCCAGCAGCCATCATCCTTGTCCATGAAATAAAATCTGAAAACCAGCAAAAGGACATCTGCCAACAATCTGCGATACAAACCAAAAAAAAAAAAAAACGCAAAACTATGAACTAGGATATACTGGTTAACTAAAAGACCAACTATTTAAGGATATGGCAAGAATCTAACAACATTATGTCAAACGAAAAGAGAAGAAATAATATGATAACTTTCAACTATGATGCGCCAACATGACAGTCGAAAAGAAAATTGATGTTCATATAAAGAAGCTCAGATAGAAAGACCTTGTGAGCAATGGAACAAACTTTAGCTGTCTTAGAATAAAAATTGATAATCAGATATTTGGTCTAAGGATGCAATAGTGCACTTTAGCCATTTTCCCATTGTCCTTTTCCTTTTGCAAAGTTTATTTTATTTGAAATTTATGACAAGCAGATATACAGAGCCAAGACATCTTAGTCGCTGTTATCCAAATATAGCCAAGAGGTAGAAAGAAATCTATATCATAAATGAAATTTTTGAGAAAATCCAAATTGGTCAAAGGATACCATGATAAGATCCAATAACTTTGAAATTAAAAAGAAAGCCAAAATTTCAACAAAAAATTGAAGATTCGGATTTTTGTTTTTAATTTTGGCGTATGATCCAAATTCATTTTGAAAAAAATCGAGATTTTTAAGCACACCCAAATAAATCTACGAATACAATGCTACCATGAATTCTATAACTTTGAAAGAATAAAGAATAAAAAACCAAAATTTTCAAAGAATACCATAAGCTTGGACAGCTTTGATTTTTTAAATTTCGGATCCAATGATTTAGCGCCCAATTTAGGCGTAAAATTTTGAGAAAACTCAAACTTTCATTAAAAATTTTTATAAAATTGGAATTTTATATAGAAAAATTTAATCTTCATAAAGAGTTTGAGAACAATCCAATTGCCGGAAAGCAATTAGACAATTCTAATATCCATAGAACATTTCGAACTTAGTATAGAAAAATCGAATATTCATAGAAAATTTTGAGAAAAATCAAATATTACAGATAATTTGAAAAAAATTAAATTTTTGAGAAAAATATAATTTTAAAAAAAATTATTTAAAAAATACGGAATTTTATAGAAAATTTTGCGAAAAATCGATTTTTACGAATTTAAAACATTATGGACATTTTGAACTTACGAGATAGATCGAACTTTAAAAAATTTAAATTTCATAGACAATTTTGAGAAAAATTGATTTTTTTTACGAATTTTCATGAGTTTTTGTTTAGAAAAATCGATTTTCTACAGAAAATTATGAGAGAAATCTAATTTTTTTATAATTTTTTTTTCGATTTTCTACAGCAAATTATGAGAAAAATCTAATTTTTTATAGAAACTTTTGTAAAAATTTTATTTTTAAAGACAATTTTGTAAAAATTTTATTTTTAAAGACAATTTTGTAAAAATTTTATTTTTAAAGAAAATTTTGTAAAAATTTTATTTTTATGGTAAATTTTGTAAAAGATTCATTTGTGTAGAATATTTTTTATAGAAAATGTATTATTTTATCAAAAAAATTTTGCAAAATTTTATTTTTATAGGAAATTTTGTAAAATTATTTTTTTATACAAACTTTTGTCAACATTTTATTTTTATGGAAATTCTTTTAAAATGTTATTTCAACTATAAATCAAATTTTATAGAAAACTATTACAAATCGAGCTTTTATCGAAATTTTATAGAAAACTATAAAAAATCGAGCTTTTATCGAAATTTTTGAGAAAAGTTGATTTTTTTAGAAATATATGAGAAAAATAGATTTTCAGAAAAAATTTGTGGAATTTCGAAATTATCGAAGTTTCATAGAGAGTTAAAAAAAAATCCAGAAAATTATTCTAATGTTTATAGAAAATTTAGAGTAAAATACAATTTTAAGAACTATGAGAAAAATGTAAATTTCATAGTCAATTTTGAGAAAAAAAGAGTTTGTACAGAAAATTATGAGGAAAGTTTAATTTTTATAGACAATTTTCAAAAAAATCATATTTTTAGAAAACTATGAGAAATATCGGAATTTAGAAAATTTTCTATTTGCTATAGAAAAATTGAATTTTTATCGCGAATTTTGAGAAATTTTAAGTTTCTATTAAAAATTGTGAGAGAAATACAATTTTCACAGATTTTTTAGAACTTTCAGGAAGACTAGGAAAAATATCGCTATTTCACAATTTTAAAAATTGCGATTTCACAATTTAAAAAATTGCGATTTCACAATTTTGAAACAAAAAAATGAATTTTTACAAAAATTTCCGGGAAAATCTAATTTTTATAGAAAATTTTGAGAAAAAAATTAAATTTTTATAGAAAACTTTGGAAAAGTTCGAATTTTCAATAGAAAATTTTACTTTTCATTGAAAATTTTAAGAAAATTGAATTTCTCTAGAAAAAAAATTAATTTTATAATCAATTTTGAAAAAAAAACGATTTTCTACAGAAAATCATGAGAAAAGTCAAATTTTGACAAAATTATCGGAATTTAGAAAATTTTCTATTTGCTATAGAAAAATTGAGCTTTTATCGCGAATTTTTGGAAATTTTAAAGTTCTATAAAAAATAGTGAGAAAAATACAATTGGCATAGAAAATTTTGGGAATTTCGAAATACTTATAAAAAATCGATTTTTTATATAAAATTTTAATTTTTACAGAAAATAGAATTTTAAGGAAAACTTTAAAAAATATCGCGATTTCACAATTTAAAAAATTGCGATTTGACAATTTTGAAAAAAAAAAATCGAATTTTTACAAAAATTTCCGGGGAAAATCTAATTTTTATAGAAAATTTTGAGAAAAATTTAAATTTTTATAGAAAACTTTGGAAAAGTTTGAAATTTCAATAGAAAATCCGAATTGAGATTGAACATTTTAAGAAAATTGAATTTCTCTAGAAAAAAATTTAATTTTATAATCAATTTTGAAAAAAAAAGTATTTTCTACAGAAAATCATAGGAAAGTCAAAATTTGACAAAATTATCGGAATTTCGAAAATTTTCTATTTGCTATAGAAAAATCGAGCTTTTATTGCAAATTTTAGGAAATTGTAAGTATCTATAAAAAAAAAATAGTGAGAAAAATACAATTTGCATAGACAATTTTGGGAATTTCGAACTACCTACAATATCGAATTTTTATAGAAAATTTTAATTTTTACAGAAATTAGAATTTCAAGGAAAACTATGAAAAAATCGCAATTTTACAATTCAATAAATTGCGATTTCAAAATTTTGAAAAAAATCGGATTTTTACAAAAATTTCCGGGGAAAATCTAATTTTTATAGAAAATTTTGAGAACAATTTAAATTTTTATAGGAAAAGTTCGAATTTTCAATAGAAAATCCGAATTGAGATTGAAAATTTTAAGAAAATTGAATTTCTCTAGAAAAAAAATTTAATTTTATAATCAATTTTGAAAAAAAAACGATTTTCTACAGAAAATCATGAGAAAAGGCAAATTTTGACAAAATTAACGGAATTTCGAAAATTTTCTATTTGCTATAGAAAAATTGAGCTTTAGTTGCAAATTTTGGGAAATTTTACGTTTCCATAAAAAATTGTGAGAAAAACACAATTTTCATAGAAAATTTTGGGAATTTCGAACTACCTATAAAAAATCGAATTTTTATAAAAAATTTTAATTTTTACAGAAAATAGAATTTTAAAGAAAACTATGAAAAACGTCGCGATTTCACAATTTAATAAATTACGATTTCACAATTTTGAAAAAAAAAAATCGAATTTTACAAAAATTTCCAGATAAAATCTAATTTTTATACAAAATTTTGAGAAAAATTTAAATTTCTATAGACAACTTTGGAAATGTTCGAATTTTCAATAGAAAATCCGAATTTTCATTCAAAATTTTAAGAAAATTGTATTTATCTAGAAAAGTTTTAAGTTTATAATCAATTTTGAAAAAAAAAAACGATTTTCTACAGAAAATCATAGGAAAATCAAATTTTGGCAAAATTATCAGAATTTCGAAAATTTTCTATTTGTTATAAAAAAATTGAGCTTTTATTGCAAATTTTGGAAAATTTTTGTGATTTTCCAACTTCCTAAACCAAAATCGAGATTTCATAGAAAAAATTGGCAAATGTCAAACTTTATGGATAATTATGACAAAATTTGAATGTTGAGAATATTCTAGTTTTTATATTAAAAAAAGAGGAAATTTAAATTTTTTACAAATTTCGATTTTTTTTTTTAATTTTGGAAATTGATCAATTCAACCCTGAATTACGAAGATTTTTATAACCTACAATTTTTATGCCCTAACGTCGGGCTATTATAACTTTAATGTGATAGAGATGATTGGGGAAAATATATTTTTGGATCAGATGGATTTTAGATTTTGTTCAATTTCGTGGCAATTCTCCTTTCTTCGTATACGTATGACTACAAAGGCATACGTTTTTAATAAGACCAACATTGGGGAGCTAATTAACTCCTTTCCCTTTGTAGTGGCGTCGAAACCAGAAACTATAAAAATTTAATTTACTAGAAACCACAACCCAAAAAGCATTTTAATTACCCCCAAAAAATCAAGATACATTGCAGAGAGAAGCACCTTATGCATTTGCCACCAAAAACTCTACCATTTTAATTTATGCTCACACTTACCATGCCATCACTGCACGTGAGTTAGGCCACTGCAAATTCATTGAAATAATAAAACTAAATTTACTAAATAAAATTTTAGTCTATAAACCACAAAACTTTATTCAATTGTCCAAAACAGACAAATCCACAAAATCCCCTCGGAGGAGAGTAGAACATGTCCGCTACAGAAATCATAGAAAGCCTATGGAAATTTTATCGAAAAATGCAACCTCACGGTGGTGGCTGGAAAAATAGAAAGGAAATTGTGTTTATGTTTATTCATTCATTCCATTCAAGAACAAAGACAACGGGGAAAAATACTTCCACTGGTTCATGTGGCAGTGAAGATGCTACTGTGGTGGTATGAGAGTTGGGGGAGTGGTTGCTTTAATGCCATAATTTTTCCTTAAGTTTTTCTTCTTTGACAAATTTTTCTATTTATCACCGTAACAACCAATCCATAGGTGTCTCTTCCAAGAGTGTCTATAAATTGGGGGAGAACTCTGCCTGCAGGGCATATAAAAGCAAAGAGGAACGCCGCAATAGTGCCCCAACAAAATTTCGGGCAAAATGTGTTTTATGGATTTTTTCACTCTCTTTCTCTCTAATGTTTTGTCAATGTTTGCTTAAGAAATTGCCTTAAATTGTTTTTTTGGGATTATTTTTGGTAGCATCTGTAATGGAAAGATGCTAGACTCTGAACTGAATTTTCATAGAAAATTAAAAAAAAATCGAAATTATTGGAAAACTTTGGGGATATTATGGGAAAGTTTTGGGAATAATCGAATCTCCATAGAAACATTTGCAAACATTCGAATTTTTATAAAAAAAACAAATCCTATAGAGAATTATGAGAAAATTCACAGTTTCAACGAAACTTTTGAAAGATATGCGAAAATATAATTTTTAAAAAGTATTTTGAGAAAAATCGAATATTCATAAAACTTTTTGATAAAAATCAGATTTTCATAGAAAATCTTGGAAAATGTCGAATTTTCTAAAGAAAATTTAATTTTTACAGAAAATCTTGAGAAAAATTTTTATAGAAAACTTTGGGTAAGCTTTCTATAGAAAAATCAAATTTTTATAGACATTTTTAAAAAATTTAATTTTATTGGAAAATTATAAAAAAACGAATTTTCATAGATAGGTAAGCACGAATTTTCTATTTCACAATGGAATTTTCATAAGAAATTTTAAATTTTGGGAAAACTGAGTTTTACAGAAAACTAGAAAAATCGAATTTTCGGGAAAAATTTTGGGAAGATTCGAATTTTCTATAATAAATTAGGGAATCGGTTTATATGGGGGCTATACATAATTATGAACCGATGTGAACCAATTTTTGCATGGTTGTTAGAGACCATATATTTACACCACGTACCAAATTTCAGCCGGATCGAATGAAAGTTGCTTCTCTTTGAGGCTCCGCAAGCCAAATCTGAGGATCGGTTTATATGGGGACTGTATATAATTATGGACCGATGTAGACCAATTTTTGCATGGTTATTAGAGACCGTATACCAACACCACGTACCAAATTTCAGCCGGATCGAATGAAATTTGCTTCTCTTTGAGGCTCCGCAAGCCAAATCTGGGGATCGGTTTATATGGTGACTATATATAATTATGGACCGATGTAGACAAATTTTTGCATGGTTTTTATTATTATGAAGCTGTATGTTGAGGGAAAATCGTATAGGGAAATTGGACAAATAGTGGGTAGAGCACACTCATCTATCCAGAGAGTTATAACCAACTATGTTTCAACGGGTTCCATACTGCCAAAGCCTCGATCTGGTCGTCCATCTCTATTAACAAGTTGAGAAAAAAACGTATCGTTCAATTGGTGCGCCTAAATCCAAGGATAACGGCTCACCAACTGAAACTTGAGGTGGAGGAAAGGTTTTCCAAAGTTGTTTCCGATGACACCGTCCGTAGGATTTTGAAAAAGGCTGGCTACAATAGCCAAGTAGCCCGTAGGAAGCCATACATATCAGATGTCAATAAGCAGAAGCGAATGGATTTTGCAAATGAATATGTATCCAAGCCCCCCCCAGTTTTGGAACAAAGTAATTTTCTCGGATGAAAGCAAATTTTGCATTTTTGGTAAAAAGGCAAAAAGTTAGTGTGGAGGAAGAAAGGTACGGCGTTCGAAAGGCAGAATTTAGTACCAACCGTAAAACATGGGGGAGGCGGAATCATGGTATGGGGTTGTATGGCAGCCAGCGGTGTTGGTAAACTTGAATTTATTGAATCCACAATGGACCAAATGGGGTATATACAAATTCTGAAAAATAATTTGTTGCAAAGTGCACAGCTGTTGGGGCTAGAAGAAGAGTTTTACTTTCAGCAAGACAATGACCCCAAGCATACCGCGCAAAATGTAAAGCTATGGCTTTTGTACAACGTTAAAAATCAGCTACGAACGCCCCCCCAATCACCAGACCTTAACCCTATCTAGCATTTATGGGACTTACTCGAACGCAGGATTCGCACACATGCCATAACCTCAAAAAACATGCTTAAGGAGATAATATTGCAAGAATGGGGAAAAATTACAGCTGATGATACAAAAAAGCTCGTAGATTCGATGCCTAGACGTCTCGGAGAGGTACTAAATAGAAAGGGTTATCCAACAAGTTACTAGGATCTCACAGAACCTAATTTTTAATATTGAAAAATTCTTGTACGCAGACTTTTGCTAGTATTTTTTTTCGCCATTTTTTTTTACTGAATTAAAAGTACAATAATTCATTTCACGTTATGTTTATATAATAATATTTCAGAGAAATGTCCAATAAATGAAATAAAATAAGTTTTGGCCCCATAAATACTTTATGTGTAGAGAAATGTATGTACACGCAAAAAAATAATTCTTTCCTCCCAAACGAAATTTTAGACAAACAAAGTTCGTTTCTCATTTGCTTTTCGCTGTAAGGAAGTGTATTTGGAAGAAAAGTATATACTTTTTGTGATAAACGTTTATTCTTTTCCAGGATGTAAAAACAATTTCATAAAGACTAGCTAAAAAAAAACATTATTTTCTTGCTAATTGCATTGTCCCTCACATCTTTCTCACATCCACGAGGATTTTTAGTTCTTAACACCTTTTCCTGTAATACCAACAATGTAGAAGAAATTATACGATTTTATAAATGTTTAAAATTTTTTTTACCTTTCGCCTGGACGGAGAATCGAACCGCGGACCATGCACATTGTAAGCCAACACACTAACCACTGAGCTATGTACCTGTTATGGTCATCAATAGATAAATATCCATATAAGTTATATTTATATAGCATAGCTTGCGGCGCCCACGAACCGAATAAACAAAGTTTATTTACCGGAAAAAACATTTAGTTTGCCACCGTGGAGCAGTGGTAGCTACGTCCGACTCTCATGCCAAGGGTCGTGGGTTCGATCCCTGCTTCGGCCAAAGTTTTTTTTTTTTTTGCTTTTGTTTTTTTTTACATATATTCCAGATATATTCGGAAGATTCCGAAAAAATGTTCAACATTACATTGTACTATATTAAATTTTGAACTGTAAAATGTGTCTTATTAAAGACCTAAAGTCAGAAAAGAACAGTGTTTGATATAAACGAAATGGACTGTGTTGTTATTTCAAAAATAACTTTTTTATTGAAAAAATAAAAATTTTGTAACAAACGAATTTTTTTGGTGATAAAAGTTTAAAATTTTCGAAGCAATTCAAAAAACTCTAACAAAAGAAAAACGTTTTCGGTACACGTTTTCCAAACGTTTTTTTTCTTTGCGTGTATGAATTTTAAATTTAATTTTTTTTTTGCCTCGTACGTGGACTGATGTGGACCAATTTTGGCGTAGTTGTTAGAGACCATATACTTACGCCATGTACTAAATTTAAGCCGGATCGGATGAAATTTGCTTCTCTTAGAGGCTCCGCAAGCCAAATCTGGCGATCGGTTAATATGGGGGCTATATATAATTATGGACCGATGTGGACAAATTTTTGCATGTTTGTTAGAGACTAACACCATGTACCAGAGCAATAGAGCAATATTTCGATGTGCTACAAACGGAATGACAAAGTTAAATACCCCCCATCCTATGGTGGAGGGTATAAAAACTATTTGATTATAATAAAAAAAAATTTGGAAATTTATATTTTCTAAAGAAAATTAAAAAAAAAAAAAATATTGAAAATAAAGCACTATTTGATTTTTATAGCGAAATTTCAGAAAAATGTGATTTGCTTAAGAAAATCGAAAAATAAAAATTTCATAGAAAAAATTAGGATAAATCGTTTTTTTCCTTTTGTCGATTCAGGAAGTGGTTCTCAGAATATTTGCCAAGGACACCATGAGGCTATGTAGTGTATTGTAATTTAATGCCCATGACTTTCGTATTAGAAGGGTATGCATATATTGGGCTTACGACAATTTTTTTTCATTGTACACACAGAAAACAGATTGGTTGGAAATCAGTTGTACTAAAGAAAATTCTATATTGAGTATTAAATATCAATTGTGCTGATCTATTTTCTTCAATCACAAACATTTTTGTGTCCTTAATACCATTTGGTTATAATTTCGATAGATATTCGTTTATGACTCAAAACAAATGGTTGTAGCAACCAAATGTCTCTTTTTAGAACAATTTTATTAGAATTCGATTGATATGACCTACTCTAAATAAATTTTGTTACTATCATTCTGTTGTCGGTATTCTCAGGCGAATGCCATTTGATAAATTTCTCAAATGTCATTTCTATTATAACAAATTATTTAGTGTCCAAAGAAGTCGTATGTTTATTTGTTTCAAACAAAATCACTAAATTTAAAACGGATCTAATAAAATGCGCCGGCACTACGACCTATAACACGTGACATCGAAGTTTTGATACATTTGCGGGTAAGTTCTAAATTTTATAAATTCCAAAATGGATACATGTATCCTATAACATTTTAATTTTATTTGTTCGTTTCTCAACTATATAGATCCATTTTTAAGGTATGCAACAATCCGGATTAACCAGCGATTTAGACCTGGCTTTTAAAAAGCCACATTTCAGAGACGAAAGCAGTTGGATGTGGAAAATATTCCTAGTTCTGAACGATTTTACCAAATATTTTCACATAACGAATGTTAAATTATTGATATCCATAAAATAGAGGACCATATATATTTTTGATGCATAGAACGAATTCCCTGATTCTGGGCCAAGGTTTGAATTGTGATATTTTTGGACGAAAAATGAAATAAGCTTAATCTACAATTTGTATTCGTGTATTTACTGAAATATTTAAATATATGTAAAAAATACAATGCTCGAGGCTATAGAATTATCATTCAGATCGGTTGTGGGGATTATTAAGGTTGGATGATACAACCGAAACATGAAGGTGCCAATAACCAATTTTATTAGCTGTCATAGCCAACTCCATATACATTATAAGTTGTAACTCCCATTATTCGATTGAGTCAACCGAATTAGTCGGGTGACACAACTGCCAACAGATAGTTGCTGCAACTGCCAAAATGAGGTTGGAAATAAATTCGGTTATCACAACCAATCTGTATTCTCTGTGTAGTTTGTGCTTTTCTAAAGAAAATTTCTTTACAATCGAATTTATTTTCCACACATAAATTTTATATAATATTTTGCTTTTCCAATCTTAATACATTGACCTTTGCCTGTATACCTCCATACACATGTGCATCTACAAGTGTTTCATGATTTCAACGGAATAAGCTTGATGCCTATCATAGCAAACCGAGGGGGAGAGTGAATAGGGAGTGAAGCCTCATCAATTTGGGTGAGCTATCTAACGGTACCACACATATGTCTACATAGGTGTGGTAAATTCGTGGAATTAATTTTTTATATTTGAATAGGAAAATTTCTTTGGTTTATATTTGCTTACAATAAATATTTACTCAATGATCCTTGAAGTTTAATTTTGCATCAATTTTATTATTTTCCCTCTCAATTTATACAAATAATTACAGAGACTAATGGTTTCCAATAATGATTTTATGTACGTACATGAAATGATGAATTTTGGTAGAGTGAGAGAGAGAGAGAGAGAGAGAGAGAAAAGAGAGCTATCCCCTTAGTTAATGGTCCCATCATCATTGTCAAGATGAAAATCAAAGAGAGAGGGAGAAAATGAGAGCTATCTCCCTAATCAATATTCCTATCATTAGCAAAAACGAAAATCACAGCTTTTTACCCAAGGGAATTTATAAAATTTCTATGCTATACTAAGTGTAATCATTGCGAGTGTGATTTAAATGATTTGCAAATAATCTTCTTATTCTAATCAATCAGTCTTTGTTGCCAAAAGGTATACATACATATGTATGTACTCCCCACTAACCATTCTCAATATTGTGCTTTGTCATTACGTCAAAGTTTTTGATTTTAAAACGCTCTTTGAAAATTTGAAAATTTTGTGTGTTCTATGTTAGTGAGGTTAATTAATCATCATATTGACGCGTGAAATGCTGATTTCTTAAAAAAAATCGTAAGATGATAAATTATTGTTGTTTTCGAACAAATTGATTTTTTTTTTGTTGTTTTGGATTATAACAGGGGGAGATGTAAAACGTGACTTCAATTTTTTATATCATTACAGCGGGAGTATACATTAGATAGGGTCGCGAAAAAAAGTTGATGCGGTCACCCCCCAGTTTTGCAGCATATTCGAAGACAATTTCAGAATACCAAAAAATTCGCTACATGATTTTTTAAGTCTGCCCATATTTTTGTGAGAGAAGGCTGTTGATAGTATTTGAAAAAAGTGAAAACAACAGCCTTCTCTCACAAAAATATGGACAGACTTAAAAAATCATGTAGCGAATGTGATTGTTAGAATTTTAAAACAGTAGGCTCTCAAATTGTTCTTGCAAAAACACATGCACTTTGCATAACGCAGAAAATGCCATAGTGCAAACAACGAGTATGTTTACAAAGGTACCGTTAGAAATTTACAGATAAACAGGTTTTGTGTTCTAAATGCCTTATAAATTAATTTCGTAGATGTGGTTTCGATCGGACATCATGACAACACAACAAAAACTATTTGGTGGTGTGTAGGGTGACCTATTGACTTTTTAAAATCTCTGTAACTTTTTTGTTTATGAATATAAGTAAATACTTCAAAAGCAAAAGTTTCATATTTTGTTAAGGTCTTTATAATGGTTGTAAGAAATTGGCATCATAGGGGTATACGAAGCGAAATAAAAAAATTAAAAATCAAATTTGACGTCGGAGTCAAAAATGACCAATGCACGAAATATAGCCCCTGATCAACCACGAACAACGATATGCGTTTCTTTTCAATCGGACTTCAAATGACGACACAGCACAATAAATTGTATTTCGGGGGGTCGTAGGTTGCACGGAAAAAAAAAGTTTTGGTGTTCTGAAATTGTCTTCGAATATGCTACAAAACTGGGGGGTGACCGCATCAACTTTTTTTTTCCTTTAGGCCGTGACCCTATCTAGTATACATACATATTCTTTTAGAAATTTCGATACATTTAGAAATATTCAAATTGGCATCATTTCTCTACACAGCTCGTCGGACATCTAAAAGATTCATTTCACTGATAGTTCATTTTATTGCTTATCAGCTAACAAAAGCATTTTGTTCTATTGCATTCAGAAGTAATGCTATTTGTGTTGTAATTTAATCGTGAGTGTGATGGCTTTATATTTGGCTTGAAAACAACAAGTGACCATCATTGGATTCCTCCAGCTTTTAAATGTGAATATTTTTTTTATTTTTCGTACCATTGCCCACTACCGTAATACTGATAAGGAGCAATTGCATGGTGCCAAGAAATTGAACAAAAAATTTATAACAACACCAGAAATGATGCGAAAAGTAAAAGCCTGATTTGATCGAAATCCATGTCACAGTGGTGAAAAACTTGCTCGTGCGTTGAACGGATGAAAAATCTTGGACTGTAACCAAGTGCACAAAACAGAAGTTAGACTGAAAAGATCCAAGGATTCACTTCACATGCAGGCCAGTGGCTAGTTATCGAATTTGGTTTTCTACGACGACAAGCCATTCGAAATAGAGCATTTTGTGAACAAAACTATGATCGGGTTTAGTGTCCAAAGAGGTCACTTGAAATTTGATTTAGACCTTCAATTGAAATTTGATTTATACCTTCAATTGAAATTTGATGGTAATGGCGTGGGTAGACGTTAAGGGCCAATTTCGCTCCCCCTCTCGCATTTATCGACCTTTGGGGCCACATATATAAGGAATATTATCGGAAGCATTTCCTAAAGCCAGTATAGAAGCCCCGGGCAGAAAACAATATCAGCCACAGATGGTCATTCCAAAAGGACTCAGCACCATCGCAATCACCACACTTCAACCAAGATTAGCTCAAATAGAGAGGATCGTCACTTCATTTCTACCGCACAAGGGCCACCAATTACTCCGGATCTCAATAACGATTGCCAATCGAGACATAAATAATCTACCAACATTTGGAGAACATTTTAGCAAAAAACTATCAAAAAAAATAGAAAATTTCGCCAAAACTTTATTTCTATAGAAAATTTTGTCAACATTTTATTTATATAGAAAATTTTGTCAAAATTTTATTTCTAGAAAAAACTTTGTCAAAATTTTTATTTCTATACAAAACTTTGTCAAAATTCTATTTTTATACAAATTTTTGTCAACATTTTATTTCTACAGAAATTTTTGTCAAAATTTCATTTCGTTAAAAAAACATTTTTAGAAAATTTCCGTAGAACATGTTTTTAAATTTTTTTTTTGTAGAAAATTTTATTTCTATAGAAAATTTTGTCCAAATTTTATGTCTAAAATTTGTCAAAATTTTATTTCCATAGAAAACTTCGATTTTTTTTATAAAATTTTATCAACATGTTATTTCAATGGAAATTTTTTTCAAAATTTTATTTCTATAGAACATTTTGTCAAAATTTTGTTTCTATAGAAAATTTTGTCAAAAATTTATTTCTATAGAAAATTTTGTCAAAATTTTATTTCTATAGAAAATTTTGTCCAAATTTTATGTCTAAAATTTGTCACAATTTTATTTCTATAGAAAACTACGACTTTTTATAATATTTTTCAACATTTTATTTCTATAGAAAATTTTGTCAAAATTTTATTTCTATAGAACATTTTGTCAAAATTTTGTTTCTATAGAAAATTTCGAAAAACTTTATTTCTATAGAAAATTTTGTCAACATTTTATTTCTATAGAAAATTTTCTGAAAATTTTATTTCTAGAAAAAACCTCTGTCAAAATTTTTATTTCTATACAAAACTTTGTCAAAATTCTATTTTTATAGAAATTTTTGTCAACATTTTATGTCTATAGAAATTTTTGTCAAAATTTCATTTCTTTAAAAAAAATAAAATTTTCAGAAAATTTCCGTAGAACATGTCTTTAAATTTTTTTATTTTTATAGAAATTTTTGTCAAAATTTTATTTTTGTCCAAATTTTATGTCTAAAATCTGTCAAAATTTTATTTCTATAGAAAACTTCGACTTTTTATAAAATTTTATCAACATGTTATTTCTATGGAATTTTTTTTTCAACAATTTATTTCTATAGAACATTTTGTCAAAATTTTGCTTCTATAGAAAATTTTGTCAAAAATTTATTTCTATAGAAAAATTTGTAAAAATTTTATTTCTATAGAAAATTTTGTCCACGTTTTGTTTCAATAGATAACTTTGTCGAAATTTTATGTTTAAAATCTGTCACAATTTTATTTCTATAGAAAACTTCGATTTTTATATAATTTTATCAACATTTTATTTCTATGGAAAATTTTGCAAAATGTTATTTCTATAGAACATTTAGTCAATATTTTATTTCTATAGAAAATTTTGTCAAAATTTTATTTCTATAGAAAATTTTGCAACAATTTATTTCTATAGAAAAATTTGTCAAAATTTTATTCCTATAGAAAATTTTGTCAAAATTTAATTTTTAAGAAAATTTTGTTAACATTTTATTTTTATGGAATATATTGTTAAAATTTTATATCAATAGAAAATTTTGTAAAAAAATTTTCTATAAAAAATTTTTGTCCAAATTTTATTTCTATAGGAAATTTTGTCCAAATTTTATCAAAATTTTATTTCTATAGAAAACTTTATCAAAATGTTATGTCTGTACAAAATTTGTCAAAATTTTATTTCTATAAAAACTTCTTTTATCAAAATTTTATTTCTATAGAAAATTTTGTCAAAATTTTATTTCTATAGAAAATTTTCCCAAAATTTTAGTTCTATAGAAAATTTTGCCAAAATTTTATTTCTATAGAAATTTTTGTCAAAATTTTATTTCTATAAAAAATTTTGTCAAAATTGTATTTCTTTAGAAAATGTTGTCAAAATTTTATTTCTATAGAAAGTTACGTCAAAGTTTTATTTCCATTGACAACTTTTTCAAACATTTATTTCTATAGAAAATTTTGTCAAAATTTTATTTCTATAGAAAATTTTGTCAAAATTTTATTTCTATAGAAAATTTTGTCCAAATTTTATCTAAATTTTATTCCTATAGAAAATTTTGTCAAAATTTTATGTCTGTACAAAATTTTTAAAAATTTTTTTCTATAGAAAACTTCAAAACTTTATTTCAATACAAAATTTTGTCAAAATTTTATTTCTATAGAACATTGTGACAAAATTTCATTCCTATAGAAAATTTTGTCAAAATTTTATTTCTATAGAAAATTTTGTCCAAATTTTATCTAAATTTTATTCCTATAGAAAACTTTGTCAAAATTTTATGTCTGTACAAAATTTGTCAAAATTTTATTTCTATAGAAAACTTCAAAATTTTATTTCAATAGAAAATTTTGTCAAAATTGTATATCTATAAAAAATTTTGTCAAAATTTTATTTCTATAGAAAATTTTGTCAAAATTTTATTTTTATAGAAAATTTTGTCAAAATTTAATTTCTTTAGAAAATTTTATTTCCATAGAAAGTTACGCCAAAGTTTTATTTCCAGTGAAAATTTTGTCAAAAATTTATTTCCATTGAAAATTTTGTCAACAATTTATTTCTATTGAACATTTTGTCAAAATTTTATTTCTATAGAAAATTTTGTGAAAATTTTATTTCTATAGAAAATTTTTTCAAAATTATGTTTCTATAGAAAATTTTGTCAAAATTTTATTTCTATAGAAAATTTTGTCAAAATTTTATTTCTATAGAAAATTTTGTCAAAATTTTATTTCTTTAGAAAATTTTGTCAAAATTTTATTTCTATAGAAAGTTACGTCAAATATTTATTTCCATTGAAAATTTTTTCAAAAATTTATTTCTATAGAACATTTTGACAAAATTTAATTTCTATAGAAAATTTTGTCAAAATTTTAATTCTATAGAAAATTTTGTCAAAATTTTATTTCTATAGAAAATGGTTAAGCTACACTTGTTTAGTCAATGCATGGTTTTAAGCTGAAATCGACAACAACAAAATTATTGAAGAATAAACCAACAATAACAGAACGAATGAAGTAAGAGGAAGCACGCTTAATATAAACCCAGCCAGTAGAGTTAACTTTGCCACTCAAATCGATGATTTGACAGTGGCAAAGGAAGATATGTTTGTAAAAGTTTGTTTCGGCAAAGGCCGGCTATCATAAACCTTTTTTTTCGGAAGGTTCAAGTGTGGTTCACTTTGGGTTTAGTGAACTTCCTGAATTTATTTTGATAATTGGTTGATAGTTTTGCTGCAAGTAGAGGATGCTAATGAGGAATGTGGTAATTCCGAAACGTGCGACCATCCAACCATCTTGCAGCCTATAGAGCTTTGCCCAAATAAATTTGATAAACATTCTTTTCCGCTGTTGGTTAAGCTACACTTGTTGTGTAGCTAATGCATGGTTTTAAGCTGAAATCAAAAACAACAACAAAAAAATTTATTTCTATGGAAAATTTTTTCAAAATTTTATTTCTATAATTTTTTTACATTTTATTTTTTAGAATATTTTTTTAAAAATTTTATTTCTATAGAAAAATTTTTTAACATTTTATTTTTATAGAAAATGTTGTCCATCTTTTATTTCATTACAAGATTTTATGAAAATTTTATTTCTATAGCAAATTTGGTCAAATTGTATTTCGTTAGAAAAAATTTTCAGAAAATTTCCGTAAAACATTTTTTAAAATTTTTTTATTTCTATAGAAAATTTTGTCAGTTTCTACAGAATATATTTCTCTATATTTTATTTCAATAGATAGTTTTGTTAAAATTTTATTTATCTAGACAATTTTATCAAAACTTTATTTCTATAGAAAATTTTATCAAAATTTTATTTCTATAGAAAATTTTGCCAAAAAAATTTTGTCAAAATTTTATTTCTATAGAAAATTTTGTCAAAATTTTATTTCTATAGAAAATTTTGTCAAAATTTTATTTCTATAGAAAATTTTGTCAAAGTTTTATTTCTATAGAAAGTTATGTCAAAATTTTATTTCTATATAAAATTTTGTCAAAATTGTATGCAACTGTCAAGGAGGATATCTGCATTTCCCAGCTCAACCATGTAAATAAGGATATTCGGATAAAAACAAACGACAACCAAATCCATGATTACACTGTTGTCCTATTAGTGAAAACATCAACATAAGATATCAAACGCGAGTTTCTTCACAATCCAATCGAAATACACAATCTTTAGATCTATGTCAACTTGGTTTTCTCAGTGTATTGTGTAGAGCTTTTGCAACAAATCCAATTTAGAATTCTTATAATTTTTCTATTTTCAAGAGCCATTATATGAAAAACAAAGTTCAACTACCACTACCACTTCCGCTTTCAACTTTTCTAGTTGACCTCGTTGCTGTGCATTTCAAATTTCCGTTTTGTGGCTATGACATTGGCTCCTTTTCTGCAGTTATGATGGCGTTATTTTATTTGTTTGGTTTTTATTGCCCAAAAAATTTAAAAACGTTTATTGGTGCGCAAGAAAAACCACAAAAAAACACACAAAATCGACTAGCCTCAATTGACATTCCAAAAATCTGCATTTAATACAGATAAAGGCCATACCGAAATCCAAAATTGTACCAAAAGTCTAGGGGAATAGAAGTGCTGGCAGGAAGAGGGGGATGGATGGTTAAGAACAAACTTTGAAGGCTATAACTCTAACAGAGGCAATTACCACTGCTAACCCAGTTTTTGGCTCGTTTTGTTCGAGAGCACTGCCTTCCCATTGAAAATAAAAACTTTTAGCCAGTATTTGTATAGCTCGTGAATTAATGTTCCTTTCGTTCGGCATGATGATATCCGCTATGCCTAGTAGAAATAGAACAAAACAAAAGGCAGTTAGGAATCACTAAACGACAATATCAGCTTAAAGCGAAATGTACTCCTTACACACACACACTCACGTGCACACACACACATACCCCGAGCATTTGAAAATCCTTTAGAAATTTATGGCATTTCTATACAAACAAATTCAGATTGTTGGACTTTTTGCAAATGTATGAGTTAGTATGGATAATTGAGTATAGGTTATCATCAAGGTTGCCACAGTTGGTAAAATTCCATCCAAAATTTCGACAAAAATTTGTTATAGAAAGAAAATGTTGACAAAATTTGTTATAGAAAGAAAGTTTTGAGAAAAATATTTTATAAAAATAAAATGTTTACAAAATTTTCTATAGAAATACAATTTTGACAAAATTTTCTATAGAATTAAATTTTTTATAAAATTTTGAAAAATTTTTTATAGAAATAAGATTTTGACAAAATTTCTATAGAAATAAAATTTTGAAAAAAAATTTATATAAAAATAAAATTTTGACAAAATTTGTCATAGAAAGAAAATTTTGACAAAATTTGTTATAGAAAGAATGTTTTGAGAACAATATTTTATAAAAATAAAATGTTTACAAAATTTTCTATAGAAATAAATTTTTTACAGAATTTTCTATAGAAATAAAATTTTGACAAAATTTTCTATAGAAATAATATTTCTATAAAATTTTGAAAAAAATTTCTATAGAAATAATATTTTGACAAAATCTCTATAGAAATAAAATTTTGAAAAAATTTTCTATAAAAATAAAAATTTGACAAAACTTTTTATAGAAAGAAAATTTTACAAAATTTGTTATAGAAAGAATGTTTTGAGAAAAATATTTTATAAAAATAAAATGTTTACAAAATTTTCTATAGAAATAAAATTTTGACAAAATTTTCTATAGAAATAAAATTTTGACAAAATTTCTATAGAAATAAAATTTTGAAAAAATTTTCTATAAAAATAAAATTTTGACAAAATTTTTTATAGAAAGAAAATTTTGACACAATTTTTATAGAAAGAAAGTTTTGAGAAAAATATTTTATAAAAATAAAATGTTTACAAAATTTTCTATAGAAATATTTTTTTTTACAGAACTTACTATAGAAATAAAATTTTGACAAAATTTTCTATAGAAATAAAATTTTTATAAAAATTGTTATAGAAAGAAAGTTTTGAGAAAAATATTTTATAAAAATTAAATGTTTACAAAATTTTCTATAGAAATAAAATTTTGACAAAATTTTCTATAGAAATAAATTTTTTACAGAATTTTCTATAGAAATAAAATTTTGACAAAATTTTCTATAGAAATAAAATTTTTATAAAATTTTCAAAAAATTCTCTATAGAAATAAAATTTTGACAAAATTTCTATAGAAATAAATTTTTGAAAAAATTTTCTATAAAAATAAAATTTTGACAAAATTTGTTATAGAAAGAAAGTTTTGAGGAAAATATTTTATAAGAATAAAATGCTTACAACATTTTCTATAGAAATAGAATTTTGACAAAATTTTCTATAGAAATAAATTTTTTTTTTAAATTGTCTATACACGCAGAGAAGGAATATGATCACCTCAACCATGTTTCGAGAGCAAAATGTTATTTTTGGACGGTGACCATGGAACATTTTTGTCGCAAAAATGTTGTTTTCTCGGCAAACATATATATGATTGCCGAAATCAGACATATGCTTTTTGAGAAAATAACATGGTTGCCGCAAACATGTTACATGTTCTCCGTCCAAAAATAACATTTTGCTCTCGAAACATGGTTGAGGTGATCATATTCCTTCTCTGGGTGTAGAAATAAAATTGTGACAGAATTTTATTTTAAAAAAGTTTGACTTAATTTTTTATAATTATATAAATATTCTATAAATAACTTTAAAATTTTTAATTTTTATTTTACACCATACTATAAAAGTATGGTATATTCTTCGATATATTCTTCTTTTTATAATAACCACAAAAATTTTATTACTCTGAAAACAAAATTTTTTTAGTTAGTATTTTTTTGGTATTTTTTTTTTTCAAATTGTGGTAGATTATCTTTAGCTTGAGTGGCAATCGTGGTTGTCATATGCTACCCGCTGGGCGGAAAAAGTATTACCCAGTCTTGTTGGTTTGTGTATATGTCAGGATAGGTAGCGAAGTTCGGTAAAAGGATCTAGACTCTTAGCTCTTGTACTTGTTAAATTAAGGAACCAGCCTTCTGTGTTTGTATTTCTATGGATGTGGTCATGCATATGTATATCTATGTCTGCTATGTTGATTCATTGTAGTTGTCTTTTACCTACGATACGAGTACCTCGTTAGGCTACAATGTTTTGCCGCTCTCATGTGGTGAAATTCCAAAAGGAAAAACGAGAATATTGTCACATTTCTTAATGAAATATTCAGTACACAATAACCTACTATCCGAGAAGTTTATGGTTTTAAATTGCTGGCAGTAAAATATATGGCTATTGGATAAAGACCGGTTGACTGGTTAGGTACATAGCCTAATGGAAGGATAACGAGTTGGAAATTGTCGAGAAACCAAGATGAGTTTTTGGAAATTTTGAATCAATGAACTTGTTCGAAAATGTGGGGATATTAAATGATAAATTTCTTATGCATGGGGAAAACCCGTGAGGATAGGATATAGTTTAGAGCAAAGTAAGGTTTCATGAACTTATCGTATATTCCAGAAAGTTTGAGGTATACAAAAATGGTATCAGCCACCGTAGTGGAATGTCACATTTTATTTCTGTATACAATATTGTCAAAATTTTATTTCTATAGAAAATTTGCCAAAATTTTATTTCGTTAGAAAATTTTGTCAAAATTTTATTTTCATAGAAAATTTTGTCAAAATTTTATTTGTATAGAAAATTTTGCCAAAATTTTATTTCTATAGAAAATTTTGCCAAATTTTATTTCTATAGAAAATTTTATTTCCATAGACAATTTTGCCAAAATTTTATTCCTATAGAAAATTTTATCAAAATTGCATTTCCATAGACAATTTTGCCAAAATGTTATTACTATTACTATTGTCGAAATTTTATTTCTATAAAAAACTTTGCCAAATTGTGTTTCTATAGAAGATTTTTATTTCTGTAGAAAATTTTGTCAAAATTTTATTTCTATAGAAAAATTTGCCAAAATTTTATTTCTATAGAAAATTGTATCAAAGTTTTATTTCCATAGAAAATGTTGTAAACATTTTATTTCTATAGAAAATTTTGTTAAAATTTTATTTCTATAGAAAATTTTGTCAAAATTTTATGTCTGTAGACAATTTTGTCAAAATGTTATTACTATTAAAAATTTTGTCACATTTTATTTCTGTATACAATATTGTCAAAATTTTATTTCTATAGAAAATTTGCCAAAATTGTATTTCGTTAGAAAATTTTGTCAAAATTTTATTTTCATAGAAAATTTTGTCAAAATTTTATTTCTATACATTTTTTTTTACAATTTTATTTCTATAGAAAATTTTGTCAAAATTTTATTTCTATAGAAAATTTTATTTCCATAGACCATTTTGCCAAAATTTTATTTCTATAGAAAATTTTATCAAAATTTTATTTCCATAGACAATTTTGCTAACATTTTATTACTACTGAACATTTTGTCACACTTTATTTCTGTATACAATATTGTCGAAATTTTATTTTTAACGAAAATTTTTGTCAAAATTGTGTTTCTATAGAAAATTTTTATCTCTAGAGAAAATTTTATATCTATAGAAAATTGTGTCAAAATTTTATTTCTGTAGAAAATTTTGTCATAATTTTATTTCTAAATAAAATTTTGTCAAAATTTTATTTCTTTAGAAAATTTAGTCAAAATTTTATTTCTTTAGAAAATTTTGTCAAAATTTTATTTCTATAAAACATTTTTCAAAATTTTATTTCTATAGAAAATTTTCTCAAAATTTTATTTCCATTGGAAATTTTGTCGAAATTATATTTCCATTGGAAATTTTGTCAATTTTTTTTTCCATTGAAAATTTTGTCAAAATTTGATTTCTATAGAAAATTTCAACAAAATTTTAGTTTTATAGAAAATTTCAACAAAATTTTAGTTCTATTGAAAATTTCAACAAAATTTGATTTCTGTAGAAAATTTCAACAAAACTTTATTTCTATAGAAAATTTTGTCAAGATTTTATTTCTATAGAAAATTTTGTCAAAATTTTATTCCTATAGAATATATATTTTTTTTATATATTTTATTTCTTGAGAAAATTTTGTCAGATTTTTTTATATAGGAAATTTTGTCAAAACTTTGTTTCTATAGAAAATTTTGTCAAAATTTTATTTCTATAGAAAATTTTGTCAAAATTTTATTTCTATAGAAAATTTTATCAAAGTTTTATTTATATAAAACATTTTCTCAAAATTTTATTTCTTTAAAATTTTTTTCTTCAAAATTTGGTTTCTATAAAAAATTTATTTCCATTGGAAATTTTCTCAAAATTTCATTTCAATTGGAAATTTTGTCAATTTTTTTTCCATTGAAAATTTTGTCAAAATTTGATTTCTATAGAAAATTTCAACAAAATTCTAGTTTTATAGAAAATTTTAACAAAATTTTAGTTCTATAGAAAATTTCAACAAAATTTTAATTCTACAGGAAATTTTGCCAAAATTTTACTTCTATAGAAAATTTTGTCAAAATTGCACTTCAGTAGAAAATTTTGTCAAAATTTTATTTCCATAGAAAATTTTGTATGAAATTTTATTTCTGTGGAAAATTTTTTAAAAAATGTATTTCTTTAAATAATTTTGTTAAGCTTTTGTTTCCATAGAACATGTTGTCAATATTTTATTTCTTTAGAAAATTTTGTCAACATTTTATTTCTTTAGAAAATTTAGTCAAAATTTTATTTCTATAGAAAATTTTCTCAAAATTTTATTTCCATTGGAAATTTTGTCAAATTTTTTTTTCCATTGAAAATTTTGTCAAAATTTTATTTCTATAGAAAATTTCAACAAAATTTTTTTTTTCTACAGAAAATTTCAACAAAATCATTGTTCTATAGAAAATGTTGTCAAAATTTTATTCCTATAGAAAATTTCAACACAATTTTATTTCTATAGAAAATTTTCTCAATATTTTATTTCTATAGACAATTTTCTCAATTTATATAGGAAATTGTGTCAAAACTTTGTTTCTATAGAAAATACTATAGAAAATTTTGTCAAAATTTTATTTCTATAGAAAATTTTGTCAAAATTTTTTTCTTTAGAAAATTTTATTTATATACAAAATTTTCTCAAATTTTTATTTCTTTAAAAATTTTTTTTCAAAATTGTATTTCTATAAAAAAATTTGTCAAAATGTTATTTCTATAGAAAATTTCAACAAAATTTTATTTTTATAGAAAATTTCAACAAAATTTTATTTCTACAGAAAATCTTGTCAAAATTGTATATCTATAGAAAATTTTATCAGAATTTCACTTCTATAGAAAATTTTGTCAAAATTTTATTTCCATAGAAAATTTTGCCAAAAAATTATTTTTATAGAACATTTTTTAATTTTTTTTCAATAGAAAATTTGTGAAAATTTTTTCTATAGTCAATTTTAATAAAAATGTTTTTTTATGGAATATTTGGTTTTCCCAAAAATTATGTCAAACACACACACCCACATATAGATATGAACAACATGTGGCTCTCTATATATTGCAGACATCACCAGATTGTTGTCTTTATGGCATAAAACATTTAAATGGATTAAAATGGAAATTTTATTGCTGTGTATAATAATCCGATGACTTTTTTTCAAGTAATTAGTATGTTTTAAGATCCATAAACAAACAAAATTATATGTTTGCCACCTAATTCTTGGACATTTGAAATATCTTTGCTCGACTAATAGGCAAAGTCCTAATTTTTCTATTAGATCTAAAAATTAAATGGAATTTCCTTTGCTCCCAAAAGCTTTTTAAATGTTTCATATTACTAGTCAATATTGTTGTAGAAGACACAGATGCAGGCAGGCATCATATCTTGACATGACACTTGTTTGTGTCACCCTAGATTAAGGGATCTTATCACTGTCGCCATATATACTCACTCACACAGATGTGGAAGACATAGAACTTTTCATTTCACATAAATGTACTCGTATATAATAAATCACATGCTAAAATGTTGTTATGTTTCAGAGGAAAATGTATTAATCATTAGGGTTTCATCCTGTATGTCAAGTAGATGTTTTTGGCAAATGGAAATGGGGTGACTAAGAATTTCATAGTAAGGGTAAATTTCCACAGTCTTTAGGGTAGATCTGGCGGGGTGAGCTGATTCAATTTTAAGTCTTATATGTTAATTTCCTATGGAAATTGAATATGAGAATTATTCCTTATTTTTGATTAAACAAAAATTAAATTTTACATTTTCTCTAAATTTTTTGCAGGTACGTACATTCCAAAATACTTGTAATGTAGAAGTTATAGAGTTCGTAAGTATGTTAACTATCGTTGAAGAATATTTTTATGTAATTAATTGCTATTTTTATTTTATTTTATTTTATATTATTTTATTTAATTTAATTTTAATTTATTTTATTTCATTAAAAAGATTTAGCGGATAGTGGCCCTAATTTTCTATAAAAAATATGTGTTAATTAAATCGGTTAAGTTTAAGGCAAATATACGAATAACAATAAATTGCCACTCGCTTACCTAGAGTAGAAAACAACCGGAAACGGAAAGATGTAAAAAGCAAACACAACAAAAACAAAATGATTTTGCCGGTTACGGCGACAAGCAACCACTATGGTCCCATATTCATTTGTGTTCTATTTTACAGCATCTTTGGCAAACAAAGTACAATTAAGTTGTTGGCCATAGAGGGCCTGCTATTCTCTGCTTGTTTTTTATATTCCCCCTTTCGAAAAAACAAACAATAAAGACCAGTTGTGTTAACAATGGGGAAGAACTACTAGACTTCCCTGAGATCTAGTCAAACTAGAGTTTATGACTTTATATTTGGGTTAGGTTAAGGGTGCATAAGTAACTAAATTTTTGTTGAACTGGTTTTCCCCCGGTTTTTGCATAGACAACAGGGAGGAGGTTTATATTAGAGATAAGCCAAGTTTTTTCGTCTTTTATGGGCAGGCGAAATAGAGGAAATGTCCACCATAAAACAGTGGTAGTAACCAGCAAATAAAAAGAAGAGGACAATATACAAAACCAAGTTTTTTTAGAGACTTTTTGCCTCTGAGGTTTAGTGTTAAAGTCAGGAGAAAGGGAATTAGAGCACATGTATTTCTTGAAAAAAACAGAAAAAAAAACACTTTTGTGCAAATAGGGGATTCTTTTAAAGCACTTCAGAATTGGTGAGGAAAATGTCTACTACACAAATTGTAAATGCAATGAATTTGAACCTAAAATTCCACAACACTTACAAAATTTTCTATAGAAATAAAAGTTTGAAAAATATTTCTATAGAAATAAAAATTTTGACAAAATTTTCTATAGAAATAAAATTTTTGACAAAATTTTTTATAGAAATAAAATTTTGACAAAGTTTTCTATAGAAATAAAATTTTGACGAAATCTTCCATAGAAATAAAATATTGACGAAATTTCCTATAGAAGTAAAACTTTGACAAAATTTTCTATAGAAGTAAAACTTTGACAAAATTTTCTATAGAAATAAAAGTTTGAAAAATCTTTCTATAGAAATAAAATTTTGACAAAATTTTCTATAGAAATAAAATTTTAGAAACTTTTCTATAGAAATAAAATTTTGACAAAATTTTCTATAGAAATCAAATTTTGAAAAAAAATGTATATAGAAAAATTTTTTTTTCTGACAAATTATCTATAGAAAAAAAATTTTGCCAAAACTTTCTATAGAAATAAAATTTTGACAAAATTTCTATAGAAATAAAAGTTTGACATGATTTTCTATAGAAATAAAATTTTGACAAATTATCTATAGAAATAAAATTTTAACAAAATTTTCTATAGAAATAAAAGTTTGAAAAGATTTTCTATAGAAATAAAAATTTGACCAAATTTTCCATAGAAATAAAAGTTTTAAAAATTTTCTATAGCAATACAATTTTGACAAAATTTTCTATAGAAATAAAGTTTTAAGAAAATTTTGTATAGAAATGAAATTTTAGCAAAATTATCTATAGAAATAAAATTTTGACAAAATTTTCTGTGGAAATAAAATGTTGCGAAAATTTTCTGTAGAACTAAAACTTACACAAAATTTTTCTACAGAACTACAACTGTGAGAAAAATTTCTATAGAAATAAAACTTTGAGAAAATTTTCTATAGAAATACATTTTTGAGAAAATTTTCTATGGAAATAAAATTTTGAGAAAATTTTCTATAGAAATACAATTTTGACAGTATGAAAAAAAATTCTATAGAAATAAAATTTTTGACAAAATTTTCTATAGAAATAAAATTTTTGACAAAATTTTCTATAGATATAAAATTTTTGACAAAATTTTCTATAGAAATAAAATTTTAACGAAATTTTCTATAGAAATAAAATTTTGACAACATTTTCTATAGTAATAAAATTTTGACAAAATTTTCTAAAGAAATTAAATTTTGACAAAATTTTCTGTAGAAATAAAATTTTGACACAATCTTCTAAAGGGTGATACGGGCAAAATTTGGTCAATATAAACTTGACGAATTTCTTTCAATTTGGCATTTAAAAAACCTTAACACCCCTCATTTTGAAGGTGTGTGTGTAGAATGTTGCTCCTATTTTGATTTTGGAATTCACTCTTCAGTTGTCAAAATGCCTTCCAAGCAAGAAGAGCAGCGTATCAAAATTTTGCTCGCGCATCGCGAAAATCCGAGCTACTCGCACGCAAAGCTGGCAAAATCCCTAAAAGTTACCAAATCAACCGTTACAAATGTAATTAAAGTGTTTGGGGAACGTTTGTCGACAGCCAGGAAGTCTGGATCGGGGGGAAATCGAAAACCTGAAGCCGCTGAGACGACAAAGAGAGTTGCCGGTAGTTTCAAGCGAAACCCTAACCTCTCTCTCCGAGATGCCGCAAATAAGCTGGGTGTATCGTCTACAACCGTGCATCGAGCCAAAAAACGAGCCGGACTATCGACTTACAAGAAGGCAGTGACTCCAAATCGCGATGATAAACAAAATACGACGGCCAAAGCGCGATCCCGGAGGCTGTACACGACGATGCTGGCGAAGTTTGAATGCGTGGTAATGGACGACGAAACCTACGTCAAAGCCGACTACAAGCAGCTTCCGGGACAGGAGTTTTATATGGCAAAAGGAAGGGGAAAGGTAGCAGATATTTTCAAACACATAAAACTGTCAAAGTTCGCAAAGAAATATCTGGTTTGGCAAGCCATCTGTACCTGTGGCTTGAAAAGCAGCATTTTCATAGCTTCCGGGACTGTCAACCAAGAAATTTACGTAAAAGAGTGTTTGAATAAACGTCTGCTGCCTTTCCTGAAGAAACATGGTTGTTCCGTACTGTTTTGGCCGGATTTGGCATCTTGCCATTACGGTAAAAAGGCCATGGAGTGGTACGCCGCCAACAACGTGCAGGTGGTTCCCAAGGACAAGAACCCTCCCAACACGCCAGAGCTCCGCCCAATTGAGAAATACTGGGCTATTGTCAAGCGGAACCTAGAGAAGACCAAAAAAACTGCTAAGGACGAGCAGCAGTACAAGGCAAACTGGCTTTCTGCGGCGAAGAAGGTGGACAAGGTGGCTGTACAAAATCTGATGGCAGGTGTCAAGCGTGAGGCCCGGCAATTCGGATTTGGAAAAGCGAAAGCCTAACTGAATATTTTTCCTGAATTTTATACTAATTGAACTTGAAAAAGAAATTTAATTTGATTTTTTGACCAAATTTTGACCGTATCACCCTTTATAGAAATAAAATTTTGACAAAATTTTCGATGGATATAAAAGTTTCTGTAGACATAAAGTTTTGACAAAATTTTCCATAGAAATAACATTTTGTCAAAAATTTCAATTGAAATAAAATTTGACAAAATTTTCTATAGACGTTGTCTTAATGGAAATAAATCACGGTTGCCACAGTTGGTAGAATTATACCACATATGGTAGATTTGTTAATGTCTACACTGTACCACTCTACCAAGGTAGAATTCTCGATGTTTTGGTAGATTTCTATAGAAGAAAAATGTTGACAAAATTTTCTATATAAATGAATTTTTGACAAAATTATCTATAGAAATACAATTTTGACAAAATTTTCTATAGAAATAAAAGTTACAAAAAAAACATTTCCATAGAAATAAAATCTTGACAAAATTTTCTACAGAAATAAAATGTTGACAACATTTTCTATAGAAATAAAAGTTTGACAAATTTTTCTATTGAAATAAAATTTTGACAAAATTATCTATAGAAAAAAAATTGTGACAAAATTTTTTATATTGATAAAATTTTGAGAAAATTTGCTATAGAAATTAAAATTTTGACCAAATTTTCTATAGAAATAAAATTTAGACAAAATTTTCAATAAAAATGAATTTTTGACAAAATTTTCTATAGAAATAAAATTTTGACACAATCTTCTATAGAAATAAAATTTTGACACAATCTTCTATAGAAATAAAATTTTGGCCGAAGTTTCTATAGACGTACAATTTTAACAAAATTTTTTATAGAAATAACATTTTGACAAAATTTTCTATAGAAATCAAATTTTGACAAAATTTTCTATAGAAATCAAATTTTGACAAAATTTTCTATAGAAATCAAATTTTGACAAAATTATCTATAGAAATAAAATGTTGAGATCATTTGCGAGAGATATAAAATTTTGAAAAAATTTTCTATCGAAATCAAATTTTGACAAATTTATTTAAAGAAATAAAATTATTACAAAATTTTCTATAGTAATAAAATTTTGACTAAATTCTCTATAGAAATAAAATTTTGACAAAATAGTCTATAGTAATAAAATTTTGACAAAATTTTCTATAGAAAGAAAATTTTGACTAAATTTCCTATAGAAATAAAATTTTGACAATATTTGCTATAGACATAAAAGCTTCTATAGAAATAAAATTTAACAAAAAATTCTATAGAAATAAAACTTCGACAAAATTTTCTATAGAAAAAAAATGTTGACAAAATTTCCTTTAACAAAATAATTGACAAAATTTAATATAACACTAAAATTTTGACAAAATTTTATATAGAAATAAAATTTTGACTCTCTGTTGGTTAAGCTACCTTTTTGTCAATGCATGGTTGTAGCTGTAACTTTTGACTTCAATGCCGCCATTTTGTGACATGTAGATGGGAAATTATCAAATTTCCAAGATTTGTTTGATATTTACGATATTTTTTTGTATATTCTAAAAAGCGATATTTTGACAAATTTTTCTATCAGTGTATTCTTCGATTTTTATGCCCAAACACCCATTTTACGCCCCATCAACTCCCACTCTTAAACACTTTCTTTACACCACCACCATCATCATCAGGCCATTATGTACCAACATAAAAAACAGCATCATTGTGTTGCAGAAAAAAAAAACATTTTTAGCTCGAATCTATTTTTTACATGTATCCCCCCCTCCCCCTTCCCATTTGGTGTAACCAAAAGCCTTTGAAGTTGTTTTTGGTATAAAGAGAACTTTCGTTACGGTTGTTATGTGTGTTTGTTAGTCGAGAATTTGTTTTGTTTTCTATGCTTGGGCAAAAGCAAAATAAAAAAACAACAACAACGATACATTGACACCCAAATCCATGCACAGCCTTTACCATAGTAGGTGGAGAGAGTGAGAGTATAGAGTGTTTTACACAAAGTGTGACTTTAAGTTGCTGTTTATGGGAGTGTGTGTGTATGTGAGTTAACTTCCGTTTCCCTATGCCCCATATAGTAGCTTTACTTATTTTCTCTTTACTTTCTGCAAAAGGGAAGTTCTGGTGGTAGCTGTATAATTTGCCTATTCTTGTAGCCGTCCCCGGTTTGCTTGGTTTTGCCGGCTTTTAATGATGCACCATTCTTGTGGTTGAGTATTATCACCCGAAACATACTTTTGTGTTAATTTAGCTATGCCATGGCTGCTGCCGGCACTTAGTTTTTCCAGTTCCTTTCTTTAGTTTTTTTTTTTTTGCTGGGCTTTTTCTTTTCCTCTCACCACTCCAATAGTCTGGGGGCTATATTCATTAAAAATAAACAACAACAACGACAACAAAAAAAAGTTTCGAATACTGAACAAATAAAACAGCACAACAACAACCACAACACAACAGCAGCTGTAGTAGAAAACAATGTGAAATTGTTCCATAGCTATTTTTGAGTAAGTGGCACAGATTTTGTTTTTTTTTTTTTTTTCTTTAACGAAAATTTTCATTTTGCGGCTTTTTCTTGTTCTTCGGTGCAAAATGTGTGCCACTGGTTCCAGCCACTTTGAAGTGGAGGGATAATTTTGTGTCGGATGTCTGTCAAAGTATTTAAGCGCATAAAGTTAATGATGCATACACTTTGTATTAAATTTTATTGTGAATTTATTTCTTTTTGCTTTTTTTTTTTTGAAAATGCCAACAGCAGAATTTCTTAGAGAAGCATATGATTTATTATGAATTTAAAAAGTTCGTTTTGGTTCTACGTTACACCCTCCGCCATAGGATAATGAAGGGGGTATATTAAATTTAACATTCCGTTTGTAACATATCGAAATATTCGTCACAGACCCCATAAAATCGATATATTCTTGGCCATGGTAAAAATCGGAGACGGTTTAGCTTTGTCCAATGTTTGTATTCAATCCATGGCGGAGGGTACATAAGATTCGAAGAAGGTTTAGCGATGTCCAATGTTTGCATTCAATCCATGATGGAGGGTACATAAGATTCGATCTGACCGAACTGTAGGCCGTATATTCTTGTTTTTCTTACGCCCTGCCACACAAAATCCATCCCTTATTTTTTTTTTTGCAAGGCATTGTGTTATAATTTATAAATACCTTGGGGATTTTGTAAATGGGGAGCAGACAAATGCCAAGAAAATTGAATGTAAAATATATGTCTTTGGGTTTCTTTTTCTTTTACTGAAAAAAAAAAACAACATTTACTTATAACAACAATACAATTCATTAGTATTTAAATATTAATTTTGATATGAATAACAATCCTAGACAGGGAATTAGGTTAAAAAGAAAATATACGAAGAGAGTATATCGTTTTCATTAAATAATAAATTAAAAGAAAAATTGTAAAAAAAAATTCTTCATTTATTTTTCAATTAAAATTTTAATTTAATTAAGAGAAAACACATTTAGAGAAATTTCTTGGATTAACACAAATTTTAATATTTAATCCAAGATTTAGTCTTTATTAAATATATTTGAATATAAGATATTTGTTTAATAATTAATTAACCGATACATATGATTATGATTAAATAATAAATTAAAAGAAAAATTCAAACAAAAAAATTCTTCATTAATTTTTCAATTAAAATTTTAATTTAATTAAAAGAAACCACTTTTAGAGAAATTTGTTGCATTAACAAAATTTTTAATTGTTAATACAAGTTTTAGTCGTTATTAAATATATAATATAAGATATTTGTAATAAGTAATTAACCGATGCGTATGATGTTTAAAACTAAATATGTAGCTTATACTACCCCTAGATACACTAGATTTTGCAAAATATACTTCTCCAATTAAGAGGTAGTTACCAAATTTTTATAGAAATACAAATTTGACAAAATTTTCTATAGAAGTACAAATTTGACAAAATTCTCTCTAGGAATAACATTTTGACAAAAATTTCTATAGTAATAAAATTTTTAGAAAATTTTCTCCAGGAATAACATTTTGACAACATTTTTTACAGAAATAAAATTTTGACAAAATTTTCTATAGTCATAAAATTTTGATAAAATTTTCTCTAGAAATAGAATTTTGACAAAATTTTCTATAGTAATACAATTTTGATAAAATTTTCTATAGAAATAAAATTTTGATAAAATTTTAACAAAATATAGAAATAAAATTTTGACAAAATTTTCTATAGAAATAAAATGAAGGAAATCAAGGCAAAATTCTGGTCTCCAGGGCCAATTAAATCCACATCGGGCGAAAGATATATATTGGAGCTATATCTTAATCTGAACCGATTTTAACCAAATTTGGCATGGATAGCTATAATATTAATTTTACTCCCTCACATAAATGGGAGTAAATCTTTGGCCTCTATGGTCATATGAGTCTAAATCGGACGAAAGATATATATGGGACCTATATCTAAACCTGAACCGATTTCAACCAAATTTAGCACGGATTGGTAGAATATCAATTTGACTCTCTGTGCAAAATTTTACGTGAATCGGTAGTAAACTTTGGCCTCTGTAGTCATATGAGTCTAAATCGGACGAAAGATATGTATGGGACCTATATCTAAATCTGAACCGATTTTGCAAGTATTTCGAGACTCATAAAATATTGGGATGTACGGAATTTGAAGAAGATCGGTTGATAAACACGCCAATTATGACCACATCGGTGATAAATGTATATGGTCGCTATGTGTAAATCTGAACCGATTTTTTCCAAAATCAATAGCGATTGTCTTTGTCAAGAAAAAAGACAATGTGCTAAATTTGAAGACGAGCGGACTTAAACTGCGACCCGTACTTTACACACAGACAGATAGACAGATAGACATACGGACATACGGACAGACGGACAGACAGACAGACAAATAGACAGACGGACAGACAGACAGACGGACATCACTAAATCGACTCAGAATTTAATTCTAAGACGATCGGTATACTAAACGATGGGTCTCTGACTTTTCCTTCTTGGCGTTATAAACAAATGCACAAACTTATTATACCCCGTACCACAGTAGTAGTGAAGGGTATAACAATTTTGAGAAAATTTTCTATAAAAATAAAATGTAGACAAAATTTTCTATTAAAATAAAATTTTGACAAAATCTTCTATAGAAATAAAATTTTGAAAAACTTTTCTATAGAAATAAAATTTTGAAAAAAAAAAAAAACAATTTATAGAAATAAAATTTTGACAAAATTTTCATCAGAAATAAAATTTGATAAAATTTTCTGTAAGAATAAAAATTTGACAAAATTTTCTCTAAGAATAAAGTTTTGACAAAAATTTCTATAAGAATAAAATATTGAAAGCATTTTCTATAGAAATAAAGATTTGAAAAATTTCGATAGAAATGAAATTTAGACAAAATATTCGACAGAAATAAAATTTTGAACAAATTTTCTATAGAAATAAAATTTTGAAAAAAATTTCTATAGAAACAAGACAATGTGCTAAATTTGAAGACGAGCGGACTTAAAATGCGACCTGTATTTTGCACACAGACAGATAGACAGACGGACAGACAGACGGACAGACAGACGGACAGACAGACGGACAGACAGACGGACAGAAAGACAGACAGAGAGACAGACAGACAGACAGACAGTCAGAAAGACAGACAGACAGACGGACATCACTAAATCGACTCAGAATTAAATTCTAAGACGATCGGTATACTAAACGATGGGTCTCTGACTTTTCCTTCTTGGCGTTAGAAACAAATGCACAAACTTATTATACCCCGTACCACTGTAGTAGTGAAGGGTATAACAATTTTGAGAAAATTTTCTATAAAAATAAAATGTAGACAAAATTTTCTATAGAAATAAAATTTTGACAAAATCTTCTATAGAAATAAAATTTTGACAAAATTTTCTATAGAAATAAAATTTTGACAAAATTTTCTATAAGAATACAATTTTGACAAAATTTGCTATAAGAATAAAATTTTGACAAAATTTTCTATAAGAATAAAATTTTGAACTTTCTGTAGAAATAAAATTTTGACAGAATTTTCTATAAAAATAAAAATTTTAAAAAATTTAGATAGAAATGAAATTTAGACAACATATTCAATAGAAATGAAATTTTGAACAAATTTTCTATAGAAATACAATTGTGAGAAAATTTTCCATGAAAATAAAATTTTGACAACATTTTCTACAAAAATGCAATTTTGACAACATTTTCTATAGAAATAAAATTTTAAGAAATTTTTTTTATAAAACTGCAAGTTTAAGAAAATTTTCTATAAAAATACAATTTCGGCAGCACTTTCTATAGAAATAAAATTTTGAGAAAACTTTGCTATAGAAATAAAATTTTGAGAAAATTTTCTATAGAAATAAAATTTTGAGAAAATTTTCTACATCAATAAAATTTTGTTAAAATTTTCTATAGAAATAACATTTTGACAAAATTTTCATCAGAAATAAAATTTTGACAAAATTTTGTATCAGAACAAAATTTTGACAAATTTTTCTATAAGACTAACATTTTGGCAAAATTCTTTGTAGAAATAAAATTTTGACAGAATTTTCTACAGAAATTTAGACAAAATATTCAATAGAAATAAAATTTTGAACAAATTTTCTATAGAAATAAAATTTTGAACAAATTTTCTATAGAAATAAAACTTTGAACAAATTTTCTATAGAAATAAAATTCTGAGAAAATTTTCTATGGAAATAAAATTTTAACAAAATTTTCTACAAAAATACAATTTTGACAAAATATTCTATAGAAATACAATTTTGAGAAAATTTTCTATAAAAGTACAATTTTGAGAAAGTTTTTTACACAATTTTGACAAAATTTTCTATAGAAATAAAATTTTAAGAAAATTTTCTATAAGAATACAATTTTGCCAACATTTTCTATAGAAATAAAATTTTGAAAAAATTTTCTATGGAAATAAAATTTTAACAAAATTTTCTACAAAAATACAATTATGACAAAATTTGTGTAGAAATAAAATTTTAAGAAAATTTTCTATAAAAATACAAGTTTAAGAAAATTTTCTATACAAATACAATTTTGCCAACATTTTCTATAGAAATAAAATTTTCTATAGAAATAAAATTTTGACCAATTATTAAAAAAAAAAATAAAATTGTGACAAATCTTTCTATTTCTATAGAACGTTTTACAAAATTTTCTATAGAAATAAAATTTTGACAAAATTTTCTATAGAAATAAAATTTTGACAAAATTTTCTCTAGAAATAAAATTTTGACAAAATTTTCTCTACAAATAAAATTTTGACAGAATTTTCTATAGAATTAAAATATTCGATAAAAATAAAGTTTTGACAAAATATTCTATAAAAATAAAATTTTCACAAATTTTTCTATATCAATAAAATTTTAGAAAATTTTCTATATCAATAAAATTTTCACAAGATTTTCTATAGAAATAAATTTTGACAAAATTTTCCATATCAATAAAATTTTGACAAAATTTTCTATAGGAATAAAATTTTTAGAAAATTTTCTTTAGAAACAAAATTTTGACAAAATTTTCTATATCAATAAAATTTTGACAAAATTTTCTATAGAAATAAAATTTTTACAAAATTTTCTCTAGAAATAAAATTTTGACAAAATTTTCTATAGAAATAAAATTTTGGCAACGTTTTGTAGAAAACTAAAATTTTGACCAAATTTTCTACAGATATAAAAGTTTGTCAAAATTTTCTATAAAAATAAAATTTTGCAAAATAAGATGCTTTTGTTTAGTAGATTTTTGGGTAAAATTTTTTCCAAATTGTGGTAGATTAGTTTTGGCTCGAGTGGCTACAGTGCCCCCCGTTATATTATTATTAATATCAATTATACCACATAGAGGCCCTACATTATCATTGGTATTGGAAGATATTTTTTTTTTGTACTGTAGAGAGCAATTATATAATTCCCTTAATATATTCTTAATATAAAATTTATATCCTTGTCATACCCTATTTGTGTAAGCCATAAGGTATTGAAATTCGCTGAAATGTGTTTATGACTGCTTTTTGAGAAATCTCAATTTGCTATATGGGTAATTTTAAATAATCTAATTATATATGGCATATAACTCACAGTATTTATATGACATTTTAGCCACAATCATATCGAGACAACTTTTCGTAAGTCATATATTTTAAAATTGACCGCAGAGACAAAATCTAATTATTTTGTATCCTTTGATATTCAAAACTGACACACACACTCACACATGTCTATAACTACAATTATGTATGCAATCCCCTCCCACAGGATTTGTGTTTTTATCCCACCACTTAGTTGCCCTAGACACATTCTGGATTTGTGCAAATAATTTGTTCGAATAACATGTGACAATTTCATAATCTTGCTAATTAAAGAGAATTTTCAACACACCATTATTTTCATAAATTATAGAATTTGGCTATGTGTGTGTGTGTGTAAAGTTAGAAGGGAATTATGAGTATGGGGATTTTGGCTTAGTTTAAAATGGGGAAGGATTTTAAATATTATTACAGTAAAAAATCATATGTAAAGCTTTATTGATATGAATGATGAAATAATTCCCAAAGTTTACATCAACATATGCTATCAAAAAAATATATAATCAAAATTCGATTTGATATGTGGAACTGGCTTTTTATTGGTATATAAAAAATTGCTTTTTTAGTATACGGCCATTTTCTGTAGGATATTGTTTTTTATTTTCTTATATTTTTATTATTCAAATTAATTTCAATTTCATTGAGAGATTTTGCAATTACCTAAATAGCCTAAAAACCATGTTCGAATTAATTAATAATAACTACAAAGCTTCAATAAGCCATCAACCATTAAAAGAAAATTAAAATTAATAGGACAATTATCTGTTGCACATTTCCATGGAAGGATATTAAAATTCATGTTAATGGAATGGAAATTTCAAACTTTTATCAATAAAATGTTTAAAGATAATTTAAATCAATATCATAAGACCATTAACGAACTAAACCCTAGAGTAACATTGGCCAAATATAAATAATTTGTTGGGAAGAAATTTACAATTTCTATGAATATTTCGTTACCGAAAAGAAATTCCTCATAAAAGCTGGTGCTTATTTTGCAATTAAAAAAAAATTTTTAATGGTTTGCAGAAAGTCCGGTTTATTAAAATACTTAACGAAATAAAAATTTTCTATAGGAATAAAATTTTGACAAAGTTTTCTATAGGAATACAATTTTGACAAAATTTTCTATAGGAATAAAATTTTGACAAAATTTTCTATAGAAATAAAATTTTAACAAAATTTTCTATCGGAATAAATTTTTGAGAAAATTTTCTATAGGAATAAAATTTTGAGAAAATTTTCTCTGGAATAAAATTTTGAGAAAATTTTCTCTAGGAATAACATTTTTTCGAAATTTTCTATAGAAATAAAATTTTGACTAAATTTTCTATAGGAATAAAATGTTGACTAAATGTTCTATAGGAATAAAATTTTGAAAAATTTTCTATAGGAATTCAAGTGTGGTTCACTTTGGGTTTAGTGAACTGCCTGAATTTATTCTGATAATTGTTTGATAGTTTTACTGCAATTAGAGGATGCTAATGAGGAATGTGGTAATTCTGAAACGTGCGTCCATCCAAATATCTTGCAGTCTAAAGGGCGTTGCCCAAATAAATTTGACAAACATTATTTTCCTCTGTTGGTTAAGCTACACTTGTATTTTGTCAATGCATGGTTTTAAGCTGCATTAAAAAAGAGAAATAAAATATTGACAAAATTTTTTATAGAAATAAAATTGTGACAAAATTTCCTATAGAAATAAAATTTTGACAAAATTTTGTATAGAAATAAAATATTGACAAAATTTTCAATAGAAATAAAATTTTGACAAAATTTTTTATAGAAATAAAATTTTCTATAGAAATAAAATTTTGACAAAATTTTCTATAGAAATAAAATTTTGACAAAATTTTCTATAGAAATAAAATTTTGACAAAATTTTCTATAGAAATAAAATTTTGACAAAATTTTCTATAGAAATAAAATTTTGACAAAATATTCTATAGAAATAGAGTTTTGACAAAATTTTCTATATAAATAAAATTTTGACAACATTTTCTTTAGAAATAAAATGTTGTCAAAATTTTCTTTAGAAATAAAATTTTGACAAAATTTTTTATAGAAATAAATTTTTGACCAAATTTTCTATAGAAATAGAGTTTACACAAAATTTGCTATAGAAATAAAATTTTGACAAAATTTTCTATAGAAATAAAATTATGATAAAATTTTCTATAGAAATAAAATTTTGACAAAATTTTCTATAGAAATAAAACTTTGACAAAATATTCTATAGAAATAGAGTTTTGACAAAATTTTCTATATAAATAAAATTTTGACAACATTTTCTTTAGAAATAAAATTTTGTCAAAATTTTCTTTAGAAATACAATTTTGACAAAATTTTCTATAGAAATAAAATTCTTATAAAATTTTCCGTAGAAATAGAGTTTTGACAAAATTTTCTATAGAAATAAAATTTTGACAACATTTTTTATAGAAATAAATTTTTGACCAAATATTCTATAGAAATAGAGTTTACACAAAATTTGCTATAGAAATAAAATTTTGACAAAATTTTCTATAGAAATAAAATTATGACAAAATTTTCTATAGAAATAAAATTTTGACAAAATTTTCTATAGAAATAGAGTTTTGACAAATTTTGCTAGATAAATACATTTTTGACAAAATTTTCTATAGAAATACAATTTTGATAAAATTTTCTATAGAAATGAAATTTTTACAAAATTTTCTATAGGAATAAAATTTTGCGAGAATTTTCTATAAAAATAACATTTGTACGAAATTTGCTATAGAAATAAAATTTTAACAAAATTTTCTATAGTAATACAATTTTGAGAAAATTTTCTCTAGGAATAAAATATTGACAAAATTTTCTATAGAAAAAAAATTTTACAAAATTTTCTATAGGAATAAAATTTTTACAAAATTTTCTATAGCAATAAAATTTTGTCAAAATTTTTTCTAAGAATGACATTTCTACAAAATTTTCTATAGTAATACAATTTTGAGAAAATTTACTATAGAAAAAAAAAACTACAAAATTTTCTATAGGAGTAAAATTTTGACAACATTTTCTATAGGAATAAAATTTTGAAAAAATTTTCTATAGGTATAAAATTTTGAAAATATTTTCTATAGGAATAAAATTTTCTATAGGAATAAAATTTTGCGAAAATTTTCTCTAAGAATAACATTTCTACAAAATTTGCTATAGAAATAAAATTTTAACAAATTTTTTTTTTAATACAATTTTGAGAACATTTTCTCTAGGAATACAATTTTGAGAACATTTTCTCTAGGAATAAAATTTTGACAAAATTTCCTATAGAAAAAAATTTTGAAAAAGTTTTCTATAGGAATAAAATTTTCAACAAAAAAATTCTATAGGAATAAAATTTTCAACAAAAAAATTCTATAGGAATAACATTTTCACAAAAATTTCTCTAGGAATAAAATTTTGATAAAATTTTCTCTAGGAATAAAATTTTGACAAAATTTTCTCTCAAAATAAAATTTGGAAAAAATTTTTTCTGGGAGTAAAATTTTGAAAAAATTTCCTCTATAAATAAAATTTTGACTAAATTTTCTATAGGACTAAAATTTTGACAAAATTTTCTACAGGAATAAAATTTTGACAAAATTTTTTCTAAGAATAAAATTTTGAGAAAATTTTCTATAGGAATAAAAATTTCTATAGGAATAAAATTTTGACATAATTTTCTGAAGGAATAAGATTTAAGAAAATGTTCTATAGGAATAAAATTGTGAAAAATATTTTCTATAGGAATAAAATTTTAACAAAGTTTTCTATAAAAAAAAAATTTGACAAAATTTTCTCTAGGAATGAAATTTTGACAAAATTTTCCCTAGGAATATAATTTTGACAAAATTTTCTATAGGAATAAAATTTTGAGGAAATTTTCCCTAGGAATAAAATTTTCAGAAATTTTTCTATAGGAATAAAATTTTCAGAAAAATTTCTATAGGAATAAATTTTTCAGAAAATTTTCTCTAGGAATAAAATTTTGACAAAATTTTCTCTAGGAATATAATTTTGACAAAATTTTCTATAGGAATAACATTTTGACAAAATTTTCTACAAAAATACAGTTTTGACAAAATTTTCTCTAGGAATAAAATTTTGACAAAATTTTTTTATAGGAATAAAATTTTTACAAAATTACACACCATTCATTTAGACATTTTATGGAATTTTTTTAGAAGAAAAAATTATTTTGACTTAGTTTACAATGTTTTTTGTCCTTTCAAATAATTGTAGAAAAATATTGGTCGATTTTCTTTCTCTAAATATAATTTGTGATTAGAAGTTTCCCGTTCTTTTTTAATAATTTCGCTTAAAAATTGTTGCTTATTTTACAAATGAAAAATTATTATAATATCTTACTGAAATGTTTAATTAAGGTAACATTTTTTTAATTGAAATTATTGATATTGAAAATCAGTTGCCATAATGGGTTATGTTGTTCATATTATTTGTTGTTTCTTGTTTATTTTTTCATCTTCTCTATCCAAAAATGTTAACTCCAATACCTAATTGTGCTTTTCACAACTCCATTAAATATTTATGCAAATCTCTAAATAAATCCATTGTGAATTATACGAAACATTATCAACAAAAATAAATCATCCCCCTATCATAGAATTTGACTATCTGTTACTTTATTGTTGTATGTTTGTTGTTATAATCTAAAGCATACTTTAAGGCTATTATATGTCTTTTTTGTTTTGTTTCTTTGAAAATAGTATGCTTTTAGGCTTTTTGGTCCTAATGGCTGAGTAAGCTGCTGTACTTTTTCCTATCTTCAAGGGAAAAAAAAACTCTCCAGAGAGGATTGGATTGGAGAATAGAAGAGAAGAAAAAGGCAATTTGTAACATTTGACCCTCGTATTAGTGATGAGTGATGCAGAGCAAAGGATGGGAGAGAATGGGGGTGGGCTTGTTTTTTTGTTTTTCGGTTACTCGGTAGCCTTGTGTCATTGTAACAAAGTGGTCTTGGTCTTGTAATGATGTCACGTACAAATGCATTTTTTCTTTATTTTACTACTAGATATAAGTGGAATGGGGAAGGGGGGAGAAGGGACGATAGGGTAATCATTAGTATAGTAGAAATCACGTATATCAGATCTTCTTGGGTTCTGTTCTATTCTTTTGGCTTTCTTATTTTCTTTGTGTGTTTAGTTAGGAGATTTTAAACTTTGTTTTCTTCTCTCTGTGTGTATGTTTGGTCTCTAAGTACATTATGTGACATTGCATTTGTGTGTAGAGCATTTTCGGCGTTTGTGGGTGTTGGTGTTGTTCCTATAGCTTTAATGTTTTATTACATTTTAAGTCGTTTTTATGGCTTTCGTCTTTACGGATAGGTTTACCCTTACCCATAGAAGTTTTGCCATAGATATTTCTTTGGAAAAACTATAATGGTAGCTAACACAAATACCTTCTAACTAATCCATTCATCTTGGAGCTAGATAGTTACCAAATCTTTGAAACCCCAAATGAAACCTCCAAAAACAATAACAATTTAAGTAAAAGACTTTTGTAAGGAATATACTCTATAGTGATTAAATTATGTATGGGGTCCTATTCACTTGAAAGGCCAAAATGAGCCAGGATCACAAGACCCAACTGAGAGATAGGTTCATTTTGTATTAAGATCGGATATATTTCCATAGAATTTTAACTAGCGTTGTGAATATGGGAAACATAAAAACTAGCCTCAAAACCCAAATGAAGTTGGCGAAATATTGTATATAAATAAAATTTCCTCTCGAAATAAAATTTTAACAAAATCTTCTCTAGAAAAAAAAATTTTATCTAGAGATAAAATTTTGACAAAGTTTTTTGTAGAAATAAATTGTTGACAAAATTTTCTATAGGATTAAAATTTTAACAAAAATTTCTATAGAAGACAAATTTTGACATAATTTTCTATGGAAATAAAATTTTGACAAAATTTTCTATGGAAATACAATTTTGACAAAATTTTCTATAGAAATAAAATTTTGACAAAATTTTCTATAGAAATAAAATTTTTATGCAATACTTATCATATATTATAGCCGAAACTATGATAAGTATTGTATAAAAATAAAATAAAAAGGTCAACGATAATCAATCAGAAATAGAAATAAAATTTTGACAAAATTTTCTCTAGGAATAAAGTTTTAACAAAATCTTCTCTAGAAATAAAATTTTGACAAAATTTTTTCTAGAAATAAAATTTTGACAAAATTTTTTGTAGTAATAAATTGTTGACAAAATTGTCAATAGAAATTTTGAAAAATTTTCTTTAGGATTAAAATTTTAACAAAAATTTCTATAGGATTAAAATTTTAACAAAAATTTCTATAGAAATGAAATTTTGACAAAATTTTCTATGGAAATAAAATTTTGACAAAATTTTCTATAGAAATAAAATTTTGACAAAATTTTATCTAGAAATAAAATTTTGACAAAATTTTATCTAGAAATAAAATTTTGACAAATTTTACCTAGAAATGAAATTTTGACAAAATTTTATCTAGAAATTAAGTTTTAACAAAATCTGCTCTAGAAATAAAATTTTGACAAAATTTTATCTAGAAATAAAATTTTGACAAAATTTTATCTAGAAATAAAATTTTGACAAAATTTTACCTAGAAATAAAATTTTGACAAAATTTTATCAAGAAATAAAATTTTGCCAAAATTTTATTTAGAAATATAGTTTTGACAAAATTTTATCTAAAAATAAAATGTTGACAAAATTTTATCTAGAAATAAAATTTTGACAAAATTTTATCTAAAAATAAAATGTTGACAAAATTTTATCTTGAAATAAAATTTTGACAAAAGTTTATCTATAAATAAAATATTGACAAAATGTTTTGTAGAAATAAATTGTTGAGAAAATTTTCTATAAAATTAAAATTTTAACAAAAAATTCTATAGGAATAAAATGTAGACAAATTTTTCTCTAGAAATAAAATGTTGACAAAATTTTCTATAGAAATAAAATTTTTACTAAATTTTCTATACGAAGAAAATTTTGTCAAAATTTTCTCTAGGAATACAATTTTTACAATATATTCAATAGGAATAAAATCTTGACCACATATTCTCTAGAAATAAAATTTTGACATAATTTTCTATAAAAATAAAATTCTGACAAAATATTTTACCGAAATAAAATTTGGACAAAATTTTCTATGGAAATAAAATTTTGACAAAATTTTTTATTGAAAACAAAATGTACAAAATTTTCTATAGGAATAAAATTTTAACAAAATTATCTATAGGAACAAAATTTTCGTAAAATGTTCTCTAGGAATAAAATTTTGACAACATTCCTTTTTGTTATCATGTTCACGGTTGCCATAGTTGGTACAATTCTACTAAACGCCACCGTGGTACAATCGTTAGCATGCCCGCCTTGCATACACAAGGTCGTGGGTTCGATTCCTGCTTCGACCGAACATCAAAAAGTTTTTCAGCGGTGGATTATCCCACCTCAGTAATGCCTGTGACATTTCTGAAGTTTTCAAAGCTTCTCTAAGTGGTTTCACTGCAATGTAGAACCCCGTTCGGACTCGGCTATAAAAAGGAGGTCCCTTGTCATTGAGCTTAACATGGAATCGGGCAGCACTCAGTGATAAGAGAGAAGTTCACCAATGTGGTATCACAATGGACTGAATAGATTAAGTGAGCCTGATACATCGGGCTGCCACCTAACATAACCTACTAAAACTGCTTCAGTTACAATAAAATTTTAACAAAATTTTTTCTAGAAATAAAATGTTCACAAAATTTTCTCTATGAATAAAATCGAGACAAAATTTAGTCTAGGACTAATATTTTGGCAAAATTTTCTATAGGAATAAAATTTCAACAAAATTTTCTATAGGAATAAAATTTTAACAAAATTTTTTAAAAGAATAAAATTTTAACAAAATTTTCTTTAAGAATAAAATTTTTACAAAATTTTCTATAAGAATAAAATTTGGAGAAAATTTTCTATAAGAATAAAATTTGGAGAAAATTTTCTATAAGAATAAAATTTGGAGAAAAATTTCTATAAGAATAGCATTTTAACAGAAATTTGTATAGCAAAAAAAATTTTTTTTCTTTAGGAATAAAATTTTGACAAAATTTTTTCTACAAATAAAATTTTCTATAGAAATGAAATTTTAACAAAATTTTCTATACAAATAAAATGTTGACAAAAATTTCTCTAGGAATAAAATTTTGACCAAATTTTCTTTGCAATAAAATTTTGACAAAATTTTCTATAGAAGTACGATTTTGACCAAAGCGTGTATAGAAATAAAATATTGAAAAAAATTTCTCTTGGAATAAAATTTGGATAAAATTTTCTGTAGCAATAAAATTTGGATTTTGGTTTGAAATAAATTTTGGACAAAATCTACTATCGAAATTTTATCCAGGAATTAGATGTTGACAAAATTTTCTATAGGAATAAAATATTGACCAAATTTTATATAGGAATAAAATTTGGACAAAATTTTTATAGAAGTAAAATTTTGACAAAATTTTTATAGGAGTAAAAGTTTGACACAATTTTCTCTAGGAATACAAATTCAGCAAAATTTTCTATAGGAATAAAATTCTGCCAAAATCCTCTATAGGAATAAAATTTTGACAAAATCTCGATCAAATTTTTTGTAGGAATAAAATTGTTGCAAAATTTTGTCTATGACAAAATTTTTAACAAAATTTCTACAGAAATGAAATTTTGACAAAATTTTCGGAGGGAATTAAATTTTGACAAAAATTTATGTAGGAAAAATATTTGATAACATTTTTTCAAAATTTTCTGTAGAAATAAAATTTGGCAAAATTTCCTATAGAAATAAAATTTTGGCAAAATTTCTTATAGAAATAATTTTTTTTTTTTATAGAAATGAAATTTTAATAAAATTTTCTATACACATAAAATTTTGACAAAAAATTCTCTGGAAATAAAATTTTGACCAAATTTTCTTTGGAATAAAATTTTGACAAAATTTTCTATAGAAATACGATTTTGACCAAAGTGTGTATAGAAATAGAACATTGAAAATATTTTCTCTAGGAATAAAATTTACATACCATTTTCAATAGCAATAAAATTTGGATATCAGTTAGAAATAAATTTTGGACAAAATCTACTATCGAAATAAAATTTGAAGAAAAATTTTTACAGATATAAGATTTTGAAAATATTTTCTCTAGGAATAAAATGTTGGCAAAATTTTCTACAGAAATAAAAGTTTAACAAAATTTCCTATAGAAATAACTTTTCAACAAAATTTTCTATAGACATTAAATTTTGAAAAAAATTTCTATTGCAGTTAAATTTTGACAAAATTGTCTATAGGAATAAAATTTAATAACATTTTCTACAGGAATATAATTTTGACAAAATTTTCTATAGGAATAAAATTTTGACAAAATTGTCTATAGAAATAAAATTTTGACAAAATTTTCTCTGGGAATAAAATTTTGACAAAATTTTCTATAGATATAAAATATTGACAACATTTTTTCTGGGAATAAAATTTTCTATAGGAATGAAATTTTTACAAAATTTTCTATAGAAATAAAATTTTGACAAAATTTTCTATAGAAATAAAATTTTGAAAAAAATTTCTATAACAAGAAAATTTTGAAAAAAAAATTTATCGAAATGAAATTGGGACAAAATTTTCTATAGAAATAAAATTGTGACAACATTTTGTATAGAAATAAAATTGTGACAAAATTTTCTATCGAAATAAAATTTTGACAAAATTTTCTATCGAAATAAAATTGTGACAAAATTTTCTGTAGAAAAAAAAAATTTTGACAACATTTTCTAGAGAAATAAAATTTTGACAAAATTTTCTATAGAAATTAAATTTTGACAAAATTTTCTATAACAATAAAATTTTGAAAAAAATTTCTATCAAAATAAAATTTTGACAAAATTTTCTTGAAAAATAAAATGTTGACAAAATTTTCTATAGAAATAAAATTTTCTATCGAAATAAAATTTTGACAAAATTTTCTAGAGAAATAAAATTTTGACAAAATTTTCTATAAAAGTAAAATTTTGAAAAAAATTTCTATCGAAATGAAATTTTGACAAAATTTTCTCTGGGAATAAAATTTTGACAAAAATTTCTATAGACATAAAATTTTGACAAAATTTTCTATAAAAATAAAATTTTGAATAAAATTTCTATCGAAATGAAATTTTGACAAAATTTTCTATCGAAATAAAATTTTGACAAAATTTTCTAGAGAAATAAAATTTTGACAAAATTTTCTATAAAAATAAAATTTTGAAAAAAATTTCTATCGAAATGAAATTTTTACAAAATGTTCTCTGGGAATAAAAAGTTGACAAAATTTTCTCTACATTCAAAAAAAGTTTACTTGGATCCAAAGATGTGAAAGATACTGTAAGAATGTTGGTATTGATTCCGAGCTAAAGATAAGACTTCTATAAAATAAAGACATTTTTCAGCGACCTATCTCGCTTTAAATTTAGGATCAATAAAATGAAAATTATGATATAGATCTCATTTACGGAATTTTCGCGATATATTAATAAAGCTATTCACGTACAATCAAAAGTAATTTTAAAAATACAAATTACAACGGATACTTAAAAAGAACTGTTTTCTTAGTTCAAAAAAAAAAAAAACTTTAAAACACAGATGCTACATCCTCAAAATAAGTCTTAGCCTATTTTTGGAACGTTTTTATTTTAAACCTAAAGATTCAATATTTCAGTTAATTTAAGGACAATTTTTTGAGATCAAAAATGTGTTTCTTTAATTTAAAGAAAATTTGCTTTAGTTCAAAGACAGGCGCAAATGTGCAAAATTTGTGTCTTAAATTTAATGAAAAATTTTTTTGAATCAAAGATTATAATCTTTCATTTAATTAAAATTTTATTATTTTAAATTTGTCCTTAAAATTTGTTAATTGTACATCCTAAAATTTAGAATACATAATCTTTAATATAAAAAAATATTAACGTATTTTTTTCAGTGCAGGGATAACATTTTGACAAAATTTTTCAATAGAAATAAAACTTTAACAAAATTTTCTCTAGGAATAAAATTTTGAAAAGTTTTTATATAGGAATAAAATTTTGAACGGATATTTCCACTATTCTCAATCTCAAGAAATTTAAATTATAATGGGATGACCCATACGTATCGTTACCAAAAAAAAAACACAAAAATAGTCCAACATATCAAAACTAATGGCTTAAAGTTTATATTGTTCAAAAGCCAAAGAAACAACCGCAATCTCTATACTTTGGTCGTTTTTCGGTTATTTTAACACCAGCTTTAGAAGACTGTAGCAGGAGATCTGGGTAGGACAAGGACGATTACCCAAGCATTGTAATTGGTAGATGGGCGGCAAGAAGAGAATGGTTGGTCGTTTTTGTTGTTGCTTTTTTAACAAATTACGTATTTATTAAAAAGTTTTTCTTAAACAACAACAGAAAAAAATAGACCTTAATAAATCTTAACACTTTTGTGTTTTTTCTTGTTGCTATTGTTATTTTCATTTGGTCCTTCCACTGATTCCTCGAAACTGTCCATGACATAGGTTGTGTCCTAGTTTTTAGGTAAACGTAAAACTCTGTTTTGGCAGCGACACAAATTAATAAAATGTTGAAAGTAACACTTTGTTAAATGCCTTAAGTCTCCTTCCATTTGTCCTAAAAGAATAGTGTCGTTGGCCAAGAAATTGAAAGAAAGCTAGTCTGTGGGGGCAAGTAAAAGAAAGTGGGGCGGTTTTCTTAGAAGCAATTTTAGGGTGGTTAGTTTTAAGGATTTTTTTATAAGGGAGAATTGGTATGAAGTTATTATATAGCCGTTGGCCTGGGGTGGTGTTAAGTGTAAGCCAAATGTTTTTAGTTTAACAAAAAGTGTTTTTTTTTTTCATTTCATGGTATTTCTTTATTACCCGGTGTCTCACAATGAGGTCGGTTAACATGACCATAAAAAAGGCTTAGTTATTCGCTTTATGATCAACAGAAAAAAATTGACACATTTAAAAGGAGTGAAATAGACAAAGTTTAGTGGTGTAAAGGTTAAATAGTGTGTGAATTAATGTATAGGAAAATGTTAACAAAAAAATTATTTTAAAGAATCCTAGAAAACCATAGGCTTTTATGTGTTTAAGGGTGGGTAAAAAGGTGGAAAGATTTTTTATATTTCATAAAGAATTTTATAAATTAAAAATAAAATTGTGTCAAATTTTTATTTATATAGAAAATTTTGTCAAAATTTTATTTCTATAGAAAATTTTGTCCAAATTTTATTTCTATAGAAAATTTTGTTAAAATTTTATTTCTATAGAAAAATTTGTCAAAATTTTATTTTTACAGAAAATTTTATTTTTATAGAAAATTTTTTTCAAAATTCCATTCCTTTAGAAAAATGTTGTCAAAATTTTATTTCTATAGAAAATTTTGTTAACATTTTATTTCTATAGAAAATTTTGTAAAAATTTTATTTTGTCAAAAATTATTTTGTATAGAAAATTGTGTCAAAATTTTATTCTTTTAGAAAAATTTTGTCAAAATTTTATTTCTATATAAAGTTTTGTCAAAATTTTATTTCTATAAAAAAATTTTGTCAAAATTTTATTTCTATAGAAAATTTTGTCAAAATTTTATTTTGTCAAAAATTATTTTGTATAGAAAATTTTGTCAAAATTTTATTCCTTTAGAAAAATTTTGTCAATATTTTATTTCTATAGAAAATTTTGTCAAAATTGTATTTCTATAGAACATTTTGTCAAAATTTTATTTCTATAGAAAATTTCCTTAAAATTTAATTTCTATATAAAGTTTTGTCAAAATTTTTTTCTATAAAAAATTTTGTCAAAATTGTATTTTTTTTAAAAATTTTCTCCAAATTTTATTTCTATTGAAAAATTTATCAAATTTTTTTCTATTGAAGATGTTGTAAACATTTTATTTCTATAGAAAATATTCTTCAAAACTTTTTTCTATAGAACATTTTGTCAAAATTTTAGTTCTATAGAATATTTGGTCAAAATTTTCATAATATGAAAAAATTTTTATTTCTATAGAAAATGTTGTTAAAAGTTTATTTCTATAGAATTTTTTTTTTAAATTTAATTTCTATAGAAAATTTTATGAATATTTTATTTCTATAGAATTTTTTTTTTAAATTTTACTTCGATAGAAACTTTTCTCCAAATCTTATTTCTATAGAAAATTTTGTAAATACTTTGTTTGTAACGAAAATTTTATCAAAAAATTTTTTTTCAAAATTTTATTTCTAACGAAAATTTTATCAATATTTTATTTCTATAGCAAATGTTATCAATATTTCATTCTTATAGAAAATGTTCCCAAAATTTTATTTCAATAGAAACTTTTCTCCAAATTTTTTTTCTATAGACAATTTTGTCAACATTTTGTTTCTATAGAAAAGTTTGTCAAAAATTTATTTCTAAAGAAAATTTTATCGATATTTTATTTCTATAGAAAATTTTGTACAAATTTTTTTTCTATAGAAAATTTTGTCCAAATTTTATTTCTAAAGGAAATTTTGTTAATATTTAATTTCCTAAAATAATTTTTGTCCAAATTTTATTTCTAAACGAAACTTTGTTAAAATTTTATTTCTTTAAGAATATTTTTGAGTGTTGTTGACCTATTTTATGTTTATTCTGATTATTAATTTTGTTCGGCTTGAGGTCATAGAAACAATCGATTATTGATTTGTTTTAATATTTATTTCCAATATTTCGGTTAGTGCCACTAACCATCTTCTGGGATTTTGTATCTACATAAATTACAAAAATTAAATTACTTTTAATGTTCACAAATCACAATATTATTTTAGATATAATATATTGAAAATAACTAACGTGAGTTCGTGTGATGCTGTTCGTTCTGCAAGTCACCGTACACTAAGCTTCGTTTGTGTCGATGCTTGTTTATGATGTGTCGATACATTCTCGCGCATTCTTCCGTGTCTTTTTTGAAATTCATTCTCTTGTCAGGAGAGAGATCTATTATATTAAGCAGCTCAAGAGTGTATTAGAGGTGTGCACGTGACACGAAATTGTCGTGACTCACGAAAATTTTCGTGATTCGTGCGTGAGTCGTGAGTCACGCTCATGACAACGGCGTGAGTGTGCGTGAGCGTGATTAACAAACCAAAATGTCGTGCGTGAGCGTGAGTCACGATAATAATATCTTCGTGAGTGTGCGTGAGTAACGAATTACACTCACGACAATATTCCTGCTCACCAACATAAAACGCTTAAGAGTTAAATTCAATTACAATTCTAGTGACACCTGAGATGTTAAGAGTTTAATAACACTCTCGATTTTAATAATGCTCATGTTTTCAGACACTTCGGTAAGGTAAATTAATTATAAAATTATTCGTGAGTCACGATATTTTTCGTGATTAACGGTATTTTTCGTGAGTCACGGTATTTTTTGTGAGTCACGTGCGTGAGTGTGCGTGAATACAAATTTTCTTTTCGTGAGTGTGCGTGAGCGTGAGTCCTACCAAAAAATATCGTGCGTGAGTGTGCGTGAGTATGATTTTTCTGTCGTGAGTGTGCGTGAGCGTGAGTAAACTATTACTCACGTGCACACCTCTAGAGTGTATCTACGCCTATGATTATTCTCTTGAGCAAGTATCTCGGCGTCTGTGAAGTTGGGCTTGTGTCCTGTTGTTGCACAGTGAGCTGCAAGTGCTGTTTTTTGCTCTACTGATTTGTCTACAGCTTTAAGGTCTGATTTATGCGACGAAAGTCTTGTCTTAAGTTTGGTCATTGTAGTGCCATCATATGCCATTGGGCATATGTTGGACTTGTCTCCATTACATTTAATTTTGTACACTATATTACTCCTGTCCTCATTCTTTATTTTTGACTTTGTGTTGCTTTGCTGTTCTCGATGTGCGTGAAGCAATTTGAATCTTGTCCTTGTTATATACGTCCGATTTGAAAAAACGCTCTGAGAATCCTTCAACGTAAGTCATGGGTTTGTATGACTTATCCTTATAATGGTCCGGCTCTTCAATAGTCTTAGTTTTAATGTTTTCGCCAAGTGTTTTATTTTTAACGCGATTTATTAGTCTGCTTATTATTCTATTTGGAAAATCGATTGTGGTCAATATTTGTCTTATCTTTATTTCATTCTCCTTGTGGAATTCTGCATCACTTATCCTTAAGATTCGATCTATAAAATTGATTGCTGTCATATGGATTATACTTTTATTGTGTTTTGAATTATAATTTATTAGTCGTCCAGTTGCTGTTGGTTTTTGATACCAATTCAGCCTCAAACAGTTATCATCTCTCAGTATGTTACAGTCTAAATATGGTAGCTTGTTATCCTTCTCTAACTCCATTGTAAATTGTAAATATTTGACTGTGGAATGAGTTTAATGCGTCAAGAGTACTTTCCACGTCGGTTTTCTTTACTATCGCAAATAGGTCGTCCACATATTTTGTTATAATTCGAGGTTTCGGTATCTTGCTTAAGGACACGTCTAGTAGCTCTTCCATGATGATGTCAGCAATTATTGGAGATGCTGGAGATCCCATTGGCATTCCTTTCAATTGTTCATATGTCTTATCTTCATATTTGAAGTACCTACTGTCTTTGATACAAAATAGTGCTAGTTCCTTGAAAATATCACGAGGTATTTTTGTATTTTATTTTATTTCTTTAGAAAATTTTGTCCAGATTTTATTTCAATGGAAAATTTTGTCAAAACTTTAGTTATATAGAAAATTTTGTCAACATTTTATTTTTTTGGAAAATTGTGTCAAAATTTTTGTCAAAAATTGATTTCTATAGAAAATTTTGTTAAAATTTCATTTCTATAAAAAATGTTGTCACCATTTTATTTCCTAAGAAAATTTGGTCAAAATTTTAGTTCTTTAAAAAATTTTCTCCAAATTTTATATCTATAGAACATTTTGTCATAATTTTATTTCTATAGAAAATGTTGTCAAAATTTTATTTCTAATTTTACAATTATTAATCGAGCTTTATGGACAGATTTAGATTAAGGAACATGATTAATAGAGTCATTGAAAAGAAAACGCCAGATACAAATCTGTACAGTGGGAGAAAAGATGATTCAATTTGTAAGAAGAAAATTCGCAAATGTTTTCTCCATAAGGAGTTAGCATAAAGAGCCCACAATTGAGTTATCTCTCCCAGCCAGATCTATACTTAAGGCTGTGGAGAGATTCGTTCGCCCGGCGTGTATAGATTTGTATCTGGCGTTTTCTTTTCAATGACTCTATTAATCATGTTCCTTAATCTAAATCTGTCCATAAAGCTCGATTAATAATTATAAAATTAGGTATAATGCATTTCGACGTTAATTGCCTGTTTCGGTATCAGGCTAACATGAAATATAATTTTTACAGAAAATTTTATTTTTATAGAAAATTTTTTTCAAAATTCCATTCCTTTAGAAAAATGTTGTCAAAATTTTATTTCTATAGAAAATTTTGTTAACATTTTATTTCTATAGAAAATTTGTCACAATTTAACTTCTATGGAAATTTTTCTTAAAATTTAATTAATATAAAAGAAATTTATTTTTATAGAAAATTTTGTCAAAATTTTATTTCTATGGAAAATGTTTTCAAAATTTTATTTCTATAGAAAATTTTGTCAAAAATTTTACTTCTAAAAAAATATTGGTAAAAATATATTTCTACAGAAAATTTCGTCAAAATTTTATTTATTTAAAAAATTTTCTTCAAATTTTATTTTTATATAAAATTTTGTAAATTTTTTTTTATAGAAAATGTTGTCAACATGTTATTTCTATAGAAAATTTTGTAAAAATTTTATTTCTATTGAAAATTATGTTAACAATTTATTCCCTAAGAAAATTTTGTCAAAATTTTATTTCTATAGAAACTTTTGTCAAAAATTTATTTCTATAGAAAATCTTTGATTTGATTTCTATGGAAATATCTTATTTTTATAGAAAATCTTATAATTTCTATAAAAAAAATTTATTTGATTTCTAGGAAATTTTTCTTTAAGTTTAATTGATAGAAAAGAATTTTATTTCTATAGAAAATTTTGTCAAAATTTTATTTATAAACTAAAATTATCAAAATTTTATTTTTATAATAAATTTTGTCAAAAATCTGTTTCTATGAAAAATTTTGTCAAAATTTTATTTCTATAGAAAATGTTGTCAAAATTTTATTTCTATAGAAAATGTTGTCAAAAGTCTATTTCTATAGACAATTTTGTCAAAATTTCATTTCTATAGAAAATTTTGTCAAAATGTTATTTCTATGGAAATTTTTGCCAAAATTTTATTTTTATAGAAAATTTTGTCAAAATTTTATTTCATTAGGAAATTTTGTCAACATTTTATTTCCATAGAAAATTTTGTCAAGATTTTATTTCTATAGAAAATTTTGTCAAGATTTCTATAGAAAATTTTGTCAAAATTTTGTTCTATATAAAATTTTGTCAATTTTTTTTCGGTCGAAATTTTTGTTAAAATTTTATTTCTATAGAAAATTTTGTGAAAATTTTATTTCTATAGAAAATTTTGTCAAAATTTTATTTCTATAGAAAATTTTGTCAAAATTTTATTTCTATAGAAGATTTTGTCAACATTTTATTTCTATAGAAAATTTTGTCAATTTTTTTTTCGGTCGAAATTTTTGTCAAAATTTTATTTCTATAGAAAATTTTGTGAAAGTTGTATTTCTATAGAAAATTTTGTCAAAATTTTATTTCTATAGGAAATTTTGTCCTTCCAGTAGCAGAGTATTACTAGATCCTAACCCAATCTAACGTATATATTCCTACTGCACCTTTCTACTACCTATTCCTATTAATAGAAAGGGACAATAGGAATTTCAATTATAGTTTTCATCTCTTTTTTTCTTCTCTACCATACGATGAGGGGATACTAACTTTGTCATTTGGTTGATAACGCATCGTAATATTGGTCTCAGAGTTTATAAAGTATTTTTGATCATGGTGAAATTCTGAGTCGGTTTAGCGATGTCCGTCCATTCGTCCTGGATCTATTAAAGTTTGAGCAGCTAAAACTGTTCCCGGTCGGGCGTCACTGTAACAATTGTTTTGTTATAAAAAAAAAAAAGAATTTTTACGATTGTGCTTCCGGATAGCGCAATATTGGTGGATTATTTATTAACTGTTATAATGTATTAGTGTATTAATCTGTTTTACTATTTTTCGCAAAATTTATTCCCCGTCTGCGTTTATTATTATTTTATTCTCTAATATACCGAAACACCAATATCCTGTGAAAAATAAACTTTTCCAATTTTTAACGGATAACGGTCTTCTTAAGTATTGTTTACTGGCATTTATTTCCCATTAAAAAAAGGGGGGTTCTTTCAGACACATAAACACACACACTCAAGTCAACTCAAAAAGGTACCCAACAGGAATAAAAGCTAAACATAAACTGAAGACATTGATATGCTTCAATGGTCATTTGCACTTAATTTCAATCGACCGCGAATGACCATATTTGGATATATTGCTAGAAAATCCCAAGAACCAAACAACATTTTTGGGCTACTATAAATTGTTGGGCAAGTGGGCGAGTTTTTTTGACAAAACAAAAAAACACACAATAAACACCGAAATCCAGTTAATAAAGTTCTTGAGTCTTTGTCTTGGGCAGCAATGTCATTATTCACACTAAACATGCTTTTATTTTGTTCTTCTTATTCTTTATCCGCTTCTTTTGCTTTTGTCCTCCCCAAAAAGTTACAAGTTCCCAGAACAAAGTTAAAGACTTTGTCTTGACAATTTATGTTCGTGTTTAAGGAAAAGAAAGTTTCTCTTAACATAAATGAGTGGAGACAAATGAAAGTTGTTTATTTTTCATCAGGACCATATTTAAGGATTATTAAGAATTTTAGAAAAAAAACGAAACAAAATAAAACACAAAAACTTTCAAGGAAACTAAATAATGGAAAAAAGTTTTTTTTTGGTAGAAACCTCTAAGGATAAGTGTTTGTAAATGGGAACAAGAAAATTCTCCAAATAAACGGAACATCTCTGTGGCTAATATATGGCTGGTAGATTTTTTTTTAAATTAAAAAACAAAATTAATACATAAAACTAATGTGATTTTAGTGTATATATGTTGCGATATCCCAAGATGTACAATTATAGTTGTCTCCGGGTTTTGTAGTATTAGGAGAATTTTGAATAGCTCAGACATCTAGTTGTGAGTTTTGAAAGAGCCTATGACAGTTTTCAAGTCCAAGTTCCCAACAAAAAGAATTTGGAAGTTCTTCCTAGGTCATTACTTTTAAAAAACAATAAAAATTGCACTTTTTGAGAAGTCTTAGACCAATATATATAAATATTAGACCAATATATTATAAAAATATGTCAAAAAATCGAATTCGACTTCAAAATCGACTTTTGTTTCAAAGTCTAGTAAAATCGACTATTCGATTTTTATGTAGAGACCAAAACACATAAGTTTAATTCCTACAACACCTACCTACTATAGTAGATGAGAACTGTAGGAATATTGTCAAAAGTTCATGAAAATATAAACAAAGTTAAAATATGGAAGGAACTTTTTCTACTCAAAAACTACCTAAACACCTTACAGAAATCCCTTAACCATCGAAGTGAGTTTTAAAAGAAAATTTTATTTGATGGAGGTCAACATGACTTTAATAATTCTGAAAAATTCTTAAAAAATTAATGCAAGCGTTTACAAATAGAAGAAGATGATAAATATTTTATTTCAAGGACCTTTTGTATGTGAAAGATAGCATAATTTCTACTTAAAGTCGAGTTGGTCAGTTTTTGCAGAAAAAGTCATATTTTGCAAAAGCAAAAATTTTCAATTTTTTTTTTTTAAATCGAAAAGTCGATCTTTTTGTCCAGGGTAGTTTTTAATACTTTTTTGATTTATAGAGCTAATTTCGTAAGTCTAATTCCTACAATACCAATATACTATAGTAGATGAGAACATTAAAAATGTAATCACAAGATTATACAAAATTAACAAACATAAAATTAACGCAGAAAAACTAACGTCTCATATTTTCACTACTCAATATTTTCCAGTTAAATTGGTCATTTTAAAACTGGCTCGAATTAAGTTAAATAGGACTTCTTATTTATTAACTTATTACAATACCTAGAAAGTGTTTCCAGCTTAAAATATGATATACCCAGGAATTTTCCAAAAATTCCTGACACTCTTTAGCTAGTAAACTGACACCTGGCTCAGCCACATACCATCCGTTGGACATTGTCAAATTTTTCAGAATAAGCCAACATTTTTCAAAAGCCAAATTATTCAATTTTTTTTAAAAAATGAAAATTCGACATTTTTATTCTCATGGCAATTACTATTTGATCTGCGTTTTGTTTTTAAAATTTTTATTATTTTTTTAAAGAACTTTGTATCTGTAGAAAAAGTGCTATAATTTGTAATTCCTCCAATTCCGACCTACTATAGTAGAATAGAACTGTAGAATTTTTTCAGAATAAGTCAAAATTTTTCAAAAGCCAAATTATTAAAATTTTTTTAAAAAATGAAAATTCGACATTTTTATTCTCATGTCAATTCCTAGTTGATCTGCGTTTTATTTTTAATATTTTTATTATTTTTTTAAAGAACTTTGCACCTGTAGAAAAAGTGCTATAATTTATAATTCCTCCAATTCCTACCTGCTATAGTAGATGAGAACTGTAGGAATGTAACCATACGTTTAAAAAAATTAACAAACATAATTAAAGCGGAATGTTTTTTTACTTTCACTTCTCAAAATTTTCCAGTTAAAAAATAATTTTAAAAGTGTCTATCATATTAAGTTAAATAGGTCCTGCTACTTATCACGACTTATTGCAATACCTAGAAATTTTTACAACATGACATGACGAGGAATTTTCCAAAAATTTTGAAAATAATGATAAATTCCTGACATTCTTTACCTCATCGTCTACAAACTAAACCTAAAAGTGAACAAAATTTTATTTATTATTAACCGCGACCATAATGGGACTGGTGAAATCTTAGACACACCGAAATGCCACTGATAATGGTATTGAGTTTTTTTTTATTATTTTCTATTGCCTTCTTTGGGGTTTTTCCCCTAACAATCTTGTTATGGAAAATGTCTAAGCAGTTTCATGTTTTTGAGTTTTGGTTTTTTTTTCATTTTCACACTAAACTTCAAAAGCGGAAACTTGCTCTTCATGTGAAATTAAGAGCATGACTACAAAAATTCAAGTAAACGAAAGAATGGAAAAATATAAAAGCTAAGGAAACCCCCTCCCAAGGAGGGAAAAAATGACAACAAAACAGTGTCATGAATTTTATTTAAATTGTGGCGCCAATTTTAAGTGAAACGACTTTTCAGTGGGTATTTCCATTAAGGAACACAGAAAACCACCTTCAACTGCCTTACAGTTGCTGCTTGGTTTTTGTACTCTATGACATGGAGATTATTTTTGTTTTGTGTTCATTTTTTTTAATATGAAGTTGTGTTGGATTTTGCTACTTTTGGTATTTTGGGAGAAATAAATAATGCTTTTGTATATATGAGCAATTTCAAGAATGCAAAAAGGAACTATTTTAAAATATTAAAGTATTTTACTCCCCATGAGGAATACTAACGAAATAATGAAAACGATTTTCGACTAATTGACAATATGTTCAATAAATAGAAAATGTTGTCAAAATTTATTTCTATTGAAAATTTTCTCAAAATTTAATTTCTATAGAAAATTTTGTCAAAATTTTATTTCTATAGAAAATTTTCTAAAAATTTTATTTCTATAGAAAATTTTCTAAAAATTTTATTTCTATAGAAAATTTTGGCAAAATTTTATTTCTATAGAAAATTTTCTCAAAATTTTATTTCTATAGAAAATTTTTTCAAAATTTTATTTCTATAGAAAATTTTGTCCAAATTTATTTCAATAGAAAATTTTGTCAAAATTTCATTTTTATAGATAATTCTTGTCAAAATTTTATTTCTATAGAAAATTTTGTCAAAATTTTATTTCATTGTTGTCGTTTTTTTATTTCAGCTTAAAACCATACATTGACTAAACTACAAGAGTAGCTTAACCAACAGAGGAAAAGAATGTTTGTCAAATTTATTTGGGCAAAGCCCTATAGACTGCAAGATGGTTGGATGGACGCACGTTTCGGAATTACCACATTCCTCATCAGCATCCTCTACTTGCAGCAAAACTATCAACCAATTATCAGAATAAATTCAGGCAGTTTATTAAACCCAACAAAAACCACACTTGAACCCTCCGAAAAAAGGTTTTACATTGATAGCCGGCTTATGCCAAATGAATTCGAAACAAACATATCTCTTTTCCTATGCCACTGTCAAATCATCGATTTGAATTCACATGGCTGGGTTTATTTTGAGCGTGCCTCCTCTTCTTTTTCCATTTGTTTTGTTTTGTTATTGTTGGTTTTGTTCTTTAAGCATTGTTGTCGTTTTTTTATTTCAGCTTAAAACCATACATTGACTAAACTACAAGAGTAGCTTAACCAACAGAGGAAAAGAATGTTTGTCAAATTTATTTGGGCAAAGCCCTATAGACAGCAAGATGGTTGGATGGACGCACGTTTCGGAATTACCACATTCCTCATCAGCATCCTCTACTTGCAGCAAAACTATCAACCAATTATCAGAATAAATTCAGGCAGTTTATTAAACCCAACAAAAACCACAAAAGAAGAGGAGGCACGCTCAAAATAAACCCAGCCATGTGAATTCAAATCGATGATTTGACAGTGGCATAGGAAAAGAGATATGTTTGTTTCGAATTCATTTGGCATAAGCCGGCTATCAATGTAAAACCTTTTTTCGGAGGGTTCAAGTGTGGTTTTTGTTGGGTTTAATAAACTGCCTGAATTTATTCTGATAATTGGTTGATAGTTTTGCTGCAAGTAGAGGATGCTGATGAGGAATGTGGTAATTCCGAAACGTGCGTCCATCCAACCATCTTGCAGTCTATAGGGCTTTGCCCAAATAAATTTGACAAACATTCTTTTCCTCTGTTGGTTAAGCTACTCTGTTGGTTAAGCTACTCTTGTAGTTTAGTCAATGTATGGTTTTAAGCTGAAATAAAAAAACGACAACAATGCTTAAAGAACAAAACCAACAATAACAAAACAAAACAAATTTTATTTCTATAGAAATTTTTTTTAAAAATTTTATTTCCTAAGAAAATCGTGTCAAAATTTTATTTCCAAAGAAAATTTTGTTTTCTATAGAAAATTTAGTCAAAAATTGATTTGTGTAGAACATTTTATCAAAAATTTTTATATCTATAGAAAATTTTGTTTAACTTTTATTTCTATAGAAATTTTTGTCAAAATTTTGTTCCTATAGAAAATTTTGTCAAAATTTTATTTCTATAGAAAATTTTGTCAAAATTTTATTTCTATAGAAAATTTTGTCAAAATTTTACTTCTATAGAAAATTTTATCTATAGAAATAAATAGAAGTCGAAGTCGACTGTTTAAGTCTTCAAAGTCTATTTTTTTATCTATTTGAAAATCTGAAAATTTTATTTCTATTGAAAATTTTGTCAATATTTTATTTCTATAGAAAATTTTCTCAACATTTTATTTTTATTTCTATAGAGAAACATTTTCAAAGTTTTATTTCTATCGAAAATGTTGTCAATTTTATTTTTCTTTGGAAAACTTTGTCAAAATTTTATTTGTATACAAAAATTTATTAAAATTTTATTTCTATTGGAAAATTTTTCAAAATTTTATTTTTATAGAAAAAAATTATTTCTATAGAAAATTTTTCAAAATTTAATTTCTATAGAAAATTTTGTCAATTTTTTTTTCTATTGAAAAAAGTGTCAAAATTTTATTTCTATAAAATTTTCTCTAAAATTTATTTGTCTAGAATATTTTGTAAAAATTTTATTTCTCTAGAAAATTTTGTCAAAATTTTATTTCTATCGAAAATTTTGTCAAAATTTTATTTCTATCGAAAATTTTGTCAAAATTTTATTTCTATCGAAAATTTTGTCAAAATTTTATTTCTATAGAAAATTTTGTACAAATTTTTATATAGAAATAAACAGAAGTCGAAGTCGACTCTTTAAGGTCTTCAAGGTCTATTTTTGTATCTATTTGAAAATCAAATCGATTACTAAACTTTTGATGCTGGCCATATTGGACAAATTAACTTTAAATAGTGAAGAAAAATCAGTAATAGATCATACTCGACAGTTGACAATTAAAAAGGTCAAATAAAAAACAAAATCAATTTATTATCGATGATGAACTCTATCCTACTTGGACTGGGTTTTAATTATTTAATTTCTTTAAAAAAAGAGAAAATTTAATTTCTTTAAAAGTTCATTTCCCAATGACAAAAATTCTCTCAGAATTTATTTAGTTATTCTCATCGGGAATATCTCATAATATTTTACACCAAAGGTTTTGTGAAACTTTTACCATACATTTGCTTAAATCTTCCTACCATATCTTCACAACTCATCTTTGATTTTATTTTATTTTTGTTTTTATTTTTTTTTATGCTAGCTCCTCGACGCCACCTTTGTTTTTCTCTGACGTTTTTTTTTACATTTTAATATTTGCCTTTCGACGTAGTCCTCCCTACACCAGACATAGTCCTTGACTCGAACGTCTACATATTTCCTGGGATAGGACCAAAGCAAATTCCTTTATAGCGAGACTTAGCTACGCCAAAATCCCTGGAATGGCAATATCAAATATTTTTTATTATAAATCTTATTGAAATATGGTCTGTTTGTTTTTCTGTTTTAACAGACCGAGGGGTAGGGTGGGGTGCGTTGGGTGCCAAGGAAATAAGAAAAACAACTTTGAGATTTTCCAGAACGAGTTTGGATAGGGTCTTTGAAAGCCCAATGGAGGGAAATTGGTAAACGACATATTGTTCCATTATGAAAAATAGCCTGAATAAGTCAATATTAAATTTCCAGTGGGAGGGGGGAGAGTATTTGTATGTTTTTAAGAAAAAAGGAATCAATATTATTAAAAAATATTCGAAATATGCAAACAGCTGTAAGAAAATGTTATTAAATTCACTTAAGGGATATTTATTTGGGATTTTTGTTGGGAAGCAAAATATAAAACAATTGATAAAATTACATATTAATATAGCAATAATAATAATAAAGAGAGATAATTATAAAAAAAATATTATTCTATAAAAATAAACCTAAAAATATTACGAAAAATATTTTTTTACAGAAATAAAATTTGGACAAAATTAAATTAAAGTTTTGACAAAAGTTTAAATAGAAATTAAAGTTTTACAAAATTTTCTATAGAAATAAAATACAACTAAAATTTTGACAAACGTTTTTCTCAAGAAGTAATATTTTGACAAAATTTTCTATAGAAATACAACTTTACAAAAATTTTATATAGAAATAAAATTGTGACAAAATTTTCTATATAGATACAATTTTGACAAAATTTCCTATATAGATAAAATTTTTCAAAATAAGACTACCAAAAAAGTTTTTTGGTAAACGACATAATGTTCCATTATGAAAAATAGCCTGAATAAGCCAATGTTAAATTTCCAAGGTGGAGAGAGAATATTTGTATGTTTTTAAGAAAAAGGGAATCAATATTTTGACAAAATTTTCCATAGAAATAAAATTTTGACAAAAATTTTCTACAGAAATAAAATTTTAGGAAAACTTTTTATGGAAATAGAATTTCGAGAAAATTTTCCATAGAAATAAAATTTTGACAAAAATTGTCTACAGAAAAAAAAATTGACAAAATTGTCTATAGAAATAAAATTTTGACAAAATTTTCTATACAAATAAAATTTTGGCAAAATTTCCTATTGCAATAAAATTTTGCAAAAAAAGATTGTTTTTGTTTCGGCAAAGACAAAAGTTTCTATTGAAATAAAATTCGGACAAAATTTCTATGCATATAAAATTTTGACAAATTTTTCTATAGAAATAAAAATTTGACAAAAGTTTCTATAGAAATAAAATTTTAACAAAATTTCCTATATAGATAAAATTTTACAAAATTTCCTATATAGATAAAATTTTACAAAATTTCCTATATAGATAAAATTTTGACAAAATTTCCCATAGACATAAAATTTTGACAAAATTTTCTATGTAGATGAAACTTTGACAAAATTTTCTATAAAAAAAAATTAATAAAATTTTCTATAGAAATAAAATTGTCACAAAATCTTCTATGCAAATAAATTTATAACAAAATATTCTATAAACATAAATTTCTATATAAATAAAATTTTGACAAAATATTCTATTGAAAAAAATGTTTGATAAAATTTTCTATACAAATAAAAATTTGACAAAAGTTTCTGTAGAAATAAAATTTTGACAAAATTTCCTATATAACTAAAATTTTGACAAAATTTTCTATAGAAATAAAATTTTGCCAAAATATTCTATTGAAAAAAAATTTTTGATAAAATTTTCTATAGAAATAAAAATTTGACAAAATTTCCTATATAAATAAAATTTTGACAAAATTTTATATGTAAATGAAATTTTGACAAAATTTTTTATAGAAATAAAATTTTGATAAATTTCCTATCGAAATAAAATGTTCACAAAATTTTCTATAGAAATAAAATTTTGATAAAATTTTCTATACAAATAAATTTTGCCAAAATTCTCTATATATATATGGATAAATTTTTGACAAAATATTCTATAGGAATAAAATTTTGACAAGATTTTCTATAGAAATAAAATTTTGACAAACTTTTCTATAGAGATAAAATTTTGACAAAATTTTCTATAGAAAAAAATTTTGACAAAATTTTCTATAGAAAAAAAATTTTGACAAAATTTTCTATGGAAATAAATTTGTAAGAAAATATTCTAAGAAATACAATTTTGACAAAATTTTCTATAGAAATAAAATTTTGATAAAATTTTGCCAAATTTCTCTCTATATACATATGGATAAATTTTTGACAAGATATTCTATAGAAATAAAATTTTGACAAGATTTTCTATAGAAATAAAATTTTGACAAAATTTTCTATAGAAAAAAATTTTGACAAAATTTTCTAAAGAAAAAAAATTTTGACAAAATTTTCTATGGAAATAAATTTGTAAGAAAATATTCTAAGAAATAAAATTTTGACAAAATTTTCTATAGAAATTTTGATAAAATTTTCTATACAAATAAAATTTTGCCAAAATTCTCTCTTTATATATATGGATAAATTTTTAACAAGATATTCTATAGAAATAAAATTTTGACAAGATTTTCTATAGAAATAACTTTTTGACAAACTTTTCTATGGAGATAAAATTTTGACAAAATTTTCTATAGAAATAAAATTTTGATAAAATTTTGCCAAAATTCTCTCTTTATATATATGGATAAATTTTTAACAAGATATTCTATAGAAATAAAATTTTGACAAACTTTTCGATAGAGTTAAATTTTGACAAAATTTTCTACAGAAAAAAAAATTTTGACAAAATTTTCTATGGAAATAAATTTGTAAGAAAATATTCTAAAAAAAAAATTTTCACAAAATTTTCTATAGAAATAAAATTTTGCCAAAATTCTCTCTCTATATATATGGATAAATTTATGACAAAATAATTTATAGAAATAAAATTTTGACAAAAGTTTCTGTAGAAATAAAATTTTGACGATATTTTCTATAGAGATAAAATGTTGACAAAATTTTCTATAGAAATAAAAATTTGACAAAAGTTTCTACAAAAATAAAATTTTGCCCAAATTTTTTACAGAGAAAACATTTTGACACAATATTCTATAGAAAAAAATTTTAAGAATTTCTGTAGGAATAAAATGTTGGAAAAAATGTCCAAGATATAAATTTTTGATAAGATCTTCCATAGAAATAAGATTTGGACAATATTCTCTATGGAAATAAAAATTTGGCAACTTTTTTTAAAGAAATAAAAATTTGCAAAATAATTTTTTTTTTTTGTGGACAGACGGACATGATTGTATCGACTCAGGGGAGGCCGGCCCTGAGTATTATTGCCAATGACACCATTTGTCTATTTCGTCTCTTTTTCTGTTGCAAACATATGTACTAACTTATATTACCCTGTTCGGCCGTGTGGCACAGGGTCCAATTAAAAAATATTGAACAATAGAATATTTTATAATGAAATGTAATTTAAACGCAGTACAATTTATTTTTCTAAGAATAAAATGTTCACTATTACCAACCCAATGGGGAAAAATATACGGTTAACTGATTGTTTGTAGCAAGTAAAACATACAACCCCTCAAAAAGTAGTTGCTTTCACTTAACTTCTGGCTTTTAATCTGAGTGACTCCCAAACTGTTTTGTTTTCATGCCAGCATTATAAAAACGACAGACTACATGACAAACACATAACCAATCATAATATTTGAATTATTCGAATTTCACCCAAGATATTATTATAACAATTTTTAAACATTCTTTGCCAAGTAAAATAACGCCTAAGTAAATACACTTTTAATGCAGAATAATTGATTGTTCTAAGAAGTAAGTTCTAACAAGTTCACCACTGTGGTATAACAATGGACAGAATAGTCTAAGTAAGTCTGAAATATCGAGCTGCCACTATCCTAATTTCTAATTTACAAAATTACTATTTCTAATCCCCTTGGAAAAAAAATATACGACTTGCTGATCATTTTAACACGTAAAATATACTACTTTCCATTGCACTCTCATTAACAAGCTATTATGACCATGCCTTCCTATTAAAGCAGTTGTTTTCACTTACTCTCTTGCTTTTAATCCGAGTGACTCTCAAACTGTTTTTTTTTTTTCTCCATGCCAGCATTACAAAAGTCAAACACAACATTACACACAATCAACCAATAAATGGAATATTTTAAAAATTTACCCCAACATGTTATTATAAAAATTTAAATAAAATTCTCAAAAAAAAAAATATGCACTTTTAATGCAGTATAATTTATTGTTCTACTAATTAAATTCTAATTTGAAAAATTATAATTATAAATACCCTTGGAAAAAATATACGGCTAAATGATAATTTTAACACATAAGCATACAACTCCCCATGAACCATAGCTTTCATTCACTCTCTTGCTTTTAATGCTCTCCGAGTGACTCTCAAATTTTCTCCATGCCAACATAACAAAAGCCAAAGATAACAACAGCCCATACCCACAACCAAAAAAGCAACAACTACTCAAAGTAATACAACACTAACAACTTAAACTACTCTACTCTCTCTCTCTCTGTGTTTTATTGATCGAGTTTAAGTAGTTGATGTATATTTAACCAGAGAAAATAAAATATTTCGTTTTAGGAGGAGCTTTGGCTAATATTTTTTATTAAATTTTGATTCTTTAAATATTAAAAAAATATATATTTCCTTTAAAATCTTTTTTCTTAATTCCCGCATTTGTTCTTCCCATCATTTGGGGATACCCATAATTAAATTTCATTAAAGAGGAAAACGTTTCTCTCTTTCCCATTTCAATTCAAATCAATTGAATTTTTGTGGGGATTTCATTTTCTCAGTTATTCCCTCTTTTTTCTCTATGGGGAATTGTTTGACTCATTAAATCGTTTGGAGAAAAAAAAACGAACATTCAACATCGATTGAAACGCCAGTCTGACTAACAATAACGACCACCAATGGTGATGATGGTGTTGATATTATCGATGATATAAATAACAATAATAATAATACAAAAAAAATAATAATAATAATGATGAAAAGTGAATTTAACACTCTATCATCCCTTATTGTGGTTGTTGTTTTCTTTCGTTTTTGTATTTGGCCTTATGGTCTAAGGGTGAATTTTGATAGGGCTTTTGTTACATTCATTCATTGCTAGACTATTGATTAATAATTGGTAATTTGATATTTATTATTTCGGTTTGGAGGCTTTGGGATAAGGGAGTTAAAAAATCTATAAAAAATTATAGACAATATAGGATTTCTGTAGGCGTCTAATATTAATAAAATTTAGTTTTGTTTTTATAGAAATGAATTAAATATGGGATATTGAACAATTTTTAAGCCTTAATCTATTTTTCTGAAAATTTAAGATTTTATGGAATTCAAGATATTTATGATTTTGTTTTGGAGGCTATGGATTTGGGAGTTAGAAAATCTATTAAAAATAAGGTCCCTATAAAAGATTTAAGGCCTTTTATATTAACAAAATTTTTGTTTAATTTTATGGAATTGAATTAAAAATAGGATATTGAAAATTATTGGGGTCTTAATCTATTTTTATAAAAAAATTTAAAATTAAATATTAAAAAAAAAACAAAAATTCAAAATCACTAAGGATATAGAGAGATATTGTGGACATTTTCTTTCTTAAGGGATTGTATAGAAAAAATTGTTTATAGTCTATCATAAACCCCGGACAATTTTAGACGTTCCTTTCATATTTCAATTCAAATTGGGGATATCGAATTTTAGAGAATTTTTTTTTTAATTTTAAAGAAACAGAAATTAAAATTTATTTAAACACTTCAACCACGCCATCCACACATGACATGATTATTTCCCTACATATCTCCAAGCCAGTGAATCATAGCCCTAAGCCACAATTTTCTTATATTGTAGAATATTCAATTTTTCATATGACCTTTAAATTTTGGCCATATATAAATTTATATGCTGTCCTCCCCTCTGGCATTCTATTTCCTTCTATTAATATCAATGCCGCATTGAGTAAAACAGCAGTTTTAAAAGGTTTCTTCTTTCTGTTGTTATTTTTTATTTTCGTGTTTGTTGTTGTAACACAAGAACAACCACAACAAATCTGTTACATTTTGACTGGTTATTAATACACCATAAATTTCCAGACGAATGATTTTTTTTTGCAACCCTTAACTTAAAATCCCATTGATGTTATTTTCTGTTACCATATCCAATATGTATTCCATTAAGATAACAAACTGATGTGATATGTTTTGTATAGAGAAATTTATATGTGGATTTAGTCCTTTCCATTGCTATATTTTTACACATACTTGTACACATATATATGTGTTTTAATTCCCTGGTATCTATGGTGGAAGATGGAATAAATGATATGAGTTCTTCCTTTGGCCAATGACCCTTGATTTAATGTGAATAAAATAAACATTTTGAGTTTTGAAAGCAAAGAAATAGTTTTCGAGATGAAGTCACATCATCCTCTTTCTATAGAAAATGTTGTCAAAATTTTATTTGTATAGAAAATTTTGTAAACATTTTATTTATATAGAAAATTTTGTAAAAATTTTATTTCTATCGAAAATTTCAACAAAATTGTATTTCTATAGAAAATTTCAACAAGATTTTATTTCTATAAAAAATGTTGTGAAAATTTTATTTCTATTGAAAATTTTGTCAAAATTGTATTTCTATTGAAAATTTCAACAAAATTGTATATCTATAGAAAATTTTGTCGAAATTTTATGTTTATAGAAAATTTTGTCAAAATTTTATGTTTATAGAAAATTTTGTCAAAAATTTATGTTTATAGAAAAATTTGTCAACATTTTATTTCTATAGAAAATTTTGTCAAAATTTGATTTCTATAGACAATTTTGTCAAAATTTGATTTCCATAGAAAATTTTGTCAAAATTTTATTTCTATAGAAATTTTTATCAAAATTTTATTTCAATTTTATTTCTAAAAAAAATTATTTTAATTTTATCAAATAATTCATAAATCAAAATTTTATTTCTATAGAAAATTTCAACAAAATTTTATGTCTATAGAAAATTTTAACAAAATTTTATGTCTATAGAAAATTTTGTCAAAATTTTATTTCTTTAGAAAATTTCAACAAACTTTTATTTCTATAGGAAATTTTATCAAAATTTGATTTCCATAGAAAATTTTGTCAAAATTTTATTTCTATAAACAATTTTATGTTGCAAACATATGTACTAACTTATATTACCCTGTTCAGCCATGTACAATTAAAAAATATTGAACTATAGAATATCTTATAATGAAATGTAATTTAAACGCAGTATAATTTATTTTTCTAAGAATCAAATTGCAATTAAAATTAAATTACAAAAACGAGAGACTACATGACAAACACATAACCAATTTATAAAAAATTTATAAAAAATTTATTAAAATTTATTTATAAAAAATTTTATTTTAAATTTTTCAAATAATTTTTTGCAAAATTTTATTTCAATAGAAAATTTCAACAAAATTTTATTTCTTTAAAATATGTATGCAAATGTTATTTCTATAGACAATTTTGTCAAAATTTTATTTTTATAGAAATCTTTTTACAATTTTATTTCTATTGAAAATTTTGTCAAAATTTTATTTCTATTCAAAATATTTTGCAAAATTTTTTTCTATAGAAAATTTCAACAAAATTTTATGTCTATAGAAAATTTTGTCAAAATTTTATGTCTATAGAAAATTTTGTCAAAATTTTATTTCTATAGAAAATTTCAACAAAATTTTATTTCTTTAAAAAATTTATGCAAATTTTATTTCTATAGACAATTTTGTCAAAATTTTATTTTTATAGAAATCTTTTTACCATTTTATTTCTATTGAAAATTTTGTCAAAATTTTATTTCTATAGAAAAATTTGTCAAAATTTAATTTCCTTAGAAAATTTTGTCAAAATTTTATTTCTATAGAAAATTTTGTCAACATTTTATTTCTATAGAAAATTTTGTCAAAATTTTATTTCTATAGAAAATTTTGTCAAAATTTTATTTCTATAGAAAATCTTGTTAAAATTTTATTTCTATAGAAAATTTTGTCAAAATTTTATTTCTATAGAAAATTTTTTCAAAATTTTATTTCTATAGAATTTTTTGTCAAAATTTTATTTCAATTTTATTTCTAAAAAATTTTATTTTAATTTTATCAAATAACTTTTATGCAAAATTTTGTTTCTATAGAAAATTTCAACAAAATTTTATGTCTATAAAAAATTTTAACAAAATTTTACGTCTATAAAAAATTTTATTAAAATTATATTTCTATAGAAAATTTTGTCAAAATTTTATTTCTATAGAAATTTTTATCAACATTTTATTTCTATAGGAAATTTTGTCAAAATTTTATTTCTATAGAAATTTTTATCAATCTTTTATTTCTATAGAACATTTTATTAAAATTTTATTTCCCCAAATAATATTCCCCTTAATAATGAACCATTTTTCTTCAACGCAGTGGCGAATCCAGGCAATAATTCGGCACAGCAGTTGTCTTCTGCAGTTGTAAATAATAATAGTCATACGCACCCTATTACTGGCATTCATACGCCATATATTCTCCCAAATATTGGATCAAAACGAGACAATAATTCGCCATAGTAGTGGATTTCTGCAGTTGCTAATAATAATCGTTGTACGCCATTCTAGTACCTGCACTCATACGTCACATATTTTCCCAAATAATGAACCATTTTTCTTCAGCTTAGTGCAGAATTGGATAATATTGATCATACGCACCGCCGCTACCTTTACCTATACGTCACATATTCCCCCCAAATAGTGGACCATAATGGATCATTCTTCCCTTCAACTAGGGCCAACAACCACAGTTGGTAGAATTTTGCCAAAAATGGTAGATTCGCCCGATTCGTAATTATTTGTTGTTTTTTTCGACGTCACATGCCCCCTACTTTGCCGAATTGTTGGCACAGTCTTACTATGCAAAATTTTATTTCTATAGAAAATTTTGTAAACATTTTATTTCGATATTCCTCTCCAATAAAGAGGTAATTCAAAAATAGAAATAAAATGTTGACAAAATTTTCTATAGAAATAAGATGGTGACAAATTTTTTCTATAGAAATAAAATTTGAACAAAATTGTTTATATAAAAAAAATGTTGACAAATTTTTCTATAGAAATACAAACTTGACAAAAATCTTTTATAGAAATGAAATTTTGACAAAATTTTCTATAGAAATTACATTTTGCAAATATTTTCCTTCGATAGTTTTTTGAAAAACCTCCTCCAAATTTTGGTACATTATTTTTGGCATTATTCGAGTGGCAACTATAAAAACAATTCGACAAATTAGAGGGCATGTTCGTCGAAAAAAAAATAATAACGAATCGAACCAATTATATGGCATAACACAGGCTTGCCTTCGATAGTTTTTTGAAAAACCTCCTCCAAATTTTGGTACATTATTTTTGGCATTATTCGAGTGGCAACTATAAAAACAATTCCACAAATTAGAGGGCATGTTCGTCGAAAAAAAATAATAACGAATCGAACCAATTATATGGCATAACACAGGCTTGCCCAGGATCATGGCTTGTGCGCCAAGAAATTGTGGCCATCACTTTTCCAATCGAAGTGACGGTGACAGAACTTTTATTTCTATAGAAGATTTTCTCAAAATTTTATTTCTATAGATAATTTTGTCAAAATTTCATTTCTATAGAAAATGTTTTCAACATTTTATTTCTATAGAAAATTTTGTCAAAATTTTAGTTCTATAGAAAATTTTGTCACAATTTTATTTCTATAGAAAATTTTGTCAAAATGTTATTTCTATAAAAAGAAATTGTATTTCTATAGAAAATTTTGTCAAAATTGTATTTCCATAGAAAATTTTGTCAAAATTTTATTTCAATAGAAAACTTCAACAAAATTTTATTTCTATAGAAAATTTCAAAATTTTTTTTTTTTTACAGAAAATTTTGTCAAAATTTTATTTCGAGAGAAAGTTTCCATAAAATTTTATTCTATAGAAAATTTTCTCAAAAATGTTATTTCTAGAGAACATTTTCTCAAAAATGTTATTTCTAGAGAAAATTTTCTCAAAAATTTTATTTCTAGAGAAAATTTTCTCAAAAATGTTATTTCTAGAGAAATTTTTCTCAAAAATGTTATTTCTGTAGAAAATTTTCTCAAAAATTTTATTTCTAGAGAAAATTTTCTTAAAAATGTTATTTCTATATAAAATTTCAACAAAATTTTATTTCTATAGAAAACTTTGTCAACGTTTTATTTCTAGAGAAATTTTTCTCGAAATTTTATTTTTGTAGAAAATTTTGTAAAAATTTCGCTACCATAGAAAATTTGTCAAATATGTATTTCTTTAGAAAATTTTTGCAAAATATAGAAAATTTTGTCAAAATTTTATTTTTAAAGAGCGTTTTGTTAGAATTTCATATCTATAGAAAATTTCAACAAAATTTTATATCTATAGAAAATTTCAACAAGATTTTATTTCTAATGAAAATTTTTGGCAACACTTTATTTCTATAGAAAGTTTTGTCAAAGTTTTATTTATAAAGAAAAATTCCTCAAAATTTTTATTTCTATAGAAAATTTTGTCACAATTATAAAATTCAATAGAAAATTTCAACAAAATTTAATTTCTATATAAAATTTCAACAATTTTTTTTTTATAGAAAATTTTGTCAAAATTGTATTTTTATAGAAAGTTTCGTTAAAATTTTATTTCTATAGAAAATTTTGTCAAAAAAAAATTATTTCTATAGAAGGTTATCCCAAAAATTTTATTTCTCTCGAAAATTGTTTCCAAAATTTTATTTCTATAAAAAATTGTCTCAATATTTTATTTCTATAGAAAATTTTGTCAAAAGTTTTTTCTATAGAAATTTTTGTCAACATATTACTTCTATAGAATATTTAGTCAAAATTTTAGTTCTATAGAAAATTTTCTCAAAAATTTTATTTCTATTGAAAATTTTCTCAAAAATTTTATTTCTATAGAAAATTTTCTCAAAAATTTTATTTCTATTGAAAATTTTATCAAAAATTTATTTCTATAGAAAATTTTATCAAAAATTATTTCTATAGAAAGTATTGTCAAAATTTAATTTCTATAGAAGATTTTCGCAACAATTTTATTTCTATAAAAAAATTGTCACAATTTTACTTCTATAGAAAATTTTGTCAAAATTTTACTTCTATAGAATTAAAATTTTTGAGAAAATTTTCTATAGAAGCAAAATTTTGACAATTTTTTTATAGAAATAAAATTGTTGCGAAAATCTTCTATAGAAATTAAATTTTGACAATATTTTCTATAGAAATAATTTTTTGATAAAATTTTCTATAGAAATAAATTTTTGATAAAATTTTCAATAGAAATAAAGTTTTTGAGAAAAATTTCTCTAGAAATAAAATTTTTGAGAAAATTTTCAATAGAAATAACATTTTTGAGAAAATTTTCTATAGAAGTAAAATTTTGTCAAAATTGTATTTCCATAGAAAATTTTGTCAAAATATTATTTCAATAGAAAATTTCAATAAAATTTTATTTCTATAGAAAATTTCAACAATTTTTTTTCTATAGAAAATTTTGTCAAAAGTTTATTTCTAGAGAAAATGTTTTCAAAATTTTTATTTCTAGAGAAAATTTTCTCAACATTTTATTTCTCTCGAAAATTTTTTCAAAATTTTATTTCTATAGAAAATTTTCTCAAATACTTCATTTCTATAGAAAATTTTATCAAATATTTATTTCTATAGAAAATTTTATAAAAAATTTATATCTATAGGAAATATTGTCAAAATTTAATTTCTGTAGAAGATTTTCTCAACAATTTTATTTCTATAAAAAATTTTGTCAAAATTTTACTTCTATAGAAAATTTTCTCAAAAATTTTATTTCTATAGAAGATTTTCTCAACAATTTTATTTCTATAGAAAATTTTCTCAAAATTTTATTTCTATAGAAAATTTTCTCAAAATTTTATTTCTATAGAAAATTTTATCAAAAACTTTATTTCTAAAGAAAACATTCTCAAAATTTTATTTCTATAAAAAATGTTAGCAAAAATTTATTTCTATAGAAAATATTGTCAATAGAAATTAAATCTATAGACAATTTTGTCAAAATTTTATTTCTATTTATGAATTACCTTTTATTTTCGAAAAAAACCTAAAGACCCATTTTATACCAATGTTCTAATTAGATTATTCATACGCTCCCTGGAATCGTAATTCTTATGCATCATACGCCAACCTGGACATTATCAAAGTACCCTTAGAATTTATCAATTGAATTAAATTTTCAATACATTAAAATTTCCCCCTCCATACCAAATCATTCTCTTTTATTATGAAAATCCCATTCTTTGTTCTGTATCAATTTTACTTCTATAGAAAATTTTCTCAAAAATTTTATTTCTATTGAAAATTTTCTCAAAAATTTTATTTCTAGAGAAAATTTTATCAAAAAATTATTTCTATAGAAAATATTGTCAAAATTTAATTTCTATAGAAGATTTTCGCAACAATTTTATTTCTATAAAAAAATTGTCAAAATTTTACTTCTATAGAAAATTTTGTCAAAATTTTACTTCTATAGAATTAAAATTTTTGAGAAAATTTTCTATAGAAGTAAAATTTTGACAATTTTTTTATAGAAATAAAATTGTTGCGAAAATCTTCTATAGAAATTAAATTTTGACAATATTTTCTATAGAAATAATTTTTTGATAAAATTTTCTATAGAAATAAATTTTTGATAAAATTTTCAATAGAAATAAAGTTTTTGAGAAAAATTTCTCTAGAAATAAAATTTTTGAGAAAATTTTCAATAGAAATAACATTTTTGAGAAAATTTTCTATAGAAGTAAAATTTTGTCAAAATTGTATTTCCATAGAAAATTTTGTCAAAATATTATTTCAATAGAAAATTTCAATAAAATTTTATTTCTATAGAAAATTTCAACAATTTTTTTTCTATAGAAAATTTTGTCAAAAGTTTATTTCTAGAGAAAATGTTTTCAAAATTTTTATTTCTAGAGAAAATTTTCTCAACATTTTATTTCTCTCGAAAATTTTTTCAAAATTTTATTTCTATAGAAAATTTTCTCAAATACTTCATTTCTATAGAAAATTTTATCAAATATTTATTTCTATAGAAAATTTTATAAAAAATTTATTTCTATAGGAAATATTGTCAAAATTTAATTTCTGTAGAAGATTTTCTCAACAATTTTATTTCTATAAAAAATTTTGTCAAAATTTTACTTCTATAGAAAATTTTCTCAAAAATTTTATTTCTATAGAAGATTTTCTCAACAATTTTATTTCTATAGAAAATTTTCTCAAAATTTTATTTCTATAGAAAATTTTCTCAAAATTTTATTTCTATAGAAAATTTTCTCAAAAATTTTATTTCTAGAGAAAATTTTCTCAAAATTTTATTCCTATAGAAAATTTTAGCAAAAATTTATTTCTATAGAAAATATTGTCAATAGAAATTAAATCTATACACAATTTTGTCAAAATTGTATTTCTATTTATGAATTAACTTTTAATTTCGAAAAAAAAAAACCAAAAGACCCATTTTATACCAATGTTCTAATTATATTATTTATACGCTCCCTGGATTCGTATTTCCTATGAATCATACGCCAACCTGTACATTATCAAAGTAGCTTAGAATTTAATAATTAAATTAAATTTGGAATACATTAAAATTTCCTCCTCTACATCAAATTATTCTCTTTTATTATGAAAATCCCATTCTTTGTTCTGTATCAATTAGTGAACATTTTACCTTAACCAAAGAGAGGATAATTAAAATTACTAAAGGATAATTAAAAGTATATCAACTGACAGGTCCACTAGTAATTTGTCATAGAAATAAATCAAAGGATACCGCCAACCCCTAAAACAGAAATATTCCTTCTTCATTTGCTTTATGAAAAAGCCAAAATAAATCAATAGCCAGTAAATATCAACCCTCTTCTTCGTTTTGGTATTGAACATAGAAATGGGGAAATCTGATTTTACTTCCATCCAACCATCATAGAAAATGGAATATTAATAATGTTCTAATTTATATACAATATCCATACAATTTACCATTAGAGAATGAGTGTTGAATTTCCATTAATGGAAATATACAAACCTAGGTATTAATATTGGGGGGAGACCCCCCCCCCCCCCCCACAAACAAAAAAAAAACTCATACTCCATTAAGTCGGAAATTAGTTGTAAATTTGACTTTTCCTTGGTCTATCATAAATAGTGGTGGTTGTCATCTGCTGCTGCATTGAGGCAATAGATGTTTATGGCAAAAATTCAATTAAATCATAAATCCATAAATTTATGACAAACTTACTTTTGAGAGACAAACCTAAAACAATCCCACTACCTTGTGATGTTTATCCAAAGTCCAGTGGTAAACTGTAAACACACGTCACACCCTTCTTTAGGCTCTCAGTTTTATATTTGCCATAATTTGTCCTCAATTTAATGCTGAATGTACTCGTATGGTTGTGTTGCCTTTAAAGAAAAATTGAAACATTTCGAAGAAGGAAACGATTGATTTTCCACAATTCCCCCTGAATGGCTAACTGAAGGGGAGGAAAAGCTAGAGCACGTTCTTAGAACGAGGGAATCTAGCCAGAGCTGCAATTCTTGTGGGGATAGCAATACAGATAGAAAATTAATAAAATTCCCAAAATGGTCATAAAATATATGAAAGAAGTGTGCCACCCTTCTCACCAAAAAAACAAATATAAGGAGTGCCACAAGCACATGTCCTGAAAAAAGGATCCTTATAAAAGAAAGGTGACGTTTTTATTTTGTTACAAAAGTATTGTCCACCGTATACTTTAATTCAAGGCATTTTATAGGAGTGCTAAGAAAGTTGAATATTTTTATAGAAAAATTTTAATGGTGGACTTTTTTTTATAGAAAAAAAGGTAATTGACGAAATTTTGAGCTGATTTTTTGGAATCGCTAATTTGGTGAAGAATAATCTGAAAGTGACTCTACCCAACATCAGTTCTTCTTTACCCTTTTTCGTTCTGTTGCTATCTTCGTCAAAATCCTCTTATCATGGATCAAAACCTAAAGGACCACTTTTCCATTTTTTTTTTGTGAATATCAGAGTCAGTCTTAATGCATTTTTATGATAATACACCCCCCCCCCCCCACTTCCTCCTTTCCTCAGCATCAAAGTCATTAGTGTACTTGATTTTAAGTATGACTATAGCGTTTTTTTTCATGCCTTCAACCTTCACTAAATGAAGCTGTAAACCCCGCAGCAACAGAGACTAAGATTGTGATTCGTTTAAATGGCATTCATCCCCACCACCCTCTAAGCAAATAAATCACAGCAACCATAGAAATTTGAAAGTAAACAAAAAAACCAACACTGATAGTAACAAAGATAGACATTTTGCAAATAAACATTCGAATAGCTAAAAAAAGGACGAAAAAAGCAAATAAAATTTGTGTTAGAGCTCAAAGTGAAATTTTCATTTTATTTGTATCTTGATGTTATTTTGCAGGTCTTAGGTTATTCTCCTTTCCTACCACCCTCCACCATAATTATTAGCAAAAGGTACAAATACTTCAAAAATATTTCAATTTACTTTTGCGGTTTTTAAAAGCTCTTTGGTGTTGTCTTTTTTTAACCAAAATTATTGTAAATTTTTTGCTAGTTAAATTTACTCGTAAAAAGACTGACGAAAAGGAGTATCATGAAAACGTGGCTTTGAGAGAAGAACTTCCCAAAAAGAAAATTACAACGGCAACAATAGACCAACAAAGTTTATTTACCCGTAAGATATATTAAAAAAATGATGAAAAAATGTATAATGGAGATATAGGAATTCAGAAAAGAAATTAAGCCTTAATAAAATTTCCTATAGAAACGGATTTTTCAAAAAATTTCCTTTGGAAATGTAATTTTCAAAAAAAAAAAATCCTATAGAAATGAAATCTTCAGAAATCTCTTATAGAGGTGAATTAAAAAAAAAATACTATACAACTAAAATTTTGAAAAATTTTCCTATAGAAATGAAATTTTCAGAAAAGTGTTTTTGGAATTAAATTTTCAGAAAATTTTTTATAGAAATCAAATTTTCAGAAAATTGCTACAGAAATGATATATTCAGAAATTTTCCTATAGAAATGAAATTTTGATAAACTTACATATGTAAATGTAATTTTCAGATTTTTTTTTTTTTTGAGAAATAAAATTTTCAGAAATTTTTTTATAGAAAATTATTTTCAGAAAATTTCATCAGAAAATTTCCTTTAGACGTGAAACTTTTAAAAAATTTCCCTTAGACAAAAAATTTTCAGAAAATTTTCTATAGACAAGAAATTGTCAGAAATTTTTCTGTAGATAAGAAATTGTCAGAAGATTTCTTATAGACTACAGACAAGAATTTTTCAGAAAATTTCCTCTAGATAAGGAGTTTTTAGAAAATTTCCTATCGGCAAGAAATTTTCAGAAAATTTTCTATAGACAAAGAATGTTTATAAAATTTTATGTTGACAAGAAATTTTGAGAAAATTTTCTATAGACAAGACATTTTAAGACAATTTTCTATCGATAAGAAATTTTAAGAAAATTTTCTGTTGACAAGAAATATTCAGAAAATTTCTTATAGATAAGAAATTATCTGAAATTTTCTATAGACAAGAAATTTTCAGAAAATTTTCTGTAGACAAGAAATTTTCAGAAAATGTTCAATAAACTAGAAATTTTGAGAAACTTTTCGATATACAAGAAATTTTCAGAAAATTTTCTGTAGAAAAGAAATATTCAGAAAATTTTCTATAGACAAGAAATTTTAAGAAAATTTTCTGTATATAAGAAATTTTAAGAAAATTTTCTGTATATAAGAAATTCTCACACATTTTTCTGTGGACAAGAAATTTTCAGAAAATTTTCTGTAGATAAGTAATCTTCACACATCTTTCTGTGGACAAGAAATGTTCAGAAAACTTTCTAAAGACGAGAAGGTTAGGTTAGGTTAGGTTATATGGCAGCCCGATGTATCAGGCTCACTTAGACTATTCAGTCCATTGTGATACCACAGTGGTGAACTTCTCTCTTATCACTGAGTGCTGCCCGATTCCATGTTAAGCTCAATGACAAGGGACCTCCTTTTTATAGCCGAGTCCGAACGGCGTTCCACATTCCAGTGAAACCACTTAGAGAAGCTTTGAAACCCTCAGAAATGTCACCAGCATTACTGAGGTGGGATAATCCACCGCTGAAAAACTTTTTGGTGTTCGGTCGTAGCAGGAATCGAACCCACGACCTTGTGTATGCAAGGCGGGCATGCTAACCATTGCACCACGGTGGCTCCCTAAAGACGAGAAACTTTCAGAAAATTTTCTGTAGACAGGAAAATTTCCATTAAACTAGAATTTTTGAGAAAGTTTTCTATAGACAAGAATTTTTTTGAAAATTTCCTAGAAATCAGAAAATTTCTCAGAAAATGTCCTACAAACAAGAAATGTTCAGCAATTTTCTATAGACAAGAAATTTTTAGAAAATTTTCTATAGACAAGAGAATTTCAGAAAATTTCCTATAGATAAGAAATTTTCAGACAATTTTCTATAGACAAGAAATTTTCCTTAACTTTTTTGTTGACAAGAAATTTTGAGAAAATTTTCTATAGACAAGACATTTTAAGATAATTTTCTATCGATAAGAAATTTTCAGAAAATTTTCTGTTGACAAGAAATATTCGGAAAATTTCTTATAGGTAAGAAATTATAACAAATTTTATATAGACAAGAAATTTTCAGAATATTTTCTGTAGACAGGAAAATTTCAGAAAATTTTCAAAAGTTTTCTATATACAAGAATTTTTTCAGAAAATTTTCTGTAGACACAAAATTTTCAGAAAATTTTCTGTAGACGAGAAATTTTAAGAAAATTTTCTTTAGATAAGAAATTTTCACAAATTTTTCTGTGGCCAAGAAATTTTCAGAAAACTTCCTAAAGAAATTTTTTGAAAATTCCCTAGAAACCAGAAATTCTCAGAAAATGTCTTACAAACAAGAAATTTTCCTATAGACAAGAAATGTTCAGCAATTTTCTATAGACAAGAAATTTTCAGAAAATTTTCTGTTGACAAGAAATATTCGGAAAATTTCTTATAGGTAAGAAATTATCACAAATTTTCTATAGACAAGAAATTTTTAGAAAATTTTCTGAAGAAAGGAAAGTTTCAGAAAATTTTCAATAGACTAGAAATTTTGAAAAAGTTTTCTATATACAAGAAATTTTCAGAAAATTTTCTACAGACAGGAAAATTTCAGAAAATTTCCAATAGACAAGAAATTTTAAGAAAATTTTCTTTAGATGAGAAACCTTCACAAATTTTTCTGTGGCCAAGAAATTTTCAAAAAACTTCCTAAACACAAGAAAATTTCAGACAATTTTCTATAGACAAGAAACTTTCAGAAAATTTTCTATTGACAAGAAATTTTTTTAAAATTCCCTAGAAACCAGAAATTCTCAGAAAAAATGTCCTATAAACAAGATATTTTGCTATAGACAAGAAATTTTCAGAAAATTTTCTGTAGACAAAAATATTTCAGAAAATTTCTTACAGAAATGAAATTTTCAGAAAATTACCTATAAGCAAGGAATTTTTAGAAAATTTCTTATATAAAAATTTCGGAAATTTTCTTGTCTATAAGAAATTTTCTTAAGAAATTTCCTATAGACAAGGAATTTTTGGAAAATTTCTCATAGCGAATAAATTTTCAGAAATTTTTTTATTTTTTTTCGGAAATTTTCTTGTCTATAAGAAATTTTCTTAAGAAATTTCCTATAGACAAGAAATTTTCGGAAAATTTCCCATAGCGAATAAATTTTCAGAAAATTTTCTACGGGAAAGAAATTTTTAAAAAAGTATCCTTTTGACAAGGAATTTTCAGAATTTTTTTTTATTTGCAAAAAATTTTCTATAGACAAGGAATTTTCAGAAAATTTCCCATAGCGAAGAAATTTTCTTATAGGCAAAAAAATTTCCTACGCGCAAGAAATTTTTAAAAAATATCCATTGACGAGGAATTTTCAGAAATTTTCTATCGACAAGAAATTTGCAGAAAAATTCCTATAGGCAGACAATTTTCTGAAAATTTTCACAAAATTGCCTGTAGAAAAGATATTTTCAGAAAAAAACATTTTTTTGAAATTTTTTAAAGAACGTAGTTAATCATTTTAAATTTAAATGCTTTAAAAATTTTAGAAAAAAGAAATAAAAATTTTATTACTTTTGTTAGCTTATTCCAAAGTTGTGTTTTCTCTTTGATATGAGATCCTGTCCAAAACAAGCTTTTGTTTACCTTTTCGTCTTTAATTAGCTTTATTTGAAGTACTCCGAAGTTCTGTATATTCCTCATAGATTTTAAATAATGATATGTTCATGGGGTATTTTCGTTTTTGTATTCTTCCATTTCAACTTGGCTTGGCTTTTGTTTTCCATGAACTTTAATTTCATTTCTTGTTAGGGGAAGGGTAACCGAAGAGAACAAAGATGAAAATCGTTAACCTAATTTTTTTTTACTGTGGTCTCCCATAAATTGTACTTTATCTTTATGAATTGTTTTTGTTTTCACTTTGCCTATATGTAAGTGTGTGTGTGTGCGTGCGTGTGTGCAAGTGTTCGCGAGAATGTTGTTTTTACAAACATTTCATTTCGTTATTTATCTCTACGGGTATGCCTCTTCTTAGCGCCATTCACATTTGTATTCCCATATCCGTTACCATTCGCTTTGTTATGCTGTATGAGAACTGTAAGAGTTGTGGCACTTCTCTTTCCCCTGTACCTATACGTACATACATCTACTTATTCTACTCTTTTGAATATTCAACACACTGAGACAAAATAAACAAAGGGTTATGGTGGTTAAGAGCATAAGAGTGATGGTATTAACAATGGAGAAACATATTTGGTGTGTGTGGGGGTAAATTGGCAACACTAGTGAAACCAAAAATGTATAAAACAACAACATCAACAAAATACTTTTTTGTTTTTTGGTTTATTTGTTGTGGTTGTTTGTTGGCTGTTATGAAAGGATTACTGAGTTTGACACAAACAAATATATTTAAATGAATTGCAGAAATTTAATAAAATGGAGAAATATATTTTGAATAAATATGTAAAGGAATCTACATGTGTGACTGTGAAAGAAATGCAAGAAATGGGCTTTGGGGCATTTATGCTAGATAACAAATTTATGTTATAGAAAAATCTGAATTTGTTTTTTCGTTTATATAAAAATTTTTAAAAATTCCCAAATAGCAGGAGGTTATCAAATGAGCCTCAGCAGTGGCCATTGTGCTATTCTCGAGGACGCATGGAATATTCTTACAATTTGTGAAAAAATCTGAATTTTTTTTCGTATATATAAAAATTTTTAAAAATTCCCAAATATAAGGAGGTTATCAAATGAGCCTTAGCTGTGACCATTGTGTTATTCTGGAAGGCGTCTGGGACATTGTTACAATTTTTGAGTAGTCGAGAAAGTTGTTTTTTTTTTAATTTTAAAATGGTATTCTTAGTTTTTTTTATAGAAAAAAGACAGAGAAGTTTGATTTGGATGACTTCAGTAGCTCTAGGATTGCTTTTTTGAATTCGCTCAATAATTCACTACTGAGTTTTAATATTTTTCAGTTCTAATACTTTATCGTATGCCTTTTTTTGCTTGATGACCTTTCTTTGATTGTTGTCCTTGTCGTTTAGATTCTTTTATGTTAACTCATTTGCAATTTTATTCATTATTTAAAATCTGCTCATGTGGAATATGTGTATAATTATACTTATGGGAAACAAAAGTATAGGTTTTTCTATCTTTATTGATATTTTTTGAAGAAAACTTATTTAGAAAATCTTTCATTTTATATAATCTCAAAATTTCTTCTTTGATGATGCCATGTGAAGTGTAAAGAATAAATTTCTATTTTAAATTATTTTTTTTTTTTTGTAATTTATCTAATAGAATATTTTTTTTTATTTATTGCAGGTAAATATAATTGAACAAATATTTGAATGGATGTGTTCAGTTTTTATTACAAAAGAAGAAAATAATTGTAGCAAAAAATCTAAACATAATGAGTGAGTTGCTTCTTCAATTAAGTAAATAAGAAATATAGAATATTTTATTTAATAATATAACATCTACAATTTATAAAAAAATTTATGAAATCTTGTAGAGCAATGAAAAAATAATCTACCAAAATTTCGTGAAAATTCCAAAATTATCTAATTTTAAGTTTTTTTTTATTAAATTTTAGTGGATGATATAAATTAAAACTTTTTTGCCAAAGAAACCTTTGAATAATGAAAATTACAACTTCCACCAAAAGGAGCTGTTGCTATGTGGTATTGCAATGTACTTTGATAGTCTATTTCGAATTCGTCAAATATAAATTTAATAGAAGAGTAATTGAGCTCTCTTCCTCGGAGCAGAATATTAAAAAACAAAAATCTGCCAAAACTGTAACTATTCTAACAAAACAATTTACCATTTTTGATAGAGTTCTACCATTTGTGGCGATCGTGGTTATGAGTGATATAGGTGTCCTAGGTAGCGTATGATTAGCTATGGTATTAATAATACGCTACCTGGACCACCTTTACTATTCATAACACGTATACGATCCCTATTACTAATCAGGTATAGCAGCCACGGTTGCCACAGTTGGTAGAATTCTACCAAAAATGGTAGATTTTTCCTATTTGGTAGATTTTGAGAAAAAAGCCTCTCCTAATAATAAAATTTTGATAAAAAATTTCTAAAGAAATAAATTTTAACAAAATTTTCTATAGAAATAAAATGTTGACAAAATTTTCTACAGAAATAAAATTTTCTATACAAATAAAATTTTGAAAAAATTTTCTATATAAATTGAGTATTTACTAAATTTTCTATACAAATAATATTTTGGTAAAATTTCCTACAAAAATAATATTTTAACAAAATTTTCTATAGAAATAAAATTTTGGAAAAAAAAATCTATAGAAATAAAATTTTGGCAAATTTTTCTATAGATATACAATTTTAACCAAATTTTATAAGAAATAAAAAAATGTTGACAAAATTTTCTATAAAAATAAAATTTTGAGAAAATTTTCTATAGAAATAAAATTTTGAGAAAATTTGTTATAGAAATACAGCATTTACTAAATTTTCTGTAGAAATAATATTTTGGCAAAATTTCCTACCGAAATAATATTTTGGCAAAACTTCCTACAGAAATAATACTTTGACAAAATTTTCTATAGAAATAAAATTTTGAGAAAAATTTTCTATAGAAATAAAATTTTGACAAAATTTTCAATAGAAATAAAATGTTGACAAAATTTTATATAGAAATAAAATTTTAACAAAACTTTGAATAGAAATGAAATTTTAACAAAATTTTCTATAGAAATCAATTTTCTATACAAATCAAATTTTGTTAAAATTTTCTATACAAATAAAATTTTGAAAAAAATTTTCTATAGGAATAAAATTTTGGCAAAATATTCTACAGAAATAAAATTTTGACAAAATTTTTATATAGAAATAAAATTTTGACAAAATTTTTATATAGAAATAAAATTTTGACAAAATTTTCTATAAAAATTAAATTTTGACAAAATTTTCTATGGAAATAAAATTTTGACAAAATTTTTTATAGAAATACAGTATGTACTACATTTTCTATAGAAATAATATTATGGCAAAATTTCCTAGAGAAATAATATTTTGACAAAATTTTCTATAGAACTAAAATGTTGACAAATTTTTCTGTAGAAATAAAATTTTGAAAAAAAATCTTCTATAGAAATAAAATATTGCAAAATTTTCTATAGATATAAAATTTTGTTAAAATTTTCTATAGAAATAAAATTTTGACAAAATTGTCTATAGAAATAATATTTTGACAAAATTTTCTATAGAAATAAAATTTTGACAAAATTGTCTATAGAAATAATATTTTGACAAAATTTTCTATAGAAATAAAATTTTGACAAAATTTTCTATAGAAGTAAAATTTTGACAAAATTTTCTATAGAAATAAAATTTTGACAAAATTTTCAATAGAAATAAAATTTTGACAAAATTTTCTATAGAAATAAAATTTTGACAAACTTTTCTATAGAAATAAAATTTTGACAAAATTTTGTATAGAAATAATATTTTGACAAAATTTTCTATAGAAATAAAATTTTGACAAAATTTTCTATAGAAATAAAATTTTGACAAAATTTTTATAGAAATAAAATTTTGACAAAATTTTCTATAGAAATAAAATTTTGACAAAATTTTTTATAAAAATAAAATTTTGACAAAATTTTCTATAGAAATAAAATTTTGACAAAATTTTTTATAGAAATACAGTAAATACTAAGTTTTCTATAGAAATAATATTATGGCAAAATTTCCTACAGAAATAATATTTTGACAAAATTTTCCATAGAAATAAAATTTTTTAAAATTTTCTAAACAAATAAAATTTTGGCAAAATTTTCTATAGATATAAAATTTTGTTAAAATTTTCTATAAAAATAAAATTTTGACAAAATTGTCTATAGAAATAATATTTTGACAAAATTTTCTATAGAAATAAAATTTTGACAAAATTGTCTATAGAAATAATATTTTGACAAATTTTTCTATAGAAATAAAATTTTGACAAAATTTTCTATAGAAATAAAATTTTGACAAAATTTTCTATAGAAATAAAATTTTGACAAAATTTTCTATAGAAATAAAATTTTGACAAAATTTTCTATTGAAATAAAATTTTGACATAATTTTCTATAAAAATTAAATTTTGACAAAATTTTCTATAGAAATAAAATTTTGGCAAAATTTTATATAGATATAAAATTTTGACAAAATTTTCTATAAACATAAAATTTTGACAAAATTTTCTATAGAAATAAAATTTTGACAAAATTTTCTATAGAAATAAAATTTTGACAAAATTTTCTATAGAAATAAAATTTTGACAAAATTTTATATAGAAATAAAATTTTTGCAAATTTTTCTGTAGAAATAAAATGTTGACAAATTTTCCTATAGAAATAAAATTTTGTTAAAATTTTCTATACAAATAAAATTTTGACAAAATTGTCTATAGAAATAATATTTTGACAAAATTTTCTATAGAAATAAAATATTGAAAAAATTTTCTATAGAAATAAAATTTTGGCAAAATTTCCTTAGATATAAAATTTTGAGAAAATTTTTTATAGAAATACAGTATTTACAAAATTTTCTATAGAAATAATATTTTTGCGAAATTTCCTACAAAAATAATATTTTGACAAAATTTTCTATAGAAATAAAATTTTGAAAAAATTTTTTATAGAAATAAAATTTTGACAAAATTTTCTATAGAAATAAAATTTTGACAAATTTTTCTATAGAAATAAAATGTTGAAAAATTTTTCTATAGAAATAAAAATTTGACAAAATTTTCTATAGAAATAAAATTTTGACAAAATTTTCTATAGAAATAAAATTTTGACAAAATTTTCTATAGAAATAAAATTTTGTAGAAAATTTTCTAAAATAATTAAATTTTGAAAAAAAAAATTCTTGAGAAATAAAATTTTATTTGAGATATTTTTTAATTCGGTAGATTTTTAATAAAATTTTCTTCAAAGTTGGGTAAATTGTTTCTGGTACTATTGGTAATTGTGATAGCAACTCTTTGTCTTGACCCCATAGATATCAATTTGCCCATTTCACTCTTTTTTAAATATCTACAATCTTTAGTTCACTAGTGCGTATTAGTGATAATGCATTTTCTTTTAATTACTGTATTTGAACAATTTTCAATATTATTTAAAATTAACTACTAACACGAAACAGAAATTATATAATCAACAATTGCTAGAGACAATAGTGTATAAATATGAATATAATAGTTCCTAAGCAATTAATATATATTTACACTTTTATGCATAGAGATTTAATTAATATAACTCATACCACCCCTTGTTCTTATCAACAATTTTATTCCTACAGCAATATTGTCCATGCTAATAATTGCTAATTTATTTGTGCTATCATACATACAAATAATCTAATTTATATTTTTGCCGTTTGTTGGATAACAATAGAAAAAACACGAAAATACAAATTCATTAAATGACAACTAATTATTTGTATTATATTTATTGATATAAGATAAAAATCATATATTGACACAAATATTATGTGACCCATAAAAATTATGCTGACTGGGATAATTCATAATTAATTTGCACGATTTATTTATATGAACAAAACACAAAAACATTTTCAATGCTTTCTTTTCGATTATGTATTGACATAAAATAAATAAAAATATAAAAAGAAATAATTTTGCATTAAATTACTAACTGAAATATTTTAAATTTAAATTTTATACTGGTTTTCCCTCACGTGTCAATATTTTTATTTTGAAAAAATTAAAAAAAAGTTTCAAAATTAACATTTAGAAAAATTCCCCACACAAATTTATTTTTAACGAGAAGCTTTATAAACAGAAGTTATAATTTAGAAACAAATTATTTTTAAAAATGGGTGCCATCAAATAATATTGTGTTAAATTAAATAGTTATATTTAAATAAAAATACATATATCGAAAAATATTTATTAGAACATATTACTACAAAAATTAGGGTCTACTATTTTTTTTCACCATTAAATATTTCTCTCTATCGTTCCCACAATAATTAACCATTTTGGCGTTTGAAGTATATTTGCAATGAACTTGTAAGCTTTTACAATGATCAACATTTAACCTCCAATCATAATTTCCACTAAGCGAAAAACATCTGCCAATGTTGTCAAAAGCAAATCCAAAAACTTATCAATTCATGAGCCAAAAACGCCCACAAGCCAACGACCCATATTTTCCACCTACATTGCATGCATATACGAGAGCACAGCCTCGTATAGAAACCGGCATATGAGAAATATTTGGTTTAATGTTTCAATTTACTTTTGCAATTATGTTTGTAGATACGGATGTATAGATAAATGTGGGTCTTAATATTCATACGTGTATGTGTGCAAGTGTGAGAGAATTAGAATTGAATCACTGTTGTCACAATGAACCATAGAGTAAAACTATGCAAAGAGAGCGAGAGGCAATGGGATTTGTATTACTACTATACTAAAATGGTTTTTCTTGTTGTGGGTGTTGTTGCTCTCTAGTTGTAGAGTTATTACAACTACTGTAGTGTGTATATAGTATGTGTGAGAGTGATTATTTGCCACAACATTTTGAGGTTAATGTTCTCTTTATAATCATTGAGTGAGTATGAGTGTATAATCGCGAATAGAGGAGAATTTGACAATGCATTATACATGCATGTGGGTGTGGTAATGCTTATGTTGCTGTGAATTTATTTTGAATTTCTAAAATGTCTTTGTTACGTATGCAATTGCCATGAATACAAATCCCATAACAGCAAATTTAAAATCTCAAACAAGGAACTAACTACCAATAAACCCCAACCCCATTGACCCAACCCCTAGTGACCGTACTCTTTCATCCAATGATGTTTAATATTTAATAACAATATATTGTCAATATTTCAATATATGTTGTGTTGCAGCGGCCGACCAGCACATTTGAATTGATAATTTTCAACATTGAATGCATTTCAATGTAAGGTTGAATTATTGTCAAAATGTCAATACCGAATTTCATTGAATCAAAAAACACGAATGGTATTAAACTTTATGTTAGGCCATAGAATCTATTAGAAACATGCAATGGTGATATATCACGCGAATTAATTTTAGACAATATAATTTATACGGCTGTCAGAGGTATTATATAAAGGTACAACATAATTTTGGAAGAATACACACATTTTGTTCATATGAAATAAAAATGAAATTCTTGCCTATGTCCTTGTATAGCGTAAGTTTGAACAAATCTAAAATGATTTGAAAGTAAAAAATAATTCTCAAAATTTTATTTTCTATGAAAAATATTTTCAGAATTTTATTTCTATAGAAAAAATTTTCAAAATTTTATTTCTATAGAATTTTTTTTTTACAATGTTATTTCTATAGAAAAATTTTTCAAAATTTTATTTTTATAGAAAATTATGCCTGAACGTTATTTCTATAGAAATTGTTGTTAAAATTTTATTTCTATAAAAAATTTTGTCAACATTTTATTGCTGTCGATTTTTTTTAATGTTATTCCTATAGATTTTTCATTTCATTTCAATAGAACATTTTTTCAAAATTTTATTTCTATAGAAAATTTTGCCGAATGTAATTTCTATAGAAATTTTTCTTAAAATTGTATTTATTAATTTTCTTTTTGTTCGACCTTTATCAATATATAATGAAATGATTAATCAAGCTCGTGATCTTTGTGTTTTTATTTATTTATTTATTTGTCGATATTTCGCCTTAATCTGTAAGGCATTTTCTAGACGACATTAATAATATGGACAAAAAACACAAACAAAACTTAAAGCTTATTTATCAACCCCTTCGGTCTCCGTTTGTTTTGTCAAATTATTTCTATAGAAATTTTTGGAAAAATTTATTTCCATAGAAACTTTTCTCAAAATTTCATTTATATCGAAAATTTTCTCAAGATTTTATTTCTATTGAAAATTTTGTGACAATTTCATTTCTGTAGAAATTTTGTCAACAATTTATTTCTATAGAAAATTTTCTCAAAAGTTTATTTCCAAAGAACATTTCTCAAAATTTAATTTATTTAGAACATCTTTTAGAATCTGTAAATCTATGGAAAATGTTCTAAAACTTTTATTTTTATAGAAAAATTAACAAAATTTTAATTCTATAAAAAATAATTGTCAAAATTTTCTTTCTAAAGAAATTTTTCTTTAAATTTCCTATAGAAAATTTTTTCAAAATTTTTTGCTATTGAAAATTTTGTCAAAATTTTATTTCTGTAAAAACTTGTTGACAGAATTTTATTTCTATGGAAATTTTTAGACAAAATCTTATTTCCATAGAAAACTTCCTCAAAATTTCATTTTTATCGAAAATTTTCTCAAGATTTTATTTCTATCGAAAATTTTGTGACAATTTCATTTCTGTAGAAAATTTTGTCAAAAGTTTATTTCTATAGAAAATTTTCTCAAAATTTTATTCCTATAGAAAATTTCCTCAAAATTTTATTTCCAAAAAACATTTCTCAAAACTTAATTTCTTTAGAACATTTTCTCAAATCTATAAATCTATGGAAAATTTTCTGAAACTTTTTTTTTTCTATAGAACATTTGATGTAAATTTTATTTCTATAGAATAGTTTGTTAAAATTATATTTTTATAGAAAAGTTTGTTAAAATTTTATTTCTATAGAAAATTTTTGTCAAAATTTTATTTCCATAAAAAATAATTGTTAAAATTTTATTTCTAAAGAAAATTTTTTAAAATTTCATATAGAAATTTTTGTCCAAATATTATTGCTATAGAAAATGTTGTCAAAATTTTATTGCTATAGAAAATTTTGTCAAAATTTTATTGCTATAGAAAATTTTGTCAAAATTTTATTGCTATAGAAAATTTTGTCAAAATTTTATTTCTTTACAAAATTGTTGACAAAATTTTATTTCTATAGAAAATTTTTGGACAAACCCTTATTTCCGTAGACAATTTTCTCAAAATTTTATTTCTGTAGAAAAAGTTGTTAAAATTTATTTCTGTAAAAAAAGTTGTCAAATTTTTATTCCTATACATTTTTTTTGCTTCAAAATTTCATTTCTATAGAAAATTTTATCAACATTTTATTTCTATAGAAAATTTTGTCAAAATATTATTTCTATAGACAATTTTGTCAAAGTTTTATTTGTATAGAAAATTGTAACAATATTTTATTTCTATATAAAATTTTGTCACAATTTTATAACTATAGAAATTTTTCCAAAATTTTATTTCTATAGAAAATTTTGTCAAAATTTTATATCTATAGAATATTTTGACAAAATTTTATTTCTATAAAAAATGTTGTCAAAATTTTATATCTATAGAAAATTTTGCCAAAATTTTATATCTATAGAAAATTTTGCCAAAATTTTATTTCTATGGAAAATTTTGGTAAAATTTAATTTCTATAGAAAATTTTGTCAAAATTTTATTTTTATAGACAAATTTTTTCAAAATTTTATTTCTATGGAAATTTTGTCAAAATATTATTTCTGTAGGAAATTTTGCCATAATATTATTTCTATAGAAAATTTTGTCAAAATATTATTTCTATAGAAAATTCAGTAAATACTGTATTTCTATAAAAAAATTTAGTCAAAATTTTATTCCTATAGAAAATTTTGGCAGCATTTTAATTCTATAGAAAATATTGTCAAAATTTTATTTCTATAGAAAATTTTGTCAAAATTTTATATCTATAGAAAATTTGACCAAAACTTTATTTCTATAGAATTTTTTTTTCAAAATTTTATTTCTATAGAAAATTTTGTCAAAATATTTTTTCTGTAAGAAATTTTGTCAAAATATTATTTCTATAGAAAATTTTTTCAAAATTTTATTTCTATAGAAATTTTTGTCAAAATTTTGTGTAAATTTTATTTCTATAGAAAATTTTGTCCAAATTTTATTTATGTATTATTTTATATCTAAAAAAAATTTTGCCAAAATTTTATTTCTATAGAATTTTTTTTTCAAAATTTTATTTCTATAGAAAAGTTTTGTCAAAACTTTAGTTCTATAGAAAATTTTGCCAAAATGTATTGTTAAATTAACTAAATCCTTTGAAGAAACCTTATTTGTATTCAATCAATAATAGTGCATGCATATAATTTGCTTTTTTATGCTTTAGAAAATTGGTATAGAAATTTTTTCAAAATTTTATTTCTTTACAAAATTGTTGACAAAATTTTATTTCTATAGAAATTTTTGGACAAAACTTTATTTCAATAGAAAATTTTCTGAAAATTTTTTTCTTTGCCAAAAGTTGTTAAAATTAATTTCTGTAAAAAAAGTTGTCAAATTTTTATTCCTATAAATTTTTTTTGCAAAACTTCATTTCTATAGAAAATTTTATCAAAATTTTATTTCTATAGAAAAGTTTTGTCAAAACTTTAATTCTATAGAAAATTTTGCCAAAATTTATTTTATTTAATTAATTAATTAATTTATTTAAATTCACTAAATCCTTTAAAGAAACCTTATTTGTATTCAATCAATAATAGTGCATGCATATAATTTGCATTTTTATGCTTCCATAGGCTTTCGTAGCTAATGCATGACACACATATTGGCAAAAAGAAATTAATTGAATTCGCCCTTTTCTCTGCCTTATTAAATAGCACCCCAAGCAAATGAAGAAAAATTATCCACTAGCAATTAAATAGAGTAGAAATAATCAGGTTAATGAAAAGAAAATGATGTTAAGCATATTCGTAAGCATTTCATTAACACTTGCAATTTGCATTCACATGGCAAGCGATTAATTAAAATATATGTATTCCGATTTCATTTACATAGCATTTGTCTTACCTCCAAATGGCCCCCAGGTTTCATGCACCCATTAAAAGTATTTAGAGTCGCTATAATCGTTATGATATAGAAAAAAATTGTGTTGGTTTTGCAGATGTTGTTTCCTTTTTTAATGATATCTGTTTTCATTTCCAATTTGATTTTGTGAAAATTGGGTTAATTGATTGCCCACATGATGTAATGACCTGTAATCATGATAGAAGATTGAGATATAAATGTGTAATTTAACTTTGGGCAAAAAGTGTTTACCTAAATGTAGAATTATAATTTAATTTCGACACAATTTTATGAGGGGTTTAGAGCATACTCGAATTATTTGATTTATGCTCTCTCTCAAAAATTTATTCTAATTTTTTGAATAAAATGGAATAAAATTTTATCAGAAAATTTTGTGGCAGCATGTAAAATTAAAAGATGAGAGCATTAGGCTATAGTTTTTTTTTTTATTACAATATCAATTCCATGCCGCTTCTTTAAGAAATAAAATTATAAAATATATTTTTACATAAAAGAAAATTTCAAGATTTTGTTACTTTTTAGTGCCAACTTTACGAGTATTCTCCAAAATGCATAAGGCGCAAAAGCTCGACGGATCGATATTTGGATATTTTTGAGGCCATTGTGCGAATCTCCTTTTAATCCATTCATGGTCGATGCTTGCTGAGTGCAATAGTACTGAGTTCTGTTAAAATATTCCTGTTCTGCGGCCAAAATAGTATTTGTCTTTCCAGGATTTCAATACTGTCTTTAGGACATTTTACCAGTGATATTTGTTCGATTACTAGAGCGGAGAACGATTATCGTCCACTTTGTCCAGTTGTTTAGTTTGTTGACAAAAAGTTCAGTTTGGCAAGGCTTCTCATCGAAAAAAACAAAAACAAATTCGGTAACTGTTCACTTTCGAGCAAGCGAAGCGACTCCTTAGCTCTTTCTAGTCCAAAGTTTTTGATCAGGGGTGAGTTCATGCACTTTTTTGAATGTCCGTTATTTTAATCCAAGCTCATTTCTCAATATGAGTTGCATCCGTCCTCGCATATGTTCGTATCAAGAGCACGACTGTCAGTCGTGGCAAAAATAATCTTCGAAAAAACAAAATTTTACCAACAATTTAAAAATATTCTACTTCCACAAAAAATTTTCACAATTTTATTTCTATAGAAAATTTTGTCACAAATTTATTCTATAAAAATTTTTGCCTAATTTTGTTTATATAGAAAATGTTTTCAATATTTTATTCATATTAAAAATTTTCTCACAATTTTATTTCTATAGAAAATTTCAACATAATTTTATTTTTATAGAAAATTTCAACATAATATTATAGAATAATAGAAAATTTTATTAAAATTTTATTTCTATAGAAAATTTACTCAAAACTTTATTTGTATAAAAAAATTACTCAAATTTTATTTCTATAAAAAAAAATTTGTCAAAATTTTATTTCTATAAGAAATTTACTAAAATTTTATTTCTATAAAAATTTTCGTCAAAATTTTATTTCTATAAAAAATTTTTGGCGATATTTTTGTTTAAAGAAAACTTTGTCAAAATTTTATTTCTCTAGGAAATTTTCTCAATTTTTTTTTTCAATACAACATTTTTTTAAAAATTTAATAAAAATATATAGAAAATTGAGTTAAAATTTTCTCAAAATTTTATTTCTATAGAAAATTTTGTCACAATTTTATTCTATAGAAAATTTTGCCATAATTTTGTTTATATAGAAAATGTTTTCAATATTTTTTTATGTAGAAAATTTTCTCACAATTTTATTTCTATAGAAAATTTCAACATAATTTTATTTCTATAGAAAATTTTATGAAAATTTTATTTATATAAAAAATTTTTCTCAAAATTTTATTTCTATAGAAAATTTTCTCAAAACTTTATTTCTATAAAAAATTACTCAAATTTTATTTCTATAAAAAAATTTTGTCGATAGTTTTGTCTAGAGAAAACTCTGTTAAAATTTTATTTCTCTAGGAAATTTTCTCAAAATTTTATTTCAACAGAACATTTTTTTTTTTTTAATTTAACAAAAATATATAGAAAATTGTGTTAAAATTTTCTCAAAATTGTATTTCTATAGAAAATTTTGTCACAATTTTATTCTATAGAAAATTTTGCCATAATTTTGTTTATATAGAAAATGTATTCAATATTTTATTTATATAGAAAATTTTCTCACAATTTTATTTTTATAGAAAATTTCAACATAATTTTATTTCTATAGAAAATTTTATGAAAATTTTATTTCTATAAAAAATTTTCTCAAAAGTTTATTTCTATAGAAAATTTTGTCAACATTTTATTTCTATAGAAAATTTACTCAAAACTTTATTTCTACAAAAAATTACTCAAATTTTATTTCTATAAAAAAATTTTATCAAAATTTTATTTCTATAAGAAATTTACTCAACTTTTATTTCCATAAAAAATTGTCAAAATTTTATTTTTATAGAAAATTTTTGTCGATATTTTTGTTTAGAGAAAACTTTGTCAAAATTTTATTTCTCTAGGAAATTTACTCAAAATTTTATTTCAATAGAACATTTTTAAAAAAATTTTATATAAATATATAGAAAATTGTGATAAAATTTTCTCAAAATTTTATTTCTATAGAAAATTTTCTCAAAATTTTATTTCTATAGAAAATTTTCTCAAAACTTTATTTCTATAAAAAATTTACTCAAATTATTTTTATAAAAAATTTTTTCACAATTTTATTTCTATAAGAAATTTATTCAAATTTTATTTCTATAAAAAATTTTGTCAAAATATTATTTCTATAAAAAATTATGTCAAAATGTTATTTCTATAGAACATTTTTGTCGATTTTTTAGTTTAGAGAAAATTTTGTCAAAATTATGTCAAATTTTGTTAATATTTTATTTCGATAGAACATATACTTAAAATTTTATGTGTATGGAAAATGATTTCAATATTTTATTTATATAGCAAATTTTGTCCAAATTTTATTTCTGTAGAAAATTTTGTCAAAAATTTAATTTCTATAGAAAATTTTCTCAACATTTTATTTCTATAATTTTTGTTTTTTTTTTTTAATTATAATTCCATAGAAAATTTTTGTAAAAATTTTACTCCCATAGGAAATTTTGTCAAAAGTTTATTTCTATTGAAAAAGGTTTTGTTGTAGAAAATTTTGTCAAAAATGTAATTTCTATAAAAAATGTTGAGATCAACAACAACAAATATGATTGAAATACAAGCCCACAATAAAAAACAAAACACGAAGGAAAAATTTTATTTCTATAGAATATTTTCTCAGAATTTTATTTCTGCAGAAAATTTTATCAAAATTTTATTTTAATAGAAAAATGTTGTCAATATTTTATATCTATAAAAAATTTTGAAACTTGAAACTTGGCACAAGTAGTTGTTATTGATCGGATGGCATTGCATATGGGCCATATCGGTTTACTTTTACGTATATCCCCCCAGCAAAAAAGGCCTCGCAAAAAAAGTAATGAAAATGTTTTTTTGGATCCAGAAGTGGTGCAAAATTGACGCGGAAGCGATGAATTTAACACGGGCTTGCCATAAGACGGAAGTCCTCCATTTCAACAGCCGTTGCACTAAATTTGCATCACTTCTTTAAGTGTGATCCGAATTCAATGTTTTGGATGTAAATTAAAAATTTCTATGATATTTTGTCAAATAAATAATTTTTATAATTTTTTATAATTTTTAATGGATTCTAACGCTTGTCGGAAACGTTTGACCTCAAATATTTTCAAAAATTCACAATTTTTCCATATAAACGGGCCCCTAGATTTGGCTTGCAGAGCCTCTAAGCAAGCAAATTTCATGCGATCCGGCTGAAATTTGGAACATGGTATTAGTATATAGTATCTAACAATCGTGCAAAAATTGGTCCACATTGGTCCATAATTATATATAGCCCCCATATAAACCGATCCCCAGATTTGGTTTGCGGAGCCTCAAAGAGAAGCAAATTTCATCCGATCCGGTTGAAATTTGGAACATGGCGTTGGTATATAGTCTCTAACACCCATGCCAGAAATGGACCATATCGGTCCATAATTATATATATAGCCCCCATATAAACCGATCCCCAGATTTGGCTGGCAGAGCCTCTAAGAGAAGCAAATTTCATGCGATCCGGCTGAAATTTGGAACATGGTGGTGGTGTATAGTCTCTAACAATCATGCAAAAATTGGTCCATATCGGTCCATAATTATATATAGCCCCCATATAAACCGATCCCCAGATTTGGTTTGCGGAGCCTCAAAGAGAAGCAAATTTCATCCGATCCGGTTGAAATTTGGAACATGGCGTTGGTATATAGTCTCTAACACCCATGCCAGAATTGGACCATATCGGTCCATAATTATATATATAGCCCCCATATAAACCGATCCCCAGATTTGGTTTGCGGAGCCTCAAAGAGAAGCAAATTTCATCCGATCCGGTTTAAATTTAGAACATGGTGTTGGTATATAGTCTCTAACAACCATGCACAAATTGGTCCATATCGGTTCATAATTATATATAGCCCCAAAATAAACTGATCCCCATATTTGACCTCCGGAGCCTCTTGAAGGAGCAAAATTCATCCGATCCGGTTGAAATTTGGTACATTTCGCTAGTGTATGGCCGACAACAACTATACCAAAATTGGCCCGTATCGATCTATATTATATATAGCCCCCAAATAAACCGATTACCTATCACAGAAAAATCACGATTGCCACTCGAGCCAAAAATAATCTACCAAAATTTTATTGCCATAAAAAATTTTGTCAAAATTTTATATTTCTTTAGAAAATTTTGTCAGAATTTTATATCTGTAGAAAATTTTGTCAAAATTTTATTTCTATAGAAAATTTTTGAAGCATTTCATAGTTGGAGAGGTATATTTTGCAAAATCTTCCATAACATCAAGAATTCTACCAATCAAACAGTAAAAAAATCTGCCATTTTTGGTAGACTCGTGTTCATAATTGTATATAGCCCCTATAAAAAGCGACCCCCATATTTCAATTCTGGCTCTCTAATTTCCGGACAAAAGTTCATATCGGTTCGTAATTATATCTTCCCTATATATACCGGTCAAGATCTGAATATATATATATATATATATATATATATATATATATATATATATATATATATATATATATATATATATATATATATATATATATATATATATATATATATATATATATATATATATATATATATATATATATATATATATATATATATATATATATATATATATATATATATATATATATATATATATATATATATATATATATATATATATATATATATATATATATATATATATATATATATATATATATATATATGTATTTAATCGACCTTTCTTTTGTCTACTATATATCCCGCATGGACTAACTTACAATTTAGAAGTTGATGTTAAGAAGTTTTACGATGCCTTGCCATCGGCTGCAACCAAAGTAAGTTAATTGTGAATGACCGTCTTTAGTAGAAGTTTCTACGCAATCCATTGTGGAGGGTATATAAGATTTGTCCTGGCCGAACTTACGACCGTATATACTTGTTTTTCCTTACATCAATTTTCATGGAATCTCCCATACATATTCATTGATCAATTTGTACAAATGCCATTAGCCTTTATCAGATATTCAATTGACCCCACATATACATATGTACGTGTGACCCCTTTTTGTACACACATAATCTCAATACACCTGGCATTTTTAACAATCCCAATTAATAAGCTCCACCATTCTCTAGCTCCCTATCTCACACTCACTCACACACTCTCGCTCTCTCTCATTGGTATGGCTTTCTCTTACACACCATTATAGGTATGAAGCCACCTTGATGCTTCTCGTAATCCTTTTATGAAAACAAACATTGCAAGTACTCTTCAATTTATAGGACAACATACATATGTATGTATGTATGCAAGTGTGAATATGTGTTTGTGTGTATGTTCAATGCTATGTGTTCACAACTTGTAGTGGTTTTTTGTATCTAGGGAGCTCTTCTCGATTGACATGAAAAAAAAAACCAACAACAACAGAATCACCTCAGGCTATGAAAACAAACAAAAAACTACCCACCAACCAATACCAACCAATACCAACCACTGAGCGTCTCTCATACAGTGTGTAGTCGTCATCAATACCAGAGATACACTCCAAACCAAAACTATGTCAACTGTCATAATATTGACATGTTTTTTTTCGAATGTTGGTTTTTTTGGTTTATGTTTTTTTTTTGTCGTTCACATGTCACAATATTTTCTATAAAAATACTGAGTATTGAAGGTTTTTTTTTTTGTTTTGTCAGAATTTTTACGAGGTTTTTGCGTGCAGATATGACAATACTAAGAGCATTAAAAAAAAATTGCCAAGCAAAGGATATTTTTGCAATGCAAATGAACAATTGTAACGTGGCTGTCTGTTGTCGATATATTGGTAACTTCAATACTCAATCTTTTTTTGGTATAAGGATATGTCATCCCAAAAAAAATCCATTTGGAATTACAAAAAAAAAAAAAAACAAATTAAAATGAAAATGAAAATGAGGATTGAGGAATGAAATGTTTCATGACTAAGAGGATGTGAGTTTATGGAAAAAGATGACAAAAAAAACAAACCACTTTTGGGTGTTATCATTTCGTTGGTCTATCAATGGATTACCTCAAATCGAGCGATTGTTATATTGGACATTGAAGTCTCAGTTTTTTAGCCTTAACAATGGAAATTCAAACCTTGTAATCTATATTCGTTAATATCAAGATTTATATGGAGATTTTTTTCAAAAGAAATAGAAAATATTTAGACTTCACCTAGATGGGTGAAAGGTTTCAAGGTTGGGTTAGTTATAATGCCAGCCCATTATTTTAGACGGACGGATGTCTATTGCATCCTCAGAAAATATTAATCCCTGTTCCTAGCATCTCTGACTACTTGAACTCAATCCAATCTAATAGTATTAGAGGAAATGCAATCAATCGTTTAATTGAATTTTCCCACAATGACCAATATAATTACAAAATTTTCTCATACATCGCAGATACTTAACCCACTCACACACACACATACCACATGTTTGTCTTCATTCTAAATTTCAATTCAATTCATTTCGATTAATAACTTTCACATGAATCATTTGCCACAAGTGGCGACGCCAGAATCATGCTGCGAGTAGGTGAGTGTGCGAATGATATTTAGCATACAAAAATTCCGATACATTTTCGCATGACAGATGTATGTCTATGCTTTATCATAGCCAATACATTGCGATCTCACCAAGAATTCAAGGAAATAAAAAAAATAAAAACAAAACACCCAACCAGACAATAAAATCAAATCATTTACTAACCATTAGCCCATTCAATCTACTCTCTGCTATAATTTAATCACCCACTAGACAACCAGAGATGTGGTTAAAATTAAATAAATAAAAAATAATAAATAGAAAGTCTAACGAAACTTTTATACCCTATGTCATGGATAATAATCTGATATTTCTAAGAAAAATTGTATTTTATCTAAAAAAGTGTTAAATGTTGACAAAATATTTCTATAGAAATACAATTTTGAGAAAATATTTCTATAGATATAAAATCGTGACAAAATTTTCTATAGGAATAAAATCTTGACAAAATTTTCTATAAAAAAAACTTTTGACAAAATTTTCTATAGAAAAAAAACTTTTGACAAAATTTTCTATAGAAAAAAGTTTTATAAATAAAATGTTAAAAAAAATTTTTTATAGAAACAAAATTTTGACAAAATTTTTATATAAATAAAATTTTAACAAAATTTTCTATAGAAAAAAAAAAACTTTTAACAAAATTTTCTATAGAAAAAAAATTCTTTGCCAAAATTTTCTGTATAAATAAAATTTTGACAAAACTTTCTATAGAAACAACATATTGTTAAAATTTTTATAGAAATGAAATTTTGACAAAATTTTTATAGAAATGAAATTTTAACAAAATTTTTATATAAAAAAAACTTTTGACTAAATTTTCTATAGAAAAAAACTTTTTTGCCAAAATTTTCTATAGAAATAAAATTTTGACAAAACTTTCTATAGAAACAACATATTGTTGAAATTTTCTATGTAAATAAACTGTTGACAAAATTTTCTATAGAAATAAAATTTTGATAAAACTTTCTATAGAAATTACATTTTGACTAAATTATCTACAGAAATAAAATTCTGACAAAATTTTGTATAGAAATAAAATTTTGACAACTTTTTTGCCAAAATTTTCTATAGGAATAAAATTTTGACAAAACTTTCTATAGAAACAACATATTGTTGAAATTTTCTATATAAATAAACTGTTGACAAAATTTTCTATAGAAATAAAATTTTGATAAAACTTTCTAAAGAAATAAAATTTTGACTAAATTATCTACAGAAATAAAATTCTGGCAAGATTTTGTATAGAAATAAAATTTTGACAAAATTTTATAGAAATAAAATTTTGACAAATTTAAAAAAAAAAAAAAAAATCTTTCAAAAAAAAATTTTGACAAAATTTTTTATAGAAATTAAATTTTGAAAATTTTTCTATAGAAATAAATTTTTGACAACATTTTCTATAAAAATAAAATTTTGAAAAATTTTCCAATAAAAATAAAATTTTAAAAAACTTTTGTATAGAAATAAAATTTTGACAAAGTTTTCCGAAGAAAAATAAAATTGACAATATTTTCGATAGAAATAAAACTTTGAAAATGTTTTTCTATAGAAATAAAATTTTGGCGAAATTTTCTATAAAAATAAAATTTTGACAATATTTTCTATAGAAATAAAATTATTCGTTTTGTTTGTTATTGTTGGCTTCTCTTCAATCGTTATTGTTGTTTTTTTTTTTGATCTCAGCTTAAAGCCATGCATTGACTAAACTACAAGTGTAGCTTAACCAACAGAGGAAAAGTATGCTTGTCAAATTTATTTGGGCAAAGCCCTATAGACTGCAAGATGGTTGGATGTACAGCTGTTTCGGAATTACCACATTCCTCATCAGCATCCTCTACTTGCAGCAAAACTATCAACCAATTATCAGAATAAATTCGGGTAATTCACTCAACCCAACGTGAATAAAATTATGACAAAATTTTCTATAAAAATTAAATTTTGACAAAATTTTCTATAGAAATAAAATGTTGAAAACATTTTCTATAGAAATAAAATTTTAGCGAAATTTTCTATAGAAATAAAATTTTGACAAAATTTTCTATAGAAATAAAATTTTGACAAAATTTTCTATAGAAATAAAATGTTGACAGAATTTTCCACAGAAATAAAATTTTGACAACATTTTCTATAGAAATAAAATTTTGACAAAATTTTCTATAGAAATAAACTTTTGTTTAAATTATCTATAGAAATAACATTTTGACAAAATGTTAACAAACATTTTATTTCAATAGAAAATTTCAACAAAATTTTATTCCTATAGAAAATTTTGTCAAAATGT